>NC_086207.1:6073418-6380293 GCF_035770615.1 Melospiza melodia melodia
TGTATGAATTGTAGCACAATCCACAATCCACTGAAAATACCAGGAAAGTGTTGTGATAGATGAAAACAGTGAAAACAATGCCCAGCACTAACATATTAATGTGAGAAAACAGAGTCATGAAGTGACTCACTGAAAGAAAATCATCTACTAAGTCAGGGAGCAAAATTCAAATTTTTAGATTTCTTTGCAACGTCAAAGCCACTGGAGCCTTCTGGGTTCCCACATGTGTCATGATCTCCAACAATTTTTTCCTGCTGCACCCTTAAAACTTAGACAAGGAAATCTGCAATTTTGGTCTTAATTACTGAGCTCTGAGTAAAGGAGTGTTTCTCTCCCTGCATCTCTCAGTTTCCTACAGGGACCTTAGCAAGAGCTTGGTGAATTACACAAGAAAATAGACCATCACCTGAACTGGCTCGTGCCTATTCCTGTGCTCCTGCTTCAGAGCACACTAAACCTGCTGGAATGTGCCAGGAGTGATAGAATCAGCAGCCAGCCCCGCTCCAAGCTGAGACTGCAAACACGCATGGCTCCCTCTAGACACTGCTTTTAGATGAGCTGCTGATTGGCAAAATATCAGAATCCTGTAACAATTTTACACAGTTCAAGAATCTACAGAGCCTGTTTTCTTGCAGAGCTCTGTTCAGTCTCCTTGATAAAGATCTAGTGCAGCCTGCTACTTATAGAAGGGAAAAGTAGAGATGCATTCACCTGGCAGCACGAGACCACAGCTCCTTTCTCAGGACTGCTCTGGCCACACACTCAGTGTCTTTGGGAAGTCCATCCTTACTTATTTCCCTCTTTTTATCTCCTCTTTATAGCCTTACTATCAACTGACAGAAATTTCCAAATCTTTCAATTGTTCTGTTTTCCTCCCTGAGCACAGCTCAAGGCATTTTTCAAGTATCAAAATTAATTTAAAGATTCTGTTCCTAGGACTAGATTCCAATTTGAACACATTACAGAGACTTCCAAATTCCAAATAGCCCTGGAGGATATAAAAATCTAGTTGTGTAGAGTGGTATTTTTGAGCATTTAGGCTGTTATCTCTCACTGGAATCCTCTATGATTGAATTATTTTGAACCATCTCAAAATGATAAACCATAGAATATAGTATTTATCTAGGAAAATAAAAAAAGATTAGACATGACCCCTTTTAAGACCTCAGTGGCATTTGTGATCTCTTAGAGATTATAGAGTTATTTATTCAGTTTACAATGTGTATAACATGAGGAGTAGATCTCATGAGGGATACAACTTTGTTCTGAGGACTGAGGAAATGTGATTTTGAAGTTCTCCACAAGCTATCCTAAAAGGTTTTCCCCAAAGGGTTTTTTGTGGGGGGAGCTAAACAGGGAAATGTGTAAATGCATTTTGGGTTCAGCAAAGACCAACTCTGTATTGCCTTTTCTATGTCACGATCTCTATTTCTTTGGAAACCAAATTTCTCAACCTCTACTTTGCATGTCTTTGACAACTTTCATTCACACCATATGCAAATACTAAATGTGTTACTGTTAGGAGTAACATGAGATGATTTATTATTCATTTAATCAGATGAATCTGCTAATACCAGAAGACTGTAGTTTTGAATTCTATCAATATTTGCATTACCACTAACTGGAGTCAGCTAAGCACGTACTGGTTCAGTTTTATGGGGGGCTATTAGAAGGAGTTTAGTTTTGCATATTGAATGTGGAGTCCTTTAGGATCTCTAGGGTGACTGCTGACTGTCTGTTCTTCCCTTGGCCACTTCTGGCCACTGCTGGAGGCAGGATCCTGAGCTGGATGGATCCCCAGTCTGACTCCATGGAGGTTATTATAAATTACACAGGTGTTTTATGTAGAAAGAGCAGACAAAAGGTATTTACACCCTGTATTAGCAGGACTTTGCTTCACACTGAATGTCCTCCATTCTCTGAACCAAGACTGGAATTAGACACAAATTTTTAAAGAGCCAAATTAGTTGAAAATATGAAGTGAATCACTGCTGCCTCTCCAAGCACAGCACTTTTTATGTAGGCTTAGAAATACCTTCTGCTTATTTTTTTGCTAAACTCACAAAAGCATAAAGAAGTTGTAGCCAAGGCAATGCCAGGAGAAGCACTCCCAGAGCAGCAGGAGAGGGCACGAGGAGCAGGCTCAGGGGGTGCTGGATCAGCACAGCCCCAGCCCGAGGGGATTTGCTACACCCCTGAATGCCCCCCTGCATCTCCAGAAACACCCACTGTGCTCCTTCAACGAGCAGCACACCTCAGAGCTGAAAACCAGCAATGTGCACGCCTGCAACATTTAATTTGGGAAACTGGGAAAGCGTGCTCATCTCCCGTGGCTTCTTGTTCTCTATGTTCTTCCTTCATAAGGCCTCAGCATTTCACAGCCACTGAAGAATTCAAAGAATGCCATTAACCAAGATACCATCCTGATAATTAAAACGAAATACTTGTTCTGAAAGAATTCTGCTGCAAATCTTAATTCTTACACACAAAAACTCCTTTTCAAACCAAATTATTACAGTTTTTTATTTTCTAGATGATGTTTCAGTCCTTTTTTTCTCTTTTATCACTCTTTCCCAATAATTACTCCATCACAATCATGAAACTGTATTATTATTCATTCATAACTTACAAAGCCCAGTTTCCAAGTTTTGGTCTCAAGAGTTTGTTCTCTGCTTGCTGGGTGGCTTTTAGAGAGTGGCTATACCTGTGTTTATCACAAGGGAGAGAAAAGGAGAAGGGAAGAAATCATAAAGGTAGAGGTGGATGAAATGAATTGCTGGAAATAATGTTCTCTTAGGGCAAGAAAAATGTGTCAGTGGCCGAAAAAATGGAGAAAAACCATCAAGAATAGCTCCCACACACTTCACCTACTTGAAATGCACAATTTTTGCTATGATTTTCTATTTTCCTGGACAGACAGATGAAAACTGAAGCTCAGATTTGTTCTCTGGGAGTTGTCATACACAAAGGCTCTGATCTGGAATTCTGTTTAGCACCCCAGTACAGGAAGGAAATCAAGAAATCCTTTTGGCTACCAGCAGTGAAAATGCTGCTGCATTCATGCTGAGAAACAAACGTGGGCACAACATCTACACATAAATATTTCAGGAAACCTGCCTCCTCAATTCACAAATCTAAGCCTCATTATTAATGTTAGAGGAAAAAACTTATTACATAAAACCCCATTTCCCTGAATACCCCATCAAAACTGAGATTAAATCACACTTACAGTATTTGATCACTATATGAAATACTACATTTGTTCCCTCAATCTTGTATTGAAGCACTTGTCACTGCTTATGGGCACCATGCATTAATTTTATGCCTTTCTGAACACAAAGGGTGGCTGTAGAGGAAAAGAAATTGATCAATACAGCCATATCTGAATTCTTCAGTTCTGCGGATTGCCACAGAAGTTTCAATTCTCAAGGCTTCTCCAAGCTTGTTTGGCTTTAAGATTTCACAGAAGGGAAAGGGTTTGTGAAATAACTAAGCCTGGAGCTCAGAAACTGCGTCTCATTTCAAAAATGTTTCAAATGCTCTCATTTAACAGTTTTTGAAATGAAATACAGCAGACTTCCAGGGCTGCAACATCATCTCCTCATTTGCAATCCAAAGTTTTACAAAAGCTTAACGGAATTTAAGCTTTTTTTTTTTTTTTTTTTAAATCCGGACAATCATCCTTCCAGACTCTCAGAGACTGGCCCTGGCAATGAAAAAGGAGGCTGAAGTACTTAATTTATGTTAGACACCATATCTCAGAGCTGTGTAAGACAGAGGAACACCCTGGAACTTGCTGCTCATCCCCTCAGCAGAAAATGGTCTGCAGCACTGCCCTTTCACAGACACTGACATGGTCCTTCCAATGTAAAAATTGCTTTACCTTACGGGAGTGTGGCATTACAAAAGATGTCCTTGCATCAAAATGAAAAAGGTCTAGTGCATTGTTATGCTTTTTTAGTAGGTATATTAAGATCTAACAATATAGCTCAAGTAATGACTGCTTTACTTGCTAGTAATTAATATTGAAACAGCACAAGATGTAAGAGAGGGAAATATACCTTACTATTCATTTTCCCATGTTATAAAATGCTGAACTCTCTCTGCTATCTTACCCTTACCACAGTGCTGTGGGTGACAAGGCTGTAAAATATGAGGAATTCTTGTTGCTTGTTTTTTTGCTTCGGTTTTGATTGGTTGGTTGGTCACATTTTGTTTGTTTTGATTTGAATTTTTGCTAGTTTGGTTTGGTTTTTTCTTGTTTAGTTTTCAAACTATCTGGCTTGTGCAGACTGAGAGTACTGAGATTCCTATAAAACAATGGTTTGGATAATGAATTTCAGTTTAAATTATTTCTGGTTTCTCAGGTTTGAGAGCTGTCACTGCAGCCTGTGAAGCTGTTTTGTACCAAGATTTGTGATCTAAATTCAAACCAGGAGCTCTGAAAAGCAGAGGGATGCAGTCAAGCTCCAAAAAGCCAAGATTAGCTATGCTTTTGTTTAAAAAGAACATTAAATTCTGCACCTGAAAAGCACAACTCAACTCCACGTAAACTCCCTCAGAGTAAAGCCCCAGTTTTGCTCACTCTTGTTCTCTAAAACTGAACAGTGAATAATTCAAACGTTTCATTAATTTTGTAGGAACGGGATAATGTTAAAAGAGTACAAAGCTATAGCGTGAAATGCTCGGTGCAGGGGAAGAGCTGAGGGCTCGGCCGGGGCTGGAATTCACCCTTGGGTTTGTGAGGGGAGCAGGAACTGTACTCCCCACCTGCGGGGAAACACCGGCCCTGAAGGAGCAGCAGGGCAAGGCAGAAGCAGATTGGGCATATCTAGAAAAATCTAGATTTTTCAACAGCCCAGTGTTGTGCTGCTCATCACCTGCCCACCGGCACAGCCATCCTTTCCTTCCCCTCCTCCAGGCTGCTCTTTTACCCGGCAGCCAGAACCGCCGCGTTCCCTCAGCGAGCCATTGTCTGTGCGCTAGGGGAGCGCCCGGGAGCTGCTGAGGGGCAGGACCGGGTCTGTACCTCGGCATAGGCTGGGGCTTCTCCTCCTGCTCCGGACACAGGATAAGGGACAGCGGGGACACTGGGGACATTGAGGGCCCGGGCACCGCCGCGGCTCGGGGCCGGAACGGGCGGGAAGGCGGGAGGGCTGTGGGGGCTCAGCGGCAGCGCTGAGGGCAGGGCCGGGCCCATGGCGGCTCTGGGGCTGCGGCTCCTCTGGGGGCTCTCAGAGCTCCGGCGGCGGCAGGGGACACACACCGGGAATGGGGCACACACCGGGAATGGGGACACACACCGGGAATGGGGACACACACCGGGAATGGGGACACACACCGGGAATGGGGCACACACCGGGAATGGGGCACACACCGGGAATGGGACACACACCGGGAATGGGGCACACACCGGGAAAGGGGACACACACCGGGAATGGGGAACACACCGGGAAAGGGGGACACAGCTCAGTGTCACCCTCAGCTCTTGGTCTGACTTTACTTTAAAGCTACCGTGACAGAGATACCAGAACCTTCCTTGAAATTCCTTCGAGGTGTTTCCTACTCTTATTTTACCCCCACACACATATATGAGAGGTTATTTGTTCTGAGGGTTCAGCCTCTCTTTGCAGTGCCCCGCATTACCTGTCCTCCTTCATTCCCATCTCCATCCTCCGATGTCCCTCCCGGCCCCTGTTGTCCCACAGCCCTGTCCTGGCCCTGTCACTCCTGCCCTGTGCTGTGGCAATGCTGCCCTGCCAAGGGAATCTGTTAGACTGATTTGGCACGGCTTTTTTTTTCCTGGCAAATTCAGGTTAACTGTGACTTTCACCCCGAAGTTTATTGCCATTTGAAAGATACATGTTTACTAGCATGGTTGAAGGGTTTTTCTTGGAAGTCAATTTCTTATATCTCTCTCTCTTAAAAAAAAAAAAAAAAAGGGGAAAAAAGTGTGTACTTTCCAGCCTATGCAGTGCTTCATCCATTTTCTGTTATAACCAAGAATGAGCTGTGTCAGGTTTTATAAAATTAATGATTCATCTTAGTACATAGGTTGCTCTTTTTAGTTTCTCATATTTGACCTAAGAAAAAAATTTCTATGCTTTTGATCTCAAATACACAGATCAGACTGGTAGGCTTTGAAAAAGAACCTTCTTCAAGATCAGGTCTTTTTCACACACTTGTCAATTTCGTAAATAGACACATGTCCCTTCATAAATACATAAATGTCAATTTCATATATACAAACATCCATTAGTTTTGTTATACTGGTGTTCTTTAGCACAACCTCATCATTTTGGCTTCATGCAAACAAAATTCACTAACTCAGCAGCTGTAATCCAGTTTGCTGGAGTAGAAATACTGAGTGGAGAACAAACAGATTAAAAATGAATACAGGGATCCTGCTGGAAAAGGGAGTTTTTCCAGAGAGGACATTATGAAGGGCAGCAAGTGTGATCTAGGCTAGAAGGCAGGGACTGGACTTTCTTCATCACATAATGTCAAATACAGAAAAATATAGGCAGACTTAATATGTAAAATGGTGTGAATTGTTCATGGTATGGAAATGAAGGAAATCTGAGCTGCTGAAGCAAATGGTGTGTGGAGACTCTGCAGTAGAGCTGAATCAATTCCTAGACCAGAGCTGGTTGGTAACAGGGGAATAGCTGAAATTTCACTTTTACAGGCATATTGTAATTATATGCAAAAATGTGATTTATGACAATGCTTCTGTGTTTACTGCTTATCTCCAACTGAGCTTTAGAGGTCCCATTGAGAGTAACATAAAATGTAGCATTTTGTTCCTGTGCAATAAACAGTAATTAGGAAGCAATTTTAATTTAAAGCCAGCTAAGTTTGCTGTTTACAATAACTAGCAGACAATGACTAAGTGTACAGTGTGTATGAATGACAGATTAAAAATGTTAATAATGAAGAAACAATTAAAATATTGCTTTTCATTACATGACACACTCAGTACAAATCCTTATATAGGTATTACAGGTTTAACTGCCTATTTCAGTTCCTAAGTAGGCAGCAATTGAAGTTATACACTTCATCCTACATCCTTTGCTTGCTATCCCTGTCCATCACATTACCACTCGCTTTTCAACATTTATCTAGCTCCCCTATCTTCCCTACATTATTTAATTTTATGTTTTGTCTTGTTTTAAAAGTATGGAGCACAACATACCTACTTAAAACTTGATGCCAACCTTTTGTTAAAATATTGTTTTAGTATTTTATTGTCCTTACTCTACTGCTCTGTAAATTATCCAAACTCATTCCTGAGAAAGTCAGTGTTTGAGCTCCCATAAGTTGTCCCTATGCATGGCAGAAAGAAGAAGAGCTTATATTTTAGTAATCTGGCTAAAAGAAGATTAGAGGTGGCATCTGTCTGTAACAACTCTCAGGATATATTTCTAAAGTGATATTTAGAAAAGACAGAAAGAAGAGACTGTGATGAGCTTAATTCTAGCTTGCAATTCCAGCTTTTTGATGCAGAATTGTCTTCCAAGTATCTGCTTAGCTTCAGGGGGAAGCAATTTACTTTTACATTCTTCAGAATGGCAAGTGAGGAATCTCCTTTTTTCAGGAGACAACTGTGTTTTGTTTATTGACTGATAATATCAGTAGTAGAATTAAAACCATGGGTTAAAAACTGGAGTTTCAAGGCTGGAAGATTGAAATAAATGAGAGTTAAAATAAAACCAGCAAGAGCTTGGGCTTAAGGCAAATCAGTGAAAAGGACCAGGAGGAAGACATCAGCCAGTGATTTCTCTTGTGACACCTGATCTGCAGCAGCCTCACCATCTGTTGCTTTGGTCTAAACATTTTGAAGTCACACTATCCTTTCCTGAAATACTGATTTATTTATAATTTAAATGAATGTCTTCCTTCAGCATTCCTCCACAAAATTCAAGCATTTGCCGAGAGAAACAGCTGTTCCTGCCCTACCTAAATTGAACAATGTATTAGAAAAACCCCAACTGTTTAGCAATTGTCAACATGTCTACCATTTCCATATTCTTAGAATTCTACTTAAAAATTTTCTAAAGGAAATTCTTATTGACTGTGGCTTTAAAATAAAAATCTGTAGCTTCTAAATAAAATTCTTACTGACTGTCACTCTGCGCCCTAGTGTAACTGGTGGTGGAGGTTCCAAAGATTGGCTGGGTTAAAACTAACTTGAGAGGAGTTATCAATACTTTGGGAAATTGGACATACATTGGGCCAGTTTTGATTTCCCTTGAAGAAGTCAACCCACTAAAAAACCATGCATGCTGAACAAGAGCAGAAAAATCAGTCCTCCAAACAGTATCACAATAAAGAAAAGCACTTTGTCTTTTCATTAAATTCCACAATATGGAACTGCTATTGTGACCTCATTTAAAGTAGAGCCACTGCCTTAGTGAGCGTCATGAAATTTTTTTCAAGTACAATTAGTGACCCATTTCTCCTCTTTAGTCCTGGTTTTGGGTAAAGATCCCTTCTGGTACTAGCTGGAAAAAAGCTTTTAGAGCTAAAGATGGTGTGTCCATCATGTTGCCACATCAAGGATGGCAATGACACAAGGTGAAAAGACCACCACTAAAAAACCCTCCCACACCCAACCAAAAAAATGCATCGAGTTCTGCCACATAATAAAATCGTGTCTTTCTTTATAGCAAACTTATAGTGTACCTTGTTGCATGGGCACAACGTATCTCAGATACATAATGACCCAAATGAGTCACTTTTTATAGCACTGAAATAATCTTTGATGTGCCTTAATGCAACGGACTACTGTTTTGATTAAGGCCTAGATTACCTTGGCCTGTCTGATAACTTCTACCAAGGGGCTAATTTTCACAATAAAGATGGGCTTTTAATCAAAGTTTTCTACACCCTGCAGAAGAAGCTTGTGATATAATCTTTATGAGGATTACTGGCTGCCTCCTCCTGTGTGCAGGGTAAGGCCATCAGCCTCTTTGATCAGCACAGGAAGCAAATCTGTGGGTTTGCTCTGCAGGAAGGATGCAACTTCCTAGTTCTTTACTGCTGCCTTGTCCCCTTACAGCTTCTTGTATGGCAAAACTCACCTGGCCCACCCCAAACCTCAAAATTCATGTCAGAGACAGCCTCCTCTCTAGTGAAGGCAAACTCAGACTGCTGAGACTGTGTCAAGCTTTTACAGAACAGTTACATTCATTGGAAGCAGTTTCCTCTGTACCAGATGAAGAAAGAAAAGCAACATGACAGCAATAGTTTATATTTCATTATCAGACTCACTAGATATGACCAGAAAAGGAAACTAGAAGAATCATCTATTATGTTGAAAAATGCAGCTTGAGGATAGTATGCAGAGTATAAATTATGTTCCACATTTAATGAATGACATGAAACAACTTTCCAGAGGACTATCAGTAACACAGAAACTCATATGACCTATGCCTCTTTCTAATTTATGGGAGATCCCAGAGACAGTATTGCCTGGATCAGAGTAGCATGCCTGATGAGTGAGCTCCCCTCAGTGCTGGAACGTGACACAAAAAGTCCCTGCCACAGCAGTGACAGCCAGGGGAGGTGCACAGAGCCAATGTCTGCACTGCTGCCGGCTGGAGGCTGTGCAGGTGTCATGGAGCTCTCCTGAGACAGAGCTGCCATGGCTTGGGGCAAGCTCAGGATTCTGCTGTCCTGGTTTGGGCAAGCTCAGGATTCTGCTGTCCTGGCTTGGGCAGGCTCAGAGCTCTGCTGTCCTGGCTTGGGCAGGCTCAGAGCTCTGCTGTCCTGGCTTGGGCAGGCTCAGAGCTCTGCTGTCCTGGCTTGGGGCAAGCTCAGAGCTCTGCTGTCCTGGCTTGGGCAGGCTCAGAGCTCTGCTGTCCTGGCTTGGGCAGGCTCAGGGCTCTGCTGTCCTGGCTTGGGCAGGCTCAGAGCTCTGCTCTCCTGGCTTGGGCAGGCTCAGAGCTCTGCTGTCCTGGCTTGGGCAGGCTCAGGGCTCTGCTGTCCTGGCTTGGGGCAAGCTCAGAGCTCTGCTGTCCTGGCTTGGGCAGGCTCAGAGCTCTGCTGTCCTGGCTTGGGCAGGCTCAGAGCTCTGCTGTCCTGGCTTGGGCAGGCTCAGAGCTCTGCTCTCCTGGCTTGGGCAGGCTCAGAGCTCTGCTGTCCTGGCTCATGGGCTCTGCTCCGTGCCCAGGCAGCAGTCTGCTCCTAGATTGAACTCGAGCTGTGCCTGGAACTTCACCTTGCATTCCCTTTAGGTGCTTGGGACAAATCAGCTCTCTCCTGGCCTGGCTGGTTTCTCTCAGCCCACGCTATCTGTGTGTGCTGCAGCACTGCAGTGCCCTAGGGCAGGATTAGGCCATTTGTTTATGTATAAACACATGGCACACTCCTCCTGCACAAGTGTTTGTTTTTGCATAACTGGCAGATAACAGGGCTGTAAATTTTATTGTTAAATATTATAAACATAGATCTATGATTTTTTTCCCCCCAAGAATTGTGGTTTGAGTTGGATTCTGATCTCACTTTTGCCAATTTTTTAACTGATTTACCAATCATTTACCCATGTGTGACATTAGAGCAAAACTTTATGGGCTGCTTTTCAACAGCACTGACATTTCTTGTGGGTACTGTTTAACAAAATATAAGCAATTAAAAGAAAAACTGGGCTATTTTTCAAGATGCAAATGACAATGATTAAAATAATACTTTTTCCTATGATTTTCTAGTTAATTCCTTATTTTATATATCCCTACAGAATATGGAACACGACATTTTTCTGATGGTTTTATGAAAAAAAGTATTTCTGTTTTTCTCTATTCTTTACATTACTGGGTCACGTCTTTTACCAGAAAATCTCTCTATCTAAATTACTATTTACACATATTTCTTCCCCTTGTTTTCCCTTCTAGAGTGAGAATTTACCACCACAGAGACCAGCTACTGCTGCATTCTACTGCTCCTGCTCCACATTGTCTCAAACTGCTCAGGATTTTTATGAGGTAATTTCAGGACTGTCACATCACCCTTGAAACAAAATATCTAAAATATTTCATAGGTGTGCAAGAGTTTGCTCCTCTGTTCATGTCTTTGGACACCATGAAACCCCTTTCCATACATGCTCCCTTTCCATTACCAGGATATATGGGATTGGGATATCAGGTGCTTCTTTGCACACTATTCTGAGTTGGTCAGAAGTTTAAATCCCCAAAATAATTTCAATTCAAATATGCCTTCTGGAGACAAAAGGAAACAAAGTAAAATGGAGCATAACAAATACTAACTTCAGAATGTTTTTTGGTGGTTCCGTCAATATCAAACTGATTAAAAGATTCTAAGCAGACAGCTTTACAAATTTAGAAAGAGGTTTTCAAAATGAAAATAATGCATACTGTGTAGTTCTGCATGCTTCACTGTAATTTTCAGCATTCTAAGACCATTAATATGCATGATCCTATCTTTTTATTTGGATTCTTAGGTTTCATGTGCGTCTATGTCTGAAGTGGTATATAAAGTTATTTTGTTTGTATTTACAGTGTCATCACTTGCTGGTACTCACATGATCATCTCTTGCAGAAGTGTCACAAACAGCAGGGTAACAGAGTTAGTGCAGTCACAAACTAAATGCCTCAGACAATGGGAAATGCATTTACATTTGTATCACCAGCTCAGCACTGGAAAACCTCTTTGTAAATGTGCATCATGAACATATGAGTAATGTCCTAACAGGGTTTAACTATTCCATATAGCTCTTCTGGGTTTACCTTACAACTACTAGGTGATGCATGCTGAATTAAGAACTATATTTCTTGTAAAGATCACCGTTTATACCATGGCAGGTGTAGGGTGCACCTGGTTACCAGCACTAATCAGAAGAAACTGCAGAATGATCAGGGCTCTTAAAATTTTGGTCCATTCTGAGAGCTTTTTCTGCCTAAATAATGACAGATGCATGAAGTTAAAGAGAAGACAGCTCCTGCTGAGTCAAAAAATCTGGATAATGAGGATAAAATATATATAATGCACACATATTTTTATCATCAAGTCCTGCTATTGTAATTCTTTAAAGAGCCACAGCAATTCAGCTGAACTAGGTCCGTTCAGTGGCAATGTGTGTTAACTCCTTTGTGCAGGAAGGTAAGGAGAGCTTATTGTTCCTTGGGGGCTGCACCAAGGAGATAATTACAAGCTGTGAGATGTAATCACATGGACAGGGTATGGGGTGCAGGGCAAAGAGGGATGATGGTGTTTCCACCAGTACCTTTGATTGCAGGACAGGGAACTGCAGAGTTACAATTTCTAGCCAGGCTGACAATAACCCAGGTGTGCTGTGTCCTTGTCCTCTCAGTGACTGTCAGCTGTCATGGTAACCCTGCTATGCAGGATAAAGGGGAGGGGATTTTAAAGTCTCTTAAAAGGGACAAATATGACTTCTGCTCATACCCTTCTCAGATTATTTTTGAAGTGATCTCAAACACTCTCGTTTGTAACACCAGCTTACTGTCTAACCTCAGATGTGTCCATTCATTCCAAACCTCAGTTTCCAAATGAACTAAATGCAAATACATGCAGGATTTTCAGGAAGCTGGCACTTTACAGGAAAGCATAATGAAGACAGTTTTATAATGCATTTTCCTTCCTTTGGAAGCCAAACATACACTGGCACAAAGGAAAACATCAGTCTGCATTTAATACACACAAAATTATTCTCTGCCACATATTAGCAGTGTTCAAATGTAAGCATAAAGCAGACAGAGCCCCAAGTTTGTAAAGCCAATTCCTGTAACTATAATTTCTGTGAGAGATTAATTGTTCCCACTGCAGCTTTATCAGGCAAATGGACTTCTGTGGATTTCCTTACCTTAATTGAGCTGTGCTGCCACATTCAGAACACCTCTTGCTTCAGTCCCCCTCAGTTCCAGCCAGGCAGGTTCCCCTGGAAAACAAGCAAACAAATAATTTAGTAAGATGCTAAGAAAAAGCTTGTGTGCCTGGGCAAAAGAGCTGAATGTTGGGCTTTATTAAATGGCCTTTGTTTTTTCACTGTGTGTGGAAAATAGATTCAATCTTCCCCTGAGTTACTGGCATTTGTTTGCTCCTTGTCTCAGACAGAATCCATAAGCTTTTAAACTTGGGCAAGACACGTAGGATGTATAAATCCTCTCTTCTGTTGTGGTCAGGGCATTGTGAGAGCACAGGAAATGGCTGTTATGGTCTCGTGATATCTTTTCCCACTCTCTCCTGGCAGGAAAGTACAGACTGATGATAGATTTCAAAAGTGAAGAGTGGCTTTTTCAGTGTTTCAGAATTAAATAACTGGGAAAAGCAGCTGAAAACCCGGAACTTCTGGCAGATTTTTCAGGAGGTCATTTTGCAGTATCAGACAAATTTCTCCTATGCTGTAAGTGTGAGCAAAAAGTAGTTCAAGAACCCTGTGATGAAAAACTGATTTTCAGGTACATTTTCCTTTTAAAGAGTAATTTAAAGAAGGAGTATCTCATTTTCTTTTGAAGGGTGGAAGTAAAGGAATCATATTATTGATCAGAGGGGGCTTTCAGTTAGGTGCTGTAGTTATGACAATGGGTTCCATCCATCTGGAGGCACAGCTGAGTGCCATTTGAATGATTGCAGCAGGAGCAGACATTCTCCACCTGAGTTTAACCTACAACAAATACAATCAGTGAAACACTGCAGCTCCCCAGGCTCTGGAGCCCTGCAGAAACTCCAACCAGCAGAAGTGGATGTCATTATTTCACTACAGGCTACAAGCAGATACATTGACTTGAAAATTGTAATGCAGCTTTAGCTACACTGAGAGTTAATTGCCAGCAATTGGCAAAAGCAGTAAATTCTGGCCCTTTACACGAACTTTGGTGCAGTTTTATAAGCAACCTTTAAAACTGGGCTGTTCCCTTGTTTATGTTTAATTACACGTGCATTTAATTTTGATTGTTAATTTGTGCAGGGCTCAATTTCTCTGTTCTATCAATGTAATTATCCCATTCTTGTAAAATAACTGTCAGGTCCAAAGTGCCTGTGTCTCCTTTCCAGCCCCAGTGTGCATCTGCAGCGTGAGGTTAAAGCTTGCAAAGACCCAGGGGTCAGAGGGAATCTCGAGTGCTCACTGCTCTCATTTCAGGTGTGAACCCTGATTCAGTGTCAGTTCAACTGTGGAAAAAACAGTGAGCAAGAAGCACCATTGAAATTTATATAACAAAGCACATTTCCCTCCTCCCAACACGCACTTATTTTTAAAACATCTGATGATTTGAAACTGCTTGAAATTTCCATGTTTTTTTCCCTTGGAAGATGTGATGGAAGTGTCCCATAGAGCAGTTACCCAAATACAGAATTAATCTGAAATTATGTGAGACCACGGATGAAGGTTTGTGACAGAAACCTTGGTGGCAATTTTAGTTTAAGTAATTCCAGAGTGATTTCCCAGTCCCTGTCTGTTTAGTTTCATGCTTGCTCCACAGAGTACTGCTTCTGCCATTAAACCCTCCAACTCATTATAGGAGTATGTGAAGCAGTCAGTGCATTCAGGATAAAATACAGACCACCCTTGCTTTTTGTTTTGGGTTGTTTCTTCCTTACTGGAAAAACATTAAGTTCAACAAGCACAATTTGGAGGCAATACAGCAGGGCTTAAAATTTAATTTTCAAAAACTTAAGGAGTATTTAAAGGTTAGCACTTGATTTACGTGATATTATTAAAATCCAGCCAGTACATATCTCCAGAATTATTTGCACATAGTACACAGACCTGTGTGTTTTGTCCATACAACTGTCCACTGAAATCTAACATAAAACTTTTAAAATAAAGTTCAGATGAAAATTTCCTTCACAAATATAATCTGCAAACTCAAACTAGTTAGCAGATGAATAATCTCAAGAAATATATAGTAAAAATGTGTGATTAAGCTGACAGCTTCATTGTTGGATCACATAGATAAGGACAATGATATCCCAAGCACCCCAGGAGCTCTCACAGTTGTGCAGAAACCCCTGTGACACTGAAGTTCAAAATTTGCAGGGGGTAATTAATACTTCTGCTTTCACTTGTGTCACAACCCCCTAAACTTGGAAAACTCTCAAGGTGCAGAGTTTTTGTTTGCTGTCCACCCTGCAGGGTTTAGGTCAGCCCTTTCTCTGTCCCATTTGTTGGTGTCACTCCCCTGTGTTTGGGATAACAGGACACTCCAGCCACCACCTGTCCCACATGGCAACAAGGAAATACCAGCAGCATTAAAGAATTAACCTGACCACAACTGCTGGCTTCTGTTTCATTCATGTTCCAGAACGTTCACGTTTCTATCACTGCACTTCTAACTTTGCTTTTGTGTAAGTAGACCTGACCTGTGCTATCCACAGCCTGCTTGACTGCTTCATTTTCATATTATCAGTTACGATCAACAGATTTTTCCACAGCTATGACTTTATTTTTCCCTTCTGTGCAGGGCTAGAAATGTTAAATACTTTGATAGAGGGAAAACATGTCCTGATTGGCAGTGGTCTGAGGACTTTCAGCCTTTAGGGGCTACCTTACTAACTTGCCAGAGGATAAAAGACCTGGCCTCTTTGCATATTTATTTGCATAAATACTGTCTTCAAAAATTGCATAAAGTTACAATATTTGAATCAATGCTAAGATCAAAAAATCAATTGAATTTACAATATTTGCTTTAAACAACACACTATATGAAAACTAGAAAAAGCATATTACAAGTAAACCTGCAGGAGACTTACTTTGTCTTATCCTTACTTGAGGGGAGGCAATTATATGTTTTTTGGCTGCATCTATTTCCTATCAAAATGGATCTTGAAGATACACATAACAGATCTTGAAGGATACACATAAACATATAAGAGATAACAGATCTTGAAGATACACATAAAGATCTTGAAGGATACACATAACAGGAAAACAGTGACTGCAGAGCATATCACATGTGTACTGAAAGTGCATGGAGACAAGGTGGGATAAATCCAAATGTAAAAACAATCTTGCTCTATAACTAGCCAGAGTTAATTCAAATTTACCATTTCCAGACAGAACAGGCGATGACTTTGTACTCCTGGGAAAAAGTTCAGCTTCTGTAAGCTTTACATTTTTCCTCAGATCAAATCTGGGATCAATGAAATTTAATGCTTACACCAAATAAGAAGTGACCATTGCCTGACCACTAAGGAGGCCACATGTCAGTGGCAGAAATGATGAAACAGTCTCAGTGCAAAGCACAATTCTGTGTCTGTCTGCTGTGGTGCATGAATGGGGAGGCTTCAGTGCCAAGGGAAAAACAATGACCTGAGTGTGCAATTTCTGAGAGCCTGTGATTTTACAGCACACAAGACTCACCCTGTAACACCCCAGCAACTTTTCTGTAGGTGACAAAAAAAGTGCCAGATAAATGTTACTCTAGAATTTCCTGTTATGGAGAGGGAGAGAGATTAAATATTCAATAGGAATTAGTAAGGATTAGTAGCATCCCAGGAAACAATAGTTTTCAATGCTTGCCTTTGCATGCAGGATACATGTTTGTTCACCATCATTCTAAGTAGTATTTAGTCCACATGAGGATATTTATTTCTCTTTTAGCATGCATGTTTGCATTGCCTGCCAGATGGATTGCACAGAAATAAATCCAATAAAATTAAATGAAAAATAATATCTATTTTATGGTACCTTTACCACTCATTAAAGTATGTCTACTCAATTTAAATTAAAGATATGTGATAAGGCCAGCTTATTAATATTAATGTTAAGTCATCTGGGTATAATTTTTCATTAAGATATTTCCTATTAAAATGTATAATATCATTAGAAAAAAGTCTAAAATTCTCACCTCTGTGAAAATGATACTTATTTCACTGCAGAAGGAGAAATCGTCATGCAAGTTCCTGGGGTTAAAGAAGTCTGAGCATGCCAAATGATATCTCCAGTCTGGCAAAACTAAGGGGCAGGTCCAGGAGAATTCCTCACACCTGAGCTAAACAAGGCTGTTCACAGCTGTGGCAGGCCCAGGGGACCCCTACAAAGCAACAGGCAACAAGAGTGAATAAATATCAACCCCCTGATCATTTATTCTTCTGTGCAAGAATTACGTTAAAGTGGTTTGGGTGTTTTAAATAACAGTAAGACTAATTAGAGATCTCCCTGCTTGTGATGCAGAGAAGTGCAGGTACAGCATATGGGCACAAGAGCTGAAGTCAAGTTAGATGATGGCTTTATCAGCATTAAATAGCCAGGTTCCCAGCTGACAAGGGAAAAAAGATATCCCTCCACCTTCTTTGAACTTCTTGCATTCTTAACATTCCTTCCATAAATCATTTAATAGATGCCCTATTCATAGGAAAATGCATTGCTGAAGTTAAACAGTGGTTTTTCTCCTTCCACTCTCATTGGAGAGAAGCATAATAAATTATGCCTGATTTGCATGCAAGTTTGCATACACAAAGCTCTTGTCATGAACTAGCAAACAATAAGCTGCTCATGTCAGAACACATTGTACAAATAACAGCATCAAATAGCTACTGAGCTGTATTATTACCCTGCTCTGCTGTGCTACTGAGACTTCCCACACAAATCTAGAGTTCTGCAAAGGCATCAGAGGGGATAAATTGAGCAGCTTTGTGCCTGTCATTGTGCTGCATCCCAAATAACCTCCACTGCTGTGTGGGACATCCTGACTCCAGGGAAGTTCTGAGGCCCTGATGAACCTGTGTGCAGGATGTATAAAAAAGTTTCCCTGATGACACAAGTCAATTTTCCATGTGATGCCTGGAAGCTTCCATCATTCAGGTACTGGCCACAACCAGTTTGTGTCATGCTGCCATGAAAGTATCAGCATTTCACTATGGGCAGGTTGCTCCTGCAGCTGGGGGCTCTGCAGGGATGCATGAAGTGTGTTACTGATCCAGCTGTCATTGGTCACCCACGCACAATTTCAGACCTGGCAAAATCTCTCCTGATGTGTCATGGAGTTACAGCAGAGCTTCTGACAGCTCCTCATGCAGAGTTTGATGCCTTACTGCCTGCCTTACTTACCTTCTGGAATCTGCCAGAGGAACAGAAGCAAGAGGAAATAATTAGTGGAACTCATCACTAGTAACGAGGAGGCAGCGGGACAGATCTGCAAAGGATTGAAGGAGAGGAGCTGGAGTAGTTCAGGGCAGTTACAGAATCAAAATATCTCTAACATGAAGAATACTGCTGGCTGTCACTTAGTGAAAGCACTTCTTAGAAGACTGGAATGGCCACTTTTAGAGTTGCTTCAACTTCCTTCTTAAAGAGCAAAGCATATCATGTGCTGCACATGAGTAAAGCCACAGTGCAATGACATTAACAGAGAAACACTTTTAGGATTTAAAAAGAATCAATGCCATGCTGAGGTAAAACACAATTTGCATTGCAATTTAGCTAACACAAGACATGTAAAAATTCATTTTGGAGAGGTATTTTGAAAATGAATTTGCACAGAATATCAGCAGGCAGGATATCGGGCAAATACACTTTGGAAGGGTTGTTTTGGTAGATCACAGTCTTCACCCCCTTAGAACTAGACTTTCAGCATAAATGAGAAAAACTGAAATGTCTTTCTGTCCAGGGCATGACAGCTGTGCAGGTTTCTAGCCCATGGCAAGAAATGTATTCAACAGCAATACCTCCAGGACTACAGCAGCACAGTTTGCAGCTGTCAGCACTTAAAGCAGGGAGAGCTGCAGGTTCCAAGTGTACAGCAGGCTTTTGGTTCATAGCTCACAGATCCAGAGGTGTGCTACTTAGGAAAGCAATCTCACAGGTCCAGGGCAGCTCTTTCTAAAATCCTTTAGAAAGAGTTGTAAGGATTGCTGCAAAGTGCTACAAAGTGGAAGTGTTAGGAATTGGCAAACCTACTGGGAAGAAGTTCGTTGTTTTCCTCCCCTGGGGATGCTTTCACATGAAGCAACAAAGGAACTATTGACACCACTGAACAGTGAAGAGTTTCATAAAGTATCCCCTCATGAGAGAAAGTTAGTGCATTGTAATTCAGAGTCAATCTGGCAAAGTCCCCACTGCTGTTTATGGGAGAAGTAAATACTCTGAGGCCTGAAATGTGATTTTCCTGTCCAGGGGATACCTGTACCACACCCCTTGGTGTCATCTTTGTACCAGCTCTCATCAGTTTATCATCTGATGAGAACTGGTTCAAAGATGACATTTGTAACATTTAAGCTCTCATCAGTTTATCATCTGTAAGCTCAGGCATTTGGAACCTTGCAGTTAAACCCAAATCTTTAAACCTTGTGGCTTAAATATCTTGAATTGTAGATAGGGCTCCAACAGGACTGCTGGGGCACAAAGGACCACAGCTAAACAGAGCCTGTTAGTGCAGGACTGCAGGCTGATGCCATAACGAGGTGGAACAGCCCTGGCAGTGTACAAGGGATCTGTGTGCCCAGACCTCTGCTGTGAACACCAAATCTCTCCTCTGCCTGGCACTAGAGCCAGGGCTGCAGAGTCACACACTCCAGGGCTGCAGAGCCAGGACACAGATGGGGGAAAATGGGGAGTGAGAGCCCAAGGAAAGTGTTTCTAATGGGTCAGTGACAGTGAGGCTGCCCCAGGGATTCTGCAGCAATATACCTCAGATTTACGTAGGACCTTGTTACTCATTAATCATTAGTCAAGACACGCTGCCTGCCCTGAAAGCTTCTATTTGCAGTTCTGCTGTGGTACAGAAGGAAAGCAAGTGGTAACCTACACAGGCATTTTAGGGCTGGATGTGTTTGTGGGGAGATAGGAGCAGCCTGTAAGGGTTAACATTTAAACCAGGGACAAATAATTGCAGAGTCATGAAACACGGTGGTATGTGAAGACAGCTGTATCTCAACATAAAACACACTGAGAATGAAATAATCAATAAGAATCTTAACAGGGAAAACTATTCAGAGTACTTGGAGCCTAGACTCTCTTCTTGAGCAGTTTAGCAAACATATTTATTAATCACACTATAGGTCTATAAATATCAGTGATATTTTAAATAGATTTTATTTGTGGATCCAACATTAGTGGCTTCTTTAATTGCATACTTAAAACCAAACAAACAAAATAATAGGCAAAAAAAATCCTTAAAACCCAGATGCTCTTCCATCCAAAACTCTTACACTGATCATATTGGTGAAATTCAGGAAGGGAAGCATTACCTGTGACAGAGCAGTGCTGCTCATACCAGAATCACTGCTAAGTTTCCCTGCAACTGCTTCAGAGATGTGCAGGAGCTCCAGGAATGCATTGACATGGCTGCTTACCTAAACCAGTTCTCTCTGAAAAACACAAAATACAGACAAAGATTTGTTTCATTGCAAAGTAGTACTGTTTGGAGGAGAAATAGGATTACAATGCTTGCAATCATCTTTGCACTCCTCCTTGAGGAGCAGCTCCACCAGGTGAGCTGGTGTGCCAAGCCAGCTCGGTGGCTGCAGGGGAACCAATTCCTTGGTGTTCAGGGAGGACACTGGAGAACAAACCTTTGTGAGTTGGAATTTTGGCAGCACTTGCTCAGCATGCAGAAGCCAAACGTGGCATTGGGTTGACAGCATCTGGGAAGCAATGAGGCACAAGCTTGGTTTTGTGCACATCTCTGTGGAGTTCCTGTTATTTTCTGGGATTGGGCACTGGGAGAATCAAACAAAGTGCTGAGTGACAAAGGAGTTGCTTTTTACTCTCTGCTGTCCCTTAGCAATGTCATTCTTATGACTTTATTTTCCACCTTTTTTCCCCCCACACTTTTGGTCTCTAAGTTCATAATGGAACATTTTCTATTTCAGCACTAAATAGAAGTCCTCTGATTTTGTGGACCATATATTCTACAGGAACTGTATTTCTGGCCAATTTGTGGCATGTCTGCTGAATCCAAGGCATAAGCACAGTGACTGAAGACATTTCTCAGTTGAAACATTTCTCAGTTGAAACATGACAAATCTTGCAGCCTACCCATCAGGCTGAGATTCTGCAAGGATTGGAATATTCTGAGGGCAGGAGTTGCAGCTCAGGTCTCAGCACATGCTTGCCTTGAGAGAAACTTGCAGTGATGGCACAAGGACACCACCAGAAGGGCATTTTCTTTTTCTATTGAACAAAGTTGTTATAGTATAGGTAGGCTTCAGCTCCCAAGTGGCAATTTATTATAGTGGACCTAAAACTAGGAAAAGTCAGAGCAACCTTGATAGTGGAAAACTTGAAACATAAAAGAAATTCAATAATAAATAAGAAAACAAGAAAATTGCAGTCATATTGGCTAATTGACAGGTGAAAACGGTCTGCTTTCTGAAATTTAAATGATTGGCACCACTTTACTCCAGCAGAGAAACTCCAAGGGTGATTTTTATTCAGTGATAGTATTTTGCATAATAGCAGCCAGTTATACTTGCCAGGCATGCAAATGCTGATGGCCTGGCCATGTCATCTCAGCATCTGACCTTCTGCTCCATTACCCTGCTCTTCCTTACAGGAATTGCCCAAGTCACACAGGTAAGGGGACTTTTAAAGTCTTGAGTAGTGCAGTAGAAACAAACACAAGTACACACTCTTCTATACAAATGCTTTATTAAAAATGCTTCTGGGGTTATTCATTTTGAGATATTACTCTACATGAATGTGGAACTTGAGTCAAGTCTTGGTTTAAAAAAACTTCATCTATATTTTGAAATGTTTGTTGCTACAGTAGAGTGTAGGAAAAATAAGAATGATTTCTAGTATTTACACACAGACGAACAACATGGATGTTTACAAAATGAAAAAATACAGTACAGAAACTTTTTACAATATCTGCAGTTGATAATCTGAAAGATCCAGCCTTTGAAACTGAAATTCAGAGACAGTTAAACTTCTTACCTCCCTTTTCTTCTTCCCTCACCTCCCACCCCAGTATTCAAACCCTTTATTCAGTAAAAATAATTCACATAGAACGTAAAGATATAACAAATGTGTTTTCTTCTTAGAAAAAAACATGTCTTAAACATATATATTTATATGTTCAGGACAGATTTTGTTTCCCTCATGTGGCTAGATTTACATGTGTAAGGAATAAAATTGACCCTGTAATTAGAATTGAAAACACAAAGATCCAACAGCAGAAGACAATTCCAGTATTTTGTCATGCTTCCCTGCAGCTTCAAAATTTCTGTTGTGTGCATGATGCTGTCAGTTTGCTGCTCAGCCACATTCCCCCTGGGACTGGAAGGGGGTCAATCTTTAGAACAGATCTGCGCTGGCAGGAGAGAAAGCCAAAGGCAGCACTCACCATTCAGGTGTTGGTTTTACTATACAGTGGTTTTTATGATGGATTCTGCAGTGTTCAGGAGAGCTTTGGCCAAATAAGAATTTGATGAGTATTTAGTAGAGGAAGCCTATACCTGAAGATAGGATATTAAAGGTACCACCACATTTCTGTTATCACTTTAAAAAGCACAGCAATGCTAATGCCACACCAGAAAGAGCCTCCTGCCTAAGGCAAACTGTAACTTCTCAAGGCCTTCTGTAGAGGAGCCTGCCTGGTTGGCAGCAGTACAAGCAGTGTCTAAGGAGACCTTTTTACTATTCTTCCTCTTGGCATCCCTGATTTTCCACGTGCAGCTGCTGAACGTGGAGTGTTTCTGGTTTCAGTGTAATGGGTAACGAGTTTGTGGCTGTCAGGAGGAAGATGGATACAGTGTGGCCCTAGAGACAAGAGGCTAATGCTAATCACCTGCCCATGGATCATTTCCTCTCATAAATAACTATCCTTTAGTGTCCTAGAATCCTTCATTTAAACCTCTGTCCCTTCCCTGGAGTACAGGGTGTTGTTTGTGCTGAGGCTGCTGTAAAAATGGCTGTTAAACTGGTTTAGCACCGAGTTGCTGTGGCCAAGGTGACTGGAAGGCATGGAATTGGACCAGTCTCCCACACCATGGCTGGGAATACTGGAGAGTGGGGAGTAGGAATTGAAGCCTACCATGTTCTGCCCCATTTTGTCAATGGGGTCAGAGCTGAGTCCCACGGGCCCCGAGCGGCTCCCCGAGCTGGAGCTGTGGACATAGGCGGTCATGCTGGAGAGGAAGTTATTGAGGCATGGGCTGCTGGAGGAGGGAGGAGGAGATCCCTTCTCAGGTGAATTGTCAGCCCCAGGTGATGAGTTTTCCAAGATATCCTGATGCTCTGCAGCTTTGGGGCTGCCACTCAGGGTACTGTCCTCGGATTTCTCTGATGCAAGAGCAGCAGCACTGGCCTCAATGTCAGACTTTCTCTTCCGTTTCCTCCGAAAGTTTCCATTGTCAAACATCTTCTCACAGTTCGGGTCCAGAGTCCAGTAATTCCCTTTTCCTGTCCAAGGAAACCCACACTTTTAGTTTAAAAATAAACACATAAACAAGCAAACCCCCCAGTCATTTAGGTCTTTACCGTGCTTCTCTCATTTCCCAGAAACAGAACAATTGCATGAGCAATATACATGGATTTTTAGTCACTCAAAAGTACAAGTGTGTTGAATTCAGAAAAAAAGTTTAAAGTTTGGGTTCTACCCTTTAGTCCTGACTGTTCACAGAGGCAAAAATACATGTGGAGTCACTGGGAGGGCTTTTTGTTTTGTTTTCTTGGTGAGGGAAGGAGGTTTTCAGTATACAGCTGGTCTTCTGAATTTATGGCAGAGAGTAATCAAATCCCACACTAGGATCCCACTCCAGATTCAGTGGGATAGCATAGGTTTCTAACAAGATAGAACTAGACTTTTGGTTCTCTACTGCAGAATAATTTCAATGAGTTTTTAATGTTCTCCATGGTTCTTAACAGCTATTGATAGGAAACCATGAATGAAGGAATATCTGACAGCCTACCAGCCAAGGGGTTGGTAATGGCAGAGGTGTCATTCCAAGGAAAACACTAATTGAAACAAACAAAATAAAAGCACCCTGCTCTCCTCTTGAGAATTAATGCTGACTCCCCAAAGCCATCGGATTTCTTTGACAAATCCCCCTCCCTTGGATTCCCAGTTAAGTTTGACACAAGTCATGCATTACACCAAATGAGTCATGAGTGTGCCTTGCCCAGTTAAATGTTCCTGTGTGTGCTGAGTCTCATGCTCAGCTCATTGATTCTTTCTCAGGAGGACCCAGGGCAGGACAGAATTCCCTTCCCTGCAGAGACCTCACACAGCACTGATTCACACCTCACCTGTGCACAGCTGCTGTCTACTTCAGCCTTTTGAAAACAAAGTGCTGCTGTGTCTATGTCCAGTATCTGGGCTACTATGTCTCACTAGGTATTTTAAAATTCATCAAGTTCATTGAGAGGTGGGGGAAAAGGGGGAGAGGGCTATACCTGGATCATCTTCATCTCGAGGCACCTTCTTGAAGCAGTCGTTGAGAGACAAGTTGTGCCGGATGGAATTCTGCCAGCCAGCCTTGCTTTTGTTGTAGAACGGGAAGTTGTCAGCCACGTACTGGTAGATCTGGCTCAGAGTCAGCCTCTTGTCAGGCGCCCCGTGGATGGCCATGGCAATGAGGGCAGAGTAGGAGTAAGGAGGTCTCACCAACTTCATGAGCTCCTCTTGGGACGGGAGGGGAAGCCAGCCAAGGTCAGTTCCTCCCAAGCCGTGCACGTTGGGCAGGAGCTGCCTCTGCATCCCGTAGGACTGCGGGATGAAGGGGCTGCTGTTGGAGCCTGGCAGGTACGGCGGGGGGGTGATGGAAGGTCCATTCAGCCAGAGGTAAGGGTTGGGAGTGCTGCTGTAATCTGCTGTCTCAAAGGTGCTTGGCCTCTGGGGGCTGGGGACGTTCTGAGGGTGGAAGAAGTTCTCGTAGTAGATGTTCATCTCCGGAGGCTCCTGGCCGATGTTGGGGAACTGAGGGCTGCAGCGTGGAGGGGAGTGCGATGGGGGCTCAAAGAAGCTCATGCTCTGAGCCAGGCAGCTGCTGAGCTGTGACACACCTGTGCTCGTGCTCCTTTCCCGGGACAGGTGCATCACCTGTGCCCTTCCCTAGGTACTTATGCACCTGTAAATGTTTCAGCCCGGGCTGCAGGCTCCACCCCGCAGCCCTGAGTGGCTGCAGATGAGGACGATATCCTTTTTGGAATGCTGGCAGTCCCACTCAGTCATTGATGTCACATCAACCAAACGTGAAAGTTACAGCTGTTTATCTTCTTAAATGAATGAAGGAATTTTCCATTAATGTGATGCACATGGAGAAAGCCTAGGGCTTCTTGAAGTTAAAACTCAGAGATCCTCCTCTTTCTACCTTTCTACAGTGAAGCTTTAGCATTTCCTATTTTTTTCTTCTTAAAGAAAAGGCATTTTGTGCTGCTCTTAGTAATACCTCAGAATGCAAAAGCCATTGTCACTAGTCAATGAAACAGTAGAGATATATACTTAAAAAACAAAAAAGAAGAAGAAAAGAAAAAAGAAAAGAAAAGGTCAAACCTTTTCCTTTTGTAACTTTAATTGCAGACTTGCTTGTACTTCCCCCTAGGCAATCACAGTACTACAGGCAAATTCTGTGGCTGGTTATTCACGTGAGTAATCTTACTGATATAAATGGAATTAACTCCCTAAAGTAAGGATTAATCTTGTGAGGAAAAAATTTCAAGCTTAATAATCAAACCTTTCTTTAGAGTTTAAAGTGGTGGACTGAGATGGGAAATCATTATGTGTTGCTTCCTCTTTGCTTCAGGATTGGTGCAGAGAGCTCATAAAACCTCTCAGCACAACTTCCAAACAGGAAAGCAGCAATAGTGTTCAGCACAGCTCTTCTTAGCCAAGTTCCAATAACTTCATCTGTATCTATACAGAAAAGAGCTGATTCCTTAAAATTAAGTAATAAGGAAAAACCTCCAGCCCTTTTATGATTTGGACAAATCCTTGGTGCTTTGCATGGGGAGAGAGCAGAGCTGCAATCTCACCACCCCTGGCTCAGGATGGCAGCTCTTCACTGCATGAACCCTGCACTGAAGCTAGGGCAGAGCTGCAATTCCCTTCACAGTCATATTTTTCTTGTGATTAAACACACACATCATTTAAAACTTGCCTCAGCCTAAATATCCATGCAATTAAAGGTCAAGATATGACAGAGCCTTCCAGATAGCTCTTGTCCTGTAATTTCTGCAGAAACAACAGTTTTGACCCATGGATTTGAGTTCCTGGCTGTACCAAAGGCCTTTTGCTTTGTCACACATTCACCCTAATCCTTTGTGCTGTAGCACAACCAGCCAGACTCCCTACTCCCCAAGAATCAGTGATTCACTAATGTCATGTCCATATTGGTACTTTGAAAGGTATGAAAAAAAATCCACTGGGAATGCTGCTGAAATATTGAGCACAGAATGACAAAGCAAGCCAATCTGCCAGCTCAGAAGTGCAGCTCCACAGCTGTTACTTTAAAAATCCATGCTTTCACCCTCACAGAAAATCATTTCTACCACAACAAACAAGCTGTTACTTTAATTTGAATGGCTGAGAGCTCAGAATATGTAAATGCTAAATAACCTGTTCAGAGACACACATAAAGCAGTCAACAGTTAAGTGCTGGGACTGGCTTATTTTCTTAGTGACAACTGCAGTGCAAAAGGTGACTTGGACAAAAAAAAAGAAAGAAAATGAATTATTTTTCAGGAACTCATAATGTGAGTGCCTCCCTCCTCAAGCAACTAATCTGCAATAATCTTTTTCACCATAAGAATCTGAGTTACAAACATGCAAAATGCTATTTGAGCAACATCTCCTACACCTTCCTAGTTAACTTTTTAACACATAGATGTATTTTAAAATTATATGTATATTCCTGAAAATACTGGTATTTTGCTAATAACCCCCCCTCATTTACAGAAGAGTCAATAGAATAAAACATTTAAGAAACACAAATAAAACCATATTTACAATTAACTAAAGAGCCAGAATATAGTGAGAAAAGTAAACATAATACATTTTGACCTGCTCAACAAATTAGACTTTTTGCCAAAAAACCCTTGAAAACAAGAAAAACTTGTAAATTTATTCCAAGTAAAAATTCAACTAACTGCATCATGGACTTTGATGAGTGACATTTAATACTTATTCCCTGAGGTGCACTGCATGCATAGTTAAATAAAAATACACTCAAGTGGGTGCTGAGTGAATACAGGCTTTGAAAAAAGCCCAGGCTTTACAAAGGGCAAACACATTAGTGCTGCAGCCAGACTGGTGTGTAAAATTCCCTCTGCCAAGGGCTCCCGTGAGGTTCTGTGCAGGGCACGGAGCAGGGTGAGCCCGAGCTGTGCTGTGCCAGGGGACACCCAGCCCTGCCAGCTCTCCCTCCTGAGCTCCCACAGAAAAGCAGGGTGAGCATGGCAAGCGCTGCTTTTACAGCAGGGAGGCGCAGAGACACCTCTGGGCTGCTGCCCACGGAGCTGTGAAAGGGGGACAAAGTCTGATCCCTCCCTGGCATGGCTGGGCTGGCACAGGACACAATCCCATCAGCAGCATTTCCCTTCAGCTGGCTGGGCCTGATTTACTCAGGGCAGACTATAAACAGTGCCAGGAAAAGGCACTTTGTGAGTGCTCTGGGCACACCTTGGTGCTGCAGGGTCACTGCAGCACACGCTCCTGGGCAGCCCCTCTGCTGCAGATGCTCCTCTGCAGCCAAGGAGAGAATCTGCTCTGCTCAAGCTGTGGTGGCAGAGTCAGAACTGAAGGAAACTGAGTCTAACCAGGAATATTGTCCTCAGGTCTTCACTGACAGTCTTGCTTTTGGCAGGGCTGGAAGAAGGCAGCAATCCCAGAAGTGGAGAAAAGAGAAGGAAAATTGGTGAGCTGGAAAGATGTGGCAAGCTATACTAACAGATGTTGGTTAGGGATTAAAATCTCTGCAAATAAATTGGAGGCTGCTGCTGGAGAAAGTTTAATAATCATTATTTCCAAGTGCATTGGGTCAGTAAGGTCTGACTAGGCAGGATGCATCACATTTTAAAAATGTCTTTATTGCAGTCCAGTCCTGCATGGCCCTGGGTGCCTGTCTCTACCAGCTGGAAACCTGGTCAGCCACAGGTTGTTGTCAAACCAAAGACTGCTGACAACTCTTGTGTTATACAAATATTTGCTCCTCTCAATTTCTTGAATGAAGCTCCAAAATCTGCAGGGTTGAGGCTGAGCCATTGTTTTCCTTAGGTTTTTAGATCAGCTCCATGTACCCCTCTACTCCAGCCAACAGTAGTATTTCCTCACGCTGACTACCCTTCTATAAAAGAAAATATCTGAAATCTTGGGGTAAGAAAGGTTCTGATTAGTTTCCTTTAAACTCAGATAACTCAGGATTTCCACTCCACAGTAACCTACACATGGCAGTGTGTCTGAAATGCAGTGACTGGGGAAAGGTGTGCACACACCAGCACATGGGTCATACAAACAATTCCTATGGTCACAAAAAAGAATGAAAAATTGTTTTTTTAAAAAAAAAGGGTCCATATGTAAGTCAATACACCAAGCAACCCACCTTGTTTGAAACAATTGACACCCTGAATTCAGAAACAGGTCAGTATCCATCAATAAGACATTTTCACACAGTGAAAAATTCCCTATGTTCCCAGTTGTCCAGTAGATTACTTTTACAAGTCTTCATGTCTTATTCCACTAATCATCTGCCCAGCATATCCACAAAATGATCCACACCAACAGGCTGTAGCAGCAAAGCAATGTCATCTCAAGGGCATTACAAAAGAACAAGAAATTTAAAATACAGCACTGCAAACCAAGGAAACTGAGCTTTATTTCTAGAAAGGCAGGTTGAACATTAAATTAATGGAAAAGGCAATATCATTTGGATCTGTGCCATAAGTGCTGCAATGCTAGAATGCCCTTAGACTTATCAAGCCTTCCAGAACAAAATCACTGTGGATTTTTGAAGCAACTTTAGAACTGGGTTTTTAGAAGGTTGTGAAACCTTGTAAAGTCTCATAGCTGCTCTCTGACATGAGAATGATGATAATAAAAGCAGTCATAACTCCTACCTACAAAAAGGCCTTCTACCATCTCTTAGCATATAATAAATATGGTAGAGGGGATTAGGTGTCCCCTGACTCGTGTATCGGTTGTGACAGGCCACAGGCTGGCAAGGAATCTACAGCTTCCCCTGGCTGGGATGCTGTGGATGGGATTTCCCCTGGGATCTGCTCTGCTGAGGGACACAGACACGGTCACATCTGCCACAGAGGGGCAGAATCACCCTGTGACAAATCCTTCTCATGGTAGCATCCGAGGCGTCCCTCCCATTTATAGGAGTTAATACAGATACAGACCCTTCAATCAATCCTACTTTGACAGTCCTCATGGCACACAGAAGCTGTAGCTATCCTGGAAAACAAAAAACTACATTGAAAAAGGATAATTCTGTGCAAAACCCAACAGGGTTCCCTCTTTCAGATCATCTGCTTCTACTCCCACCACTAAATGTGTGTTTATATGAGAAACCAGTGGTGCTAAAATTAAATGAGGTCTTGTATGAACATCAACATGGGTACCAGAGAAATTAATCTGTACACACTTCCAAAACCCTTCGAAGTTTAAATTCTTGTGCATTTCAATGAAATGAATTCATTAATTTCAAATATTTATAGAAAGAAAAAGTAACATACTACTGCTTTTGTTTCAGTCACATTTCAACATTAAGGTATTTGCTGGTGAGGATAAATCAGCTCCTCCCTCTCCACTATTCAATTGGAGATTTCGTTGAAAAGACATTTTAGAACCACAGAATTTTTCAGAAAGCATAACTTCATTTTTTTAAGGAAAGAAGTTTTTTTCAGTATTCTGCACCCTTTAGTACGCACACCACACAAACACTTGGGAGGAATTAAATAGAAACTGAAGCTGGAACGCGAATCAAGCGCCGGGAACTTCTCTGCGGCCACACCCGAACCCAGATGAACTCCGGGAGTTTTATTGCAGCCGGGTTGGAGCGCTGGATCTGAGATAACCTGACCTGTGAGCAGGGATTCAGGGCTCTGCTAATCCCGGCGCTTCCAGGATTATCACCGAGCCCCACAGGCCAGCCGCGACACGGGCAGGGTATCGCGACATCCTATCGCCACCCGGTGACACTGCCTGGGAATGCACGGCTGCCCGGGAGCCTCCGGCGCTGTCCTGCTGATACTGGGTCGCCCGGATCTACAAAAATAACCCATTCCATGTGGAAACAGTGTAAACCTTTTCCTATTAGAATCCTTCATTTGCTTTGGAATTCTCCGTGGAAATTCTGGTGGATTTAGAGATGTCTTTGGTTTAGATTAGTTTCCTTTTTTCTTTTTTTCTTTTCTTTTCTGCTTCCCCATCCTGATTTCTACTATTCATCTTTTCCTGCCTTGTGAAATTAGACCAAATGCAGCCATAAAGAAACTGTCTTTGAATTCAAGGACTGTGCACTAGTACTACCATCCATGTCAAAGCAACTGAAGAAAGGTTTTGGATTCCTCATTATTTGTAGAATCCTGGTATACAATCATAACATACTTTCTTGTACAATCAAATCCCATACAAAATACAAGCTTAAAAGGTCTGCATCTAAAGCTACTCTATCAGGTGCTGGTTTTTTATATCTAAAAACATATAAATAAACATTCCACAGGAAGCCTTCCCTCAAAATATCTGTTGAACATGGAGAGTTGTTTAGACTTTTTCTAGTTACAGCAGCACAAGATTCCTGCTACCTCACCTACATGAGCTTTTTTTGATGCTTGTTTGCCAGGGCACAGATCCCTTAAATGAGTGTTTTCTGATGCCCAGCACCTGTGCTGTGCCATTTAAACCCATGGTGACACCTTCAGCAGCCACCTGCCATGAGCTGAACTGATCCCAGCACTGGCAAGGTGTCTCAAGGGTTAACTGAGGATGGGAGATCAGTCATGCCAGCCACATGAACCTGGTGCTAAATGCAGGCTGAGTACCCGCACACAGAGTGGGGCATCTGGGGCTGCAGGATGCATTAATAGACATGAAAAAATCATTTTCACAGACACTCTGTTTGTTCCAGCTCAGACACTCACAGGGGCTGTCTCATCACAGGCTCAGCCACAGGAAAGATCCCTCATGGCACACAGAAGCTGTCAGCTATCCCTGAAAGACAAAAAACTGCATTGAAAAAGGACAATTCTGTGCAAAACCCAATCAGATCAAACTGGCCTTGCTTTAAAGCCGTGATTAAATTTATCTAACATTTAAAAGTTTATGAAATCCGTGGCCTACCCGAGGTTTGTTTGCAGTGCAATTCTTCATTTACAGTGTTAATCTTTAGCACCCTCTGCATCATAAGAGCAAATCAGAACAGATAATTACACAGAGTCAATAAAGAACAAGTCCTCTCCTCACCCCAGAGCAGTAAACACTGCCAGTGCTGAAGTCCTTACAGCTGAGGGCAGCCCTGGAGTGTTGCTCAATGCTCCCCCTCAGAAGGACCTGGAATGCCTAAGAGTGAGTAGGGACTCAGTTCTGGGAGGGAAATATAAATTCTATGCAGGGATTTCTCCAAGGCACCCAGGATAGGAGATGGCCGCAAGCTTTTTGTCATAGAGGCTTCCATATTCCTAAAAAAAAAAAAAATAGAGAGATGCATCTAAAAAGATGGACATCTCTTCATCCAAAAAATACTGACAGAAAGAATCCTTAAACTGTTTCATTTTCTTCCCTCCTCAGAAACAGTTAAAAAAAAAAAAAGAGTCTGGAAAACAGAAGTTGGCTTTAAATTCACTGATTTCTCTTGATTTCTAAATGAGAAAAATGCTGTATTTGGTTAAGTTATTCCTTTTATCTTCCTTCACTCTGGAGAATTGACCTCTGCTTTTGTTTTAAACAGAATGCCCTAATTCTGGATGATTCTCATTGACATTGGCATGTATGGAACCAGTCTCTGGGATAAATTCTCCATCATTTGAATAGTTTTGTTCTGAAGCTAGAAAAAAAAAAAAGAAAAAAGGATCCTCTGGTATTTTTATGATACTTAAGGTAAAATCCTTGAAAGTAGCAGAGGAAGTGAGCAAGAGAATTATATGGTTGGGTGCCTTCAAACACAACTCCTGTACAGTGACTGACTTAAACAGAAAGCAGATTTAATAAAAAATAAAACCACTTTCTCTTTCCTATCATGCTATTTTAAAAATGTATTTAACACCTCTTCTTTCTGACAGTGCCCTCATGCCATGGTCAGGGTGGAACAAATGAAAGCAGAGATCCAGTGATGTCTCATGTGTCAGTGGAGTCCTCACAGAATAACCAGGACCCCCACTGGGCACTGGAAATTGTTGGTTTTTAAGGTCTTTTGCAACTCAAACCGTTCCATGATTCTCCTCACCCACAATTGCTACTGTCTAATAAAGAAGGTTACAGGCTGTGTGTGATAGAGATAAAAGTTCAATGTCAGGCAGGTACACAGGACTATCACATATTCAAGTTCCAGAACAATGTGTTCCTAAGGTCTGTAAAATCTTTAATAAAACTCTCCTTCCTCCTCAGAAACTTGATCCTTATTGACTTAGACTCTGACCATTTTCCTATAGCTCCCACCAGCTAATTTTAAATGAGATTTTAAGGGCAATAATTTCCCCCCAGAATGAATATTTAAGTCATAATTTCATAATAAGAACTTGGTATAATTTCATGGCACAAACAAGGGCAGGCTGGATACCCAGGTCAGGTGAGGGTACTCCTGAGCGCCCTGACTGGGTAAATGCCAACATTTGCTGTGCAGACCTTGTGCTGCACTGACACAGCGGCTCCTGGGGCTGGACAGCACCTCCAACACGGTTTTACAGTCCACAGAGACACCCAGGTTCCTGTGTCTGGGTAAAAATGAGATTTCTGCCTTAACTGAACTGCAGTGTGCAGCCTGAATGCATCTCAGGTCATTGCAGTGTAACAGCTCAGTACAGGTCAGCTCATCAAATTCAGCTGCATGTGCAGCTTCCCTGCCCTGCAAACAGCTCATTAATTACAGATCACACAGCCCCATCCTTATCTCAGTGCATGTGAGAGCAAACCAGACTGCCACCAGCCAGACAACTGGAAAGGTCACAGAGAGGGGAAATAACTGCTACAGAAAAGCACAGGAGAACGTGGTGGGGTTCCTGAAGCCATTCCAGAGCTGAGTGGAGCCATTCCTGCTGCACTAATTCACAGCAGCCAAAGCCTCACCCTGTCCTAGAGGAAATTTCTGCCCTCTGTGCTTCACCTCAAAGAATGTCAAATACAGGTTCTGTCCCTCACCTCTGCACACATGAACTAAAAGCCTGTTGAGCTCATGACACACAAGGCAGTAACCACTGATAATTCACATTTTTAAACAGATGTTGCCATGCCGGCACTTTATTGTCCCAGGGCATCAATTGTCCTTCATCCTATGTTGCTTGTTTGGACTAAATGTCAGTATCCACAGTTACTGGAAACTTGTGAAAAGCTGGAGCTTGTCCAAACATCCTTAAAATTCCAGTTTTGTGAATGCCCTCTTCTTGGCAGCTATTTTTTTATTTGTAATTTTGCTTTTCTCCTCAGGGTTGATTGACACGATTTCAGGCTTGGAACTTGGGCTGGCAAGGGAAGGACAATCTATGGAGTGGGACAATGAAAAAAATTATCACTGATTTGTAGTAAACTAAATGTGAACCTAAAACCTTCCCCAAAAACTGAACTAAAACCTGAGCAAAACACAAGCAGAAATCCTGAACCCCTGTCTTAACACACAACACCAAATATCCCTTGGACATTGTGCTCCCTCCTTCCTGGTATTTGTTTCTGGGCACTTCCTTCACTTCCATTCTTACTACTTCTTTATTTTGAGTCACAGTATTTCAATAACAATTTATAATAACAGCTAGAAGTAAAACTCAATTTTTCCACCCACCTGAAAACATCTCTGCAAGATTCAATAAATAAAACCTTTAACAGTATTTTTACAAAGAATAAACAGTTTCTAAATCATCATTCTTACTCATTTCCACTAGAATCAAAAATTTTCTTTTAAAGTACTTGTTTATTTTCTGCTATATTCAGGGTACCTTCAGATAATATTGAAGGACAGCTTTGACACCCTCCCTCCTCTTCCCCCAGGTTTGCAAGATGTTAAACGTGAACCCTTCAACCTTTGATTTTTCTACCTTCTCTATTAAACAGAAGACTTTTTTCATGGAAAACTATTTTCTTCCTTTGTGCCTCTTCAGAAGTACTATCAAATTTTTGTGAAAAGCAAATGAAATAAAATGAAACCCAAATTCTAACAGAATTCATGCCAACACTGTAGTTAGTGTTAAACCTGGGCCCATTCTGTTTTGCTGTCTGGTTATTCTGGTGAAGGTGCAGCATTAATTCCAATGGCAAATATTTCTACCCTCTCACAGAAAACAATCACTAACTACTCCAGTAGAAAACAGCTTCACTCTGACAACTTGCAAAAAGAGCCTAAATTCATAAAACTAATTTACTCACGCTGTGTGTTAAAGTGTTGATAGAAAAACTTAGGTTTAAACAAACTGCATGTGTCTTTCCATAGATTGAACTCCACAGCAAGAAATAACTTCAACCTCTTTATCTTTCCCAAATCTGTAGAAATGACAACAAGGCCAGTCCCCTCATCCACAACATTGTACATGAACATATTTTATTTACCTTGTATAAACCTATGTCAGTGTCTGAGATGTAAAGGGGTGAGTGGAGGAAATCAATTATTCACCTTTAGACCCCCCTCTATCTGGAGAACACACTTAGAGAAAGAGCTGCCAGGTTATGAAGGCTCTGAGGTGCTGACCTGCAGTGCTGTGGAGCCTCACACCAGTGAGGCATCACCTCCCAACCCACCTCAGACTCAGAAAATCAATCTGAACCCAGCAAACTTGGGCTTGTAGAATTCTGTTTGCCGTCAGTAAAAGCTATTACCTTTCATATAACGATTCCTGGAGATGTCAGGGAGAAAGGGTCAGGGCAAATAAAACAGATTTGTAACATTTTATTGAACAGCAGGAAATGCATCGTTTGTTCATCATACTGCTGGATGTAAGGTCAATTTGCACATGTGTAAATAAACTTTTCCATGTTTTCAAAGCTGCTGCTCTGAGAACAGCTCAGGCAGTGACAGCCACAGAACCATCCAGGGAGATTGAGGTACAGAGCACAGGGCTGGGAGCAGCAGAGGATCTGTGGCTGTAAATCCAGCTACAGCCACACTGTAAATTGTCAGTGGCTATTTTGTGCTGAGCCATCTGTTGCCTTGGCTACAGTGCCAGCAAGGATTTAAGGGTATCTGGATGTCTGTACAAGCTCCAGAAAACCCAAACTCTGCTGTTTGCCAAGAGCAGCCCTGAGCTGCATCACACAGTGAGCTGCTGGCCTGGGCACACATGTCACTGCTCAGGAACAAGCAGTGTTCAACACCCAGCTCCCTCTGACCTGTACAGCCAGAGCTTTCTGTCCCACATCCCAGGGGACACATCCTGCAGTGTTTCCCTCAAATGTAATTCCTGTATCTGTATCACAAGTAACTTAGCAAAGCTCATGGGAGGTGTTGTTCTCCATCAGCGCCTTTCTTCAGAGTAGATGGTGCTCTAAAATAGAATATTTGTGTGTAGATATAATTGTTTTCAGTTGAGAAGTGATCTTGTAAAACTTGATCACAGATCTGTTGGTGAGGGTTTGAAATGCTGCTCCACAGACTGCTTTCCATCTTCCAGAACTCTGGAAATGCGCTGAAAAAACACCAAAACAGATTTCATATGTTAAAATGAATATGTGCTGGATTCAGTAGTAAGTTTACTAATTACTTGTGCCTTTAAGCTGTAGCTAGAGAAAAAATACATTAACCAAATTCTGCATATTTTGAATTAATTTCTCTATTCTGCAAAACCTTAAACATGGACTTAAACCCATGCACATGATTCCAAACATGTTATGAAGCACTTCACAAGTGGATTTTCATCACTAGTTAGTCCTTTTTTCTGCCATGTAAGAGAGAACATTCAATCCTCTGTCTTCTATATGCTATTTAAATTTAAATGAGTGGACGAGATAGTGCCGAAAATCTGCAGCTCCTGGGTCTGAAATGAACAACTGTGTGATAAATTGCATATAAGTGAAATACTACAGACTTCACATTAATAGGTTATTCTTGTTCCTATGAGAAAAAATGTGATTATGAGCACATTTAACTGAAGGCTTTCCTAAATGTTACTATGTGGTCCCTGAAGGCATAATCCTTTTTTTTTTTTTTTAAGAAAATCCCAAAACACTGCAGAAAGTAATGAATATAAATTAAACTCATTACCCAGGAAAAAAGAAACCAAAACAACAAACCCTTTGCATTGAAAGATCAGAAAAGCTGGCATGTAAAATATTCCAGAATACTTTCGTTGGTAGCTACCCACATCTGCATTAAATGTCACCCTCCCATTACCTTCAAAGTAGGAAAACCCTCACATTCTGTGTCTGAATAGTTAACCTGGATATTACTTTCTCGTTTTTCTTTTTTTTCCCTTTCTTTTTTATTTAATTTTTTTTCCTGTCAAACACTACACTAAATGAAATAGTTTTAATTTTGTGAAAATCTCAGACATCAGTGAAACGTTCCTCACTTTAGAGGAAGGCAGCCGGCTTTAAACCAGTGACAGCTCCAGCAGAAGCCGATTTCCCCTTCGCGCTCATCATTTCCCCACAGCATCCCCGGGCGGTGCCCGCTCCCATCCCGGCCCGGTCCCATCCCGGCGTTCCCATCCCGGCCCGGTCCCATCCCGGCGCTCCCATCCCGGCGCTCCCATCCCGGCCCGGTCCCGCCGCTCCCCTCCCGCCCTGCGGCTCCGCTCTCGGCGGGCAGCCCGCGCCCTCTGGCGGTGCGGGAGCGGAGCTGCACACGGGGGCATCCTTCCATCCCTGCCTGCATCCTTCCAGTCCTGCATGCTTCCATCCCTGCATGCTTCCAGTCCTGCATCCCTGCATCCTTCCTGTCCTGCATCCCTCCATCCCTCCATCCTTCCATCCCGGCATCCTTCCATTCTTCCACTTTCTTCCACTACTGCATCCTGGCATCCTTCCATCCCTGCATCCTTCCAGTTCTGCATTCTTCCACCCCTGCATCCTTCCATCTCTGCATCCCTCCATCCCTGCATGCTTCCATCCGTGCATCCTTCCATCCCTGCATCCCTTCATCCTTCCAACCCTGCATCCTCCATCCCTCCATCCCTGCATCCTTCCCATTCCTGCATCCTTCCAGTTCTCCATCCCCGATTCCCTGCATCCCCCTTCATCCCTCCATTCCTGCATCTCTGCCTTCCTTCATCCTTCCACCCCTGCATCCCCCTACACCTGCATCTCTCAGTCCTTCCAGCCCTCCATTCCTGCATCTCTTCATTCCTCTATCCCAGAATCCATCCCTGAATCCATCCCAGAATCAATCCATCCATCCATCCATCCATCCATCCATCCATCCATCCATCCATCCATCCATCCATCCATCCATCCATCCATCCATCCCCCCCCACTGGAAATGCTGCCCCAGCCAGCTTTGATTCCACCCCTCTCTCTGACAAAAGCAAAGAGTTTCCCTTATGAGCCCATTTGTCTCAAAAATACTTAATTTTCATAGCACAGAACTTAGCAATATGTAACCTTTCCCTTTCCCCCCCTTCCCCCAAACACACAGGACCTACCATTGTTTTAAATAACTGGTTCACTTTCTTTCTTTTGAAGGTTTTCTTGTCACCATCTGAGGTGGAAGGGAACACTGGATGGCTCAGCCTGTGTGAGGCAATTGTTTCATCAGATGCCACAGTGCTGACAGACAGAGTTACTCCTTAGGATGGAAACAATATTGGTTACACAAAACAAAACCAAAAACGGAGAGTCAGACTGTAAGACAAAGCAGAACTCAAAATTGTGAAGTACTGCAATGATTAGAGAAAATAGAGACATTTTTAATCCAACTATAAGCCTAGAATAAAAAATTAAATGATAGGTAAACAACAAACTCCATTACATTGAAACTGAACAGTGAAAAAAAAGAACCAATCTGGCCAAAGAATTAAAAATAGATAAACACATGCCAAAGAAGTGGGCCATGGCAGGCTGTTGTGTTGTGCTGAACATCTGTTACAGGCATCTGGAAAAGAGGGGCAGTGAGAGGAATAGAGGAAATGCAGGCTAAGAAATGGGATGTCCTGTGGAGCAAGGGGGTGAAAGAGACTGAAACTGGGCCTGTTTGTCTGTGTGCCCCAGCCTAGAGATGAGCTCCAACTTCAGTCTCACTTTCCCTTTTCTTTCTCACATCTCTCTGGGGGCAGCTGTGTTATCTTGCTTCCCCTGCCTCCCTGGTAAGGCAATCTATGGGATTCCTCTCTGCCTTCAAAAACAGAAGTCAAAATCCTGTTATGGGGCAAGCTCTGGGGATATTCATCCCCCAGAGCACAGCACAGAGCATTTCTCCCAGTTTCTCACACTGCCCTTGGCTGTAAGCCTTGTTTGTGCTCCTGAGGCCCTACAGAGCAGGGAAGCTGAATAAACCTTGCCTCTTTGTAGGCAGTAGGAATGCTCACACTGTGCAAGGAAGTGAAATCAGAGCTCCAGGGGTAACAGAATTGGCATTTTGGCACAAGGTACTATGGTGTTACCCAGCACTTGGAGCAGTACAGCCTCACATGCACAGAACACTCTTCAATTATAATCTTTGTCCCAGTGGATTTCACAAGGGTGGAGAGAGCTGCCAGCCCTGCTAGGAGCAAACCCTTCATTGCTGTTTTCTTAACATCCTAATAAAATTCAGAATTCTCACCCTGGGGTAAGCACCTTACCTGCAATAGTAGGCATAGAACGACTGACAGTGCTCATCTGCTTGAGGACAGAAGTTTTCTGAGGTGCCACCACGTGGTCTGAGAGGTTGGTGTCACTCATGAACTCGTATTTCCTTGATAGCTGTTAAATAAAAAAAGCCCAAATGTTAATGATGGACTGAGACTTTGGTTCATGTATCATATGAAGTACAGTCTAAAAATATGTAACAATTTTGCAGACAATTTATAGTTAGATAAAAACTTCTCATTCTACGTAGAAAAAAAGAATTCTAAAAAAGTTACAGAAGTAATCTGTGACCTGAAATCTGAATTCCTACCCTATTTTTGGCATAATACCATCAAACAACTCTGGGTGTGATCTGCAAAGAAAAATGAAGTTTTGAAAACATTTCATTTTAATTCCTATTGCATTAACATGCCCAGCTTGGCTGCTGCAAAGCTTTGTCACTGAGTTTTTGAAGCAGAAGAAAATCCTCTAACTCAATTCACAGTGGGATCCCCACAGTTTGGTGTATGTGTTATCTAATTTCATCAAAAGCCAAAGGTGTTACTTGGTTTTCTATATCAGGGCTCCTCAAAGGATGACTGTGCTTTATCTCTCTTTTGCACAAGGACATGCAGTGTAAGACAGTCATAATCATCCATGAGTTTCTCTGTGCTTCCCCAAACAGCCTTGGCTTTCTCCTCCATTCATTTTACCTTTGATGATTCCTTCAAACAGTTTTGATCAAATTATTTATGCTCCCTCCATGTATTTCAGCAATCTGTTACTGCCTGGCTTTTTAATTTAGATGGGGCCTGTGTATCTAAAGGACATACACTAAAATCAAATTCTCTTCAGGATTAAACTGTGTGTATAAAAAAGGCCCAGTGTAAGTGACATAAGTCACTGGAATGATCCAGCAGGGCAATAAAAGCCCTTGGATGATCTATGGAGTGCTTCCAAACTTCAGTCTGGCACCATTGAAGGAGCAGTGTTTGCAATCTTGCAGTTTCCTAACAGCTGCATGTTCCATAACAAGGTACAAAACGTCCAGGGCTCATCACTTCTGAATCAGCCCTGACCGCGAGGAGCTGCCGTGAAATGTCAGCACAGTCAATTGCCTCTCCACAGGAAAGCAGCTTAACCCTCCCCACACAGTGCTCCTTTTTCAGCTAACCAGAATCTGCCAGAGCCTCACAGCTCTGGTATCTGTCACCAGAAGCCAGGAGGGATGATCTGATTTTCTCACTGATTTGTTTTCTCTGCAGCATCTCGCATGTTTCTTTCATGGCAGGGCAGATCATCTCTGCATCCTTCCCTTTATGACAGCTGCAGTTCTCTGGGATATATTTTCCTTTTTTAAGGAAAGGGGCAATGTCCTCTTTTTCATGGATTATAAAACACTAAATCAGTGACATACACATTTCATGTCAGAGATAGAAATATCAGCTGCTGCCTTCTCATCAGCAAACACCACACTGCTTCTTTTTGTTCTTTTTTTGGACCTTCTCATCTTGACTTCAGGATGAGGATTATTTTGAGGAGCAGTCTCCTCTGCTTCTGCCTTTCCTTGCTTTGGTAGCACTGCTTCCAGATCAAAGCTGCAGGAGCAAAAGAAAGAAAAGTACAAGTTTCTTAGTGATATTTTAAAAGCTGCTGGTATTCTGATGTCATTTCCCCATGAAATATAAATGCAGGTCATTCTCTCCTTCTACTTTCTAGGCAGCCTTGCAAACTGCTGGCAAAAAGTATCTGATGTGCTTTAGCAGCTGGCAACTGGAGATACAAATAAGATGCCTTCAGGCAGTGTGACACCATCTTAAAATGTAGTGAAGAACGTAAAATATTAAAATGAGCTCAAATCCCTCTTTATAGATTTGTGCATCAGCTTAACTAAACAGAGCAGAGCTCACATGGCAAGTTGATGTCTGGTGATGGTGGTGCTGAAAGTGAGGCAGGCTGTTCTGGTTGTACAAGGACCAAAGGGGAACAGAGTATTTTAGTCTGTTGCCATGTTTTAAATGCATTCTCCTATTTATTTCACCATGTTGGACAAGACTGCACACATCCAGAGATTAACCCCCCCTTCCACCTTCTTTCTTCCTCTAATTTTTACAGTTTAAAAATTGGGCTACTTCTCATTAAAAAAAACCAAACCAAACCATGAAATTGGTGCTTGCTTTACTCCCTTCTCAACCTTTGGAGCATGGGACTGAACTTATGTTACAACATAAAATTGATAAACCAAGAAGTGTGGTCAATCTGTTGACCTAGAAACAAATTAGCATCCTAAGAACCAAAAGCAGGTGCAGGATGCCTTGTCTGGCTGTGTCAGAGGTGTCCTGGTGTGCTGCAGCACACAAATGATGTTGGTCTGCTCCACCCTTCTGGAGGGCAGCAGGAGCAGCCTCAGGAATCTCAAAGAAGAACAAGGCCTGTCTTAAAAACCAACCCTTCCACATTAGGGTCATACACCACTGGAATTTTTCAAAGTGAGCTACTCAGAAAGGGAGATCAGATGTTGAAAAAATAATCAAACACTGCTCAACAGGTTCAGTTTTACATGTACCTTGTTTGGGAGGAAGTTTTGTGTGCCTGAAAGATAATTTATAAAGGGAACTAAACAATTTGTGGATGACAAAGCTATACCTATAATTGTTCTCTCAAATTTAAAAGTCTCTTTGTTTTCCATTAGGCAAAGCATTTTACATTATTATAGACTTTACTAAAACTAGACTTCAGACTTTACTAAAATCTTCCACCTCCTTTTCAAGTTTGTAAAATGTAATTACATAAGGAACAACCTTTACAAACAAAATATCCTAATTAAGTTAAAAGCTGTTTAAAAAGAAACTTGTAAAAAACCACAGATCTTGGTGTTTGAAAAGTGATTTAATTTTTAAACTACTTATTTTCTGAAAATGAAATACCACTTTTTTTTTTTTTATGAGAGTTGAACACATTTTGTCTATTAAGTTTGAAACACTGTAGTTTTCAGCATAGAGGAAGTGATAGCTACAATTTAAAACAATGTTGGTGTAGTCTAAAAAGGCTGCTGGTGATTTTCCTTGCGTTTATAAAATCTTACTGTTTCATCTCATAAAACTGATTAAAAAACAGGACTGAAAAAGAGGAATTATTTATAACCAAGTGCATTTGCAACCAACCTTTCAGAGGCAGGTTTCCTGGGAGTGCTGCAGTCGGAGCTGATGGAGCGCATGGAGATAAAGGATAACTGGCGGTAGGATTTCAGCATCGACCTCGGCCGCCCCACCCTCTTCTCATCAAACTCTGGCTACAGCAGGGAAACAGAAACACATCCTGTCAAACTCCTGGCTCTTAATTCATCCTCCTAACACAGGGCTTCAACACTGTGCAGGTGTTTAACACCTGGCATTAAAGAAGTTGTCTGCTCCCATTAATTACTGCGATTTGTCCTGGATCTGGATGAGCTCTTACTCTTCAAAACTTCCAAACTCAATTCACAAAGTACATTCTCCACAAAATTATAAATAGGCTGGGTTTCTTAACCCAAACCTGCCCAAACCAATCCTAAACACAATTCACAAAGCTCATTCTCTGCAAAATTTTAAATAGGTTGGGTTTTTTAAGTGCTGGTCCTAAGAGTGTTGGAGGGTTCAAGCAAGAGGCAGTATCTCTGATTGTGGATTACAGCCTCTGTTTTTGCAATTATTATTGCTATAATATTATTATAATAATATATTATAATATAATTATAATTATACAACTTAATATTTTAACAATATCATATAATTATAATATATTAGATGTAAATATATATTATAATATATGATGTATTATATATTTTTGCATTATAGTATGTTATATATTGTATACTATATATTATATATAATACATAGTAATGATATTATAATATAATATATATAATAGATATAATATTACACAATTTCAAGTAAATCATTGCAATTGCTGCCTCTATTATTGCAAAATAAAAGCAATATTCAGATAGATATATAGAATTTTCATCATACTGGTATATAATACAGCACATATCCAAAATTTAAATTAGAAACTTGCTACTTTTCCCCTTATAACATTCTATTATAAAATCACCAATGCTGAAAGCAAAAATATAAAATAATTTCCAAAGCAACTGGCATTTAATCACAAAAAGCAGGCAATGTCATTCTTGCTACCCTGCACAACTCAGATAGAATATTTTATTCAAGAATTATCTGGGGAGTTTGTATTCAGAAGTTATCCTTCAATTGCCAGATATTTCAGTTTGTTCTCAACTAATATTTATAGTATTATACACATGACAGGTTTTACTTCACAACACAGTTGGAAATGGCTGGCACAGGGAGACATCAATTGCAGATCAAAGCCCTAAACCACTAAGAAAAATTACAAAGAGAACAAACATAAGAACTTGCTTTTACTTCCTCAATAAGACTGAAAAGATTTGCAATTTTAAGTCGTAATAAAATATACAAAAAATCTTCCAGAGTGAGGAATATCTACTGTGTCAGAGAATTGAATCAGCTCTTGGATGACACAACTCAGATCTTACTATTTTTATATCACAAGAAAATCCATATGCAAAACAAAATAGCATGTTTTTGTTTAGAAGAAGATGTGTGTTAAATAAAGAGAAATTGGGTAGAGGTTAAAAGGAGAGTAATACCAATTCTCTGGCTCCATATTGTTTTTCCACTTTAACTTTTAAATGCATGAAACATTCCTCCATCCGGTCATGGAAAGGACGAAGATTATCAGAAACTCTTCTTCCATGAATTTTAATTCCAGCCCCAAGGAAAGGTATCTTAGGAGGAACAAAAGAAGAAAAAAGGTGAGACTTTTCATTTGTGTCCAACAACCTCTCTGGCTGTGTTTAAATTATCTTGGAAATCAACTGCAAATTTCTTCCTGTGACTGGCAGGTGGATTTGCCCATTGATGTCAGCTTGGAGCAGCAGACACAAGATGGAAAAGGCTCATGGAAAATGGGTTTTCCCAGTAAATTTCTGAAAAATGTTAGTTGCTTCACAGAAACTGTTTTCTCTCTTCTATATATTTAATGTTACGAGATTTTAGCTCCCCTGCTGCCGCTAACCTTTTCTAACTGCTTTACTTCAGCTTTTAACTCTTTTGCATTAATATCTGGGATATTTTTGTAAAATCCACTTAGATTCCACACTTCCTTTTTGTGTTCTGACTCAGTAAACATTGTGAACACTGATCCACCCGTCACATTGATCATATTTTATGGAAGTGAAATTCCAAAATAACTTTTAAAATTGTGGTATTAAAGCCCATCTGTTACTGACAGATCTGTTTGGATTTGGAGGGATAGGTAGAAATTCCTTAGAGGGATTTGGAGGGATAGGCAGAAATTCCCCTTATTTTCTAATGCCAGGTCAGTCAACCCCACTGAATTCATGGAGAGATTCTGATGGCCAGAAAACAATCACACACAGAGCTGTGGTGGGCAATGACACAGGAGAAACTGTAAATGTACAACTCAAATAATAACCAAACTGGGATGAATCAAAATGAAAAAGGAAGAAACTTCAAAAACATTAAGAAAATAGTACAAACTATTCCACTGAAACTATTTGGAAGATTCATTTCAAGGCTGGGAGAGGAATGAACAGTAAATTTGTGCTGTTTCTCATCTATGAAAGAGAGACAGAATCATGGAATCATTGACTAGTTTGGGTTGGAAGGGATCTTTAAAGGTCATCCAGTCCAACCCCTTGCCATAGACAGGGACAATTCCATCAGGTTGCTCAGAGCCAACCTGACCTTGGACGTTTCCAGGGATGTTTCTAGTAAGTACAAAAAATGAGATGTGGAACATGAGGAGAAACACCTTGAGCCATTCATTTCTGATAGTAAAATCCCAGATGAACTCCCACTATTTCTTACCATCCCTCTATCTGTCTATTGATAGCAATGGTTTGTATTTGGTTAATGGAAAGAGAATGGATAATTTCTGAGGTCATGATTTTTCTGCTTCATTATCATTATCAGGTCAACAGAAAGAGCCATTTTCTCTTGAATCTCAGCAAAACCAGAATTTTTTCTGCTACTATCTTCCACAGGTGCATTTTTGTTCTTGAGGACAAAAGGGTTCTGCAGGCTGGTTGTCTCATTTTACATACACAGTATATAAAATAATAAATAGTAAAGCCAAATAACCTCAGTGCTGCCAGTATAGGGAGAATATTCAGTTCCCCTCTGGAAATACAGATAAGAATGTTTGCTTATAGTCTTCCATGCTGTTTACCACACAGAAGAAACACAGCAGAAATCCTGAAGGGCCACTGAGCATGAAAATAAATCCTGAGAGCAGCAAATACTTCATCAATGTTTCTAGTGGACAAAAAACCAAACCAACCCCCACAAAAAACCCTAAATACTCTAGGAAAGAGTTATTTCCCAAGAGAGTTTCTGACATTTGCCAACCCCAGAAATTCATGAAATCATTATGACTTTTGTCATGCTCTCAGTTTTCTCTTCAGGAATACAACCCAAGCTGGAAATCCCATCCCTTTTAATTATAAATGTGGCCTGATATATGTGGCATTTGATAAACCATTCCAGATGATGTGTTGTACAAAATACCTTTCAAGGGTTAAAAAGAAGTGGAAATGACACAATCAGCTCAATGCTGTGTTCTCCTGCTAGACAGGAATGGAACAAAGGAACCCTGGTGAAGCCTCAGTGGTGGCTGTCAGTGAGAAATTACCTGCCAAGCAATCAGATCTTTGAGTCTGTTCAGCTTCTCGGTATCCTCTGGATGGTGTTTGATATATTCTTCTGTAAAGAAAGCCTTAGGAGAAAAAAAATTACAGTCCATCATTTTGACATGTAAAGAAATCAAGCATTAATCCACAGAGCCCAGCTGGTGATCATAATATTGGTCATCAAAGAGGAGAGGCACATGCATGGTCCTCAGCCAGATGCTGCTGGTGATAATTTCTCCCTCTATCAGCTGGGAACTGAGGTGCACTTTTTAAAAAGATATATTTGGTCTTTATCCAGCACTTCTGACTTTGAGACCCTTATTATGAAACCAAATTATTATTTTTTTTATTAAGTTTACAGTGAAACTAAAAAGGCTCAGGTTTGGAGTATCATGCTTTACATCAACTGACAAATTCAGTTATTCTGGTTTGACTTCAAAGACAGAGGTGACCAGGAAAAGAGGATATGAGGATCCCTTAAATGATGGAATGATTGCTTTCCTATTCCCCATCCCCACTGCACTGCCACTTTAACAAGGATGTAGGAGGATTATGAAATGGTGCACCTGAAAATGTTCTTTGCAGTGACTCCAAAGCTCCTACCTTCTCATATTTAGCAAAGCCACCCATAACAGCTGGATCAACAATTCCGTTCAGCAGCATGGAAAGTGGATTAATAGGGAGGTTCTCATCACTCTGGTACTGGTTAATCATCATCAAAATCTTTTCATTTGTCGTGGACATTGTCTCAATAGCATTCTCTAAAGGACTAATTGTGCACTATAAAGAAACAAAAGAGTTCAAAGGTTCATAAAGATATAAACAGATCATTTTGGTTTTATAAAATTCATGTACATTAACAACAGTTTTGCAATTCAGCAAACCCACACAGACCTGTTCAGTTCCGAAACTATAAATCAGGCATAAGATATATTCATCCTGTATTGAGCAATAGAAAGATTAAATGTAAATAATAATGGTTTTGAATGTATAAAAAGAGAGAACTGTAGCCTTGTTGATAATTTTGCAGACTTGTTTGAACACCTGCAAGCTGGGCAGACCCTGAGCCCATCAATACTCACGTGGGAGATGGAGACCACCTCAAACCAGCGCAGGATCCCTGGGAGTTTGTAGGCTGTGACAAAGGAGGTCCTCTCAATCCACATAGACTATTAAAAGACATAGCAGGAGAAAATGATATTTCAGGATTGATACTTTCATCTTTTCTGCCTTCTGAGATATCAAAGGGAAATAGAGGTAAATGGAAAATATATGCATATTTTTTGAATAAAAAGACACTGCAAACTGAATCTAGCACAGTGATTGAGCAAATAGTTTTCCTGATTTCAGATTAGGTCATCTTCAGGCACAAAGCCTGCACAAAGCAGAGGAAAAAGAAAATTACCTTTGAATCTTTTAGTCTGTGTCCCTAGTTTTGCCATTACAGATGGAAGAGCTGTCATTAAATGACCTGCTCTCCCCTCTACCCAGATTATATTTCCTCCCTCCACATTCAAAAGGCATTTCGGCAATTAAAACCAGTAATAGCCCTATAACAACTTGCCAGAATTCTGACCTTTTTTTGTTTCTCTCATTTTTCTTTTCTGAACAAGGCTGCCTGTTGGTATTTGGAATAGCCACTGTTTCATTTACCCTGCTGCTCCTTGTTTCAGAATCAGCTCATGGAGAAATACCATAATAGATGTAATGAAGACACTCCAGCTGTCCATGTTTCCACCTCTTTGAAGGAAATATGCACCTTATCTGTTGTCCTCAGCAATGAAAACATCAACAATTTAGCTCTCCTAAAACCATTTCAGGGTATTTTCATAAATGGGCCCAAACTCTCTCATTTGCAAAGGAAGCCAAGGTGCTGCTGAGTATTGACAGCACATTCTGGGTTGCCAGAGTAGAGTTTGTGTCTGAGGTGCTGATTTAACTGCAGGTAGGAAGCTCTTACATGAAAGGGTTGACTCTGCTAATCAGCACACACATAACAGAAACTGTACATTTTGTAAGAAATGGCTTTTTCCAGCAGTATGCCAAGAGCACAGCTTTAGCCATAAGGCTTGAATGGGATGTTTTTCAAAACAAACCATAAAATACCAGATACCTGTAAAATAAAAAATACAGACACCACATTTTTATTCTTAACACTGAAAAGTAATTTATGGTGGTGTAGATTTCTCAGAATATTTGAAGAGTGAAGGCCATTCCTCAGCATTCCACAATTAGGCATGGGAGTAAAAATGACATAGGCAGTTCTCTCACAAGTTGAGATTTCACAGGACCCATGAAAGCAGACAGCACTCGCCCCATTGCCAGCCTGGCAGCTGATGGAAATGTTGTAAACTACAAGCAGCAAAGCATTTGATATTTATTTACATGTCACCTTGTTTCCTAATGAAAACCTGTATCAGAAAATGTTCCTGCTTAACACAAACACGTTGAACATGTTTAACTGCATAATTTACCTGCATATTTACCTGCAACTGGAACAGTGATGTATAATTAAGTACACAGGGGTAGTGCTGAAACAGAGAAGTCTTGCATTTGGGTTTTTGAACCAGATCTTAAGGTGTATATAAAGAGTAATCTGAGTCTAAGAAAGGAGCTAGGATCAAAATTCAGTTACCAGAACTACATCCATCACCTTGTGGTTAATTTACTTACAGCAAATTCATTTTCAGGGTCAACAGATCCTCTTCTGACTGGTCTTGAATAGTGGAACCTCTGCACGTTGTTTGACTTATAAAAGCTGAAAGATTTTAAAATTACTATTGTAAAATCCAGAAACCAGAAATTAATAGATCTTTTTATCACAGAGAAATATTTCATTTTGAGTAGTTGAGTTTTTAATTAAAAGTAAATTTACTGCTCAGAAAAAAAGGACTTTACTGGAAACTCAGAAGGCAACTACTTTATCTATAAATCAGAGTCAACACACAGTATTTTATAAGTATTAAGCTTCAGCCTGTTACTGAGTGTATTTCCCAGGTATAAAAATTCCAGAACTTCCAGATTAATGTTCAAATCTACAGGAGGACTAGAAGAGATTTTTCCTCTCCTGTCTTGCTGTGGCACATGCCCTGTTTGCCACTTTATCCTGGTTTATGAAAGGAGTCTCTTTCATTCCAAAGAACTGACTGAGAAGAGCAGCTATTTTCACCTGGAGTGGAACATGGCACTTCATGAAAAAGCAATTTAATCTTGTCTAACAATCCTGCTCTCAATGCTGAGCAACATTCAACAAATTCAACAACTGAAGCCATTAATAACAATTTTGTGGGATAGATAATGGAATGTATTTAAGTGCTTCTAGAGGGGTACACCAATGTAAAGAATCCTTTGCAAATTCATGTAAAATTCATGTTATTCATATTAAATTCTGTTCTATTCAGCTAATGTTTCATTCTCCATCATTGTGAGCACATCTTTCCACTAAACTTGCAACCACTTGGCTTTTAGCACTGGCACTGCAGAGTTTTTTGTGCTGCTGCTAAATATTTTGCTTTCCAGAGAAAAATCTCTAGTTTGTGTTTTTAGTATTCCTTTTAAAGATGAATTAAATTTAAACCCCTGTTAAGTAAAAGCTCATTTTGCAGAAAAAAAAATAATCTCAGAAATCTCTTCCAGTAAAACTGAACCATGTTTTGAAAGCCCCAAAAAAAAAAAACCAAACAGAGCAGCTCCAAACATCTGATTTAAGCAAACCATGGTATGCTAGTTCATAGGAAACTATGATTTCTGATCCAAACTGCTAAGATTTTCTTCATCAGAAAAGAAATATAACTGGAAAATACTGCCACACTGAGTCAGATCCCTTTATGCAGTTCCAGCTGAAAGGAATATATTGAAGCTCTTTGATAGAATAAATTCATTGTCAACACCTAATGTAATGAACAATTAAATGCCCAATAAAGTAAACTCATAAAAGTAAATCTTTGAGCCCAGATGTAATCAGCAGTTTGGTTGAATTCTGCAGCTGAGACAAACCATTACAAAATCTCCCCTATGAGCAGAGATTGTACTTTACAAGGAACACTTTGCTACATAAACTGAAGCAGTTTGAAGTGTGGCTGGCTCTACACCTAAATCTGGTCCAACAGGACCACATTTATAATCTGCCTTTCAGTTACTGATTTTAAAAGGAATCAGTAGTTGAAATAAGAGCCACAATTTTTTGTGGCTTTTTGGGTTGGGTTGTTTTTTGGTCTGTCTTTGTTTATTTTAAAATCCTGTCACACCAGACCTGTGCTTGGATCTGCTTTATTTACTTTGGTGTACATGGGGAGGTGATTCTTATTTTTCCACTCTGAGTCAGTTGCTACTTCAGTAAAGATTCCATAGAGAAGGCTGCAGACCAAGGGCAAAACTGGTTTGGAAGCAGCTCTTGGCCAGTCTCTTCTCAAAATACTTTGCTCAATTAATTTCCTTTATTCCTTTAGAAAATCCATATTCCATTGCACCAGCAGAAACCATTTTGCCACCATGTATTCAGACAAGATATAAAAAGATTCTTTCATTCAAGAGCCTTCATTCAACCATTCTCACACTGCCAGTCACCTCCAAGAGCCCTCTCCCCACCCCTTGTCTGAGAAGCTGAGTTGAAAACTCAATAACTTCAACCCAAAGCACAGATTCCACCTCCCTGCCCTGCATCCATGAGTTATTTCTTCAGTGGTACATGGGCACAAGCTCTCCCATGGAGTTCCTGGGGAACATCCAGGACAGGTTGGATGGAGCTCTGAGCAGTGTCCCTCACAAACTGTTCTCTGATTCTAGGAGTACATAAGTCAGTTAGTTAATACAACAAAAACTCCAAGATTCATTGGCAAATGACTGAATTCACAAAATAATGGTAGTCAATTTAGGAACATAGACTGATTTTCATTATACTGTCTACTACAGAAATTCACTTACTTTATGATTTGATCAGGCACTGCCTTATTTTTGAATCTAGGCTGCTCCTCCAGGACTGGCTGTACTGTAAAACATTGGATATCTGAAAGTGTGAAAGTTAAGGGCATGTTATTAACTATTAGTATGAAATACTGTAGGCTGCAGGAGAAGTAAAAAAATTAGTAATAATAAAAAAGACATTTTCTGGTGAAAAAACTGAAGTGTTCAGGGTTTCATTTCTGGAGTTTCCTTGGCCAAAAAAGGAGAAAACTGCCAGTAGTAACCAGTGAATACATATTAATTCTAAACTGCATATTTTTATTATTTCCTGAGCTGGAATATCTGCAGCTGAATTTATCACACTGACTCATTCATTAAATTTTTAAGCGCAGGCAACTTACAAAAATAACATCAACCATGTCTGATGTTAACAGTTTCACTGTGTAGCTTTAGGCATGCATAAAGTCATGATGCTTAACATTTTATTTTGAAATCTGTAACTGAATAGCCCTTTTACTTGAGATTTCCTTTTTCTATAGAAGTGCTGTTTTTAAAATCTGAATCCTGTATTTGTAAGTAAATATATCACATCCTTACATATTTCAGTATGTTTGAAACTCATGCCCTCTGGTTAGATCCTTTTGCATAAGTGCAGAAGTAGTTCCTATCTCCTGCTCCTTGCAAATAGATGAGCAAATTCTACCTTAAGGACTGAAACATGTGTTCTCCAAAAAAAAAAAAAAAAATAATTAGTTAAGAGACAAGACAGACTTGGGAGAGCCTGGCTTTCAAGCTTAATGTGCTATTTTAGACAAGCCTGTAATACTCCCACTTCAGTCCCAACAGTGTGAAAAGAAAGTATTCCTTTTTTTCCTCCAGAAAGTTCCATCAGAACAGACTCAAGAGAGTATGTGGAGTGTTACAACATTACCTTGAAAATTAATAAAGGAAAATCAGCACACAATGAGGTGATCTCATGTCTGCTCAGTCAGTAATGACTCAAATCAGAAGAAAAAGATAATCAGAGTTATTCTAATCAAGAAAAATTGAGGCCATTGTAGAAGTTGGTTAATAAGGTTTGTAATTTAATTTTCCTAAGAAAATTTCTGAGGGACCTGGGACGTTTATGTTGCCAAGAAATGGAGGTGATACTGAAGTGTTGTGCCACTCAGAGCAGTGCTCAAAGAAGACATGAATTAAACATCAAGACATAACAGCTATGAATGTGAGGTAACAGAAAATTTGCTGCTTTAAACTGGGTCTCTTCAAGTGTGTGACACTGGTTTTGCCATTTGAAGAAAATAAAGCTAAACCATGTATGAGCTACAATGAATTTTCTTCCCTGAAGGGCTGTCAAGCCCTAGCACAGGCTGCCCAGGGAAGGGGTTGAGTCACCATCCCTGGAGGGGTTTAAAAGACATGTAGATGTGGCACTTGGGAACATGGGTGAACAAGGTTTATGGTTGGACTCAACCTTAAAGGTTTTTTCCAGCCTAAATGTTTCTATGACGAATGAAAGAGACAGACTCCTCAGAACTGGCAGAAAAACAGGAGCTCTCTTAGGAGCAAACCAGAAAAGACATGGAGGATGTGCAGGCAAAAGTGCAAACTGAGCTGCCACGTTGGTAATCTTTCAACCTCTTCAGGATATTATTGTTTCACACAGTGTCCTGGACTGCCAAGCAAATTGTATTCTATTTACCATCTGTGTGGCAGTTGTTTTCTGTTCAGTGGACAGTTTTCCTTATCTCTTCCACAATATTCCTCCCTCTGTGGACACATCTGCTGATAACAGGCCATTGAATGTCACTGCATGACTGATAAGAACTACAGCATCCCATTGGGAGACGTGAGCCCAGAGGGAGGAGCCAAGCATTCCTGCCTGGATATAATCTGGAGACTCTGGAACACCAGCACGGATTCTCCACTGGATTCCCCAGAGGAACAGCAGCTGCCTCTCCTTCTACTGGATCTTCAGAGGAAGAATACATCCTTCTCTACAGGATCCCTGCTCCAGCAGAACCACCCCTGACACTGCAGGAGGGCTGCAGCCACAACTCCAATGGGACTGCCACCAACACCCTGACCCACAGGTGTCAGGTTGGGTTCTGACTCTGTCAGTGTTTTTCTAGTGTACTGCATTGTTTATTTTAGCTTTTTATTTTCTTCTCTAATAAAGAACTGTTATTTCCTGCTCCCATTTTTTTTTTTTTTGTCTGAAAGCCCCTTAATTTAAAATTTACAGCAATTTGGAAGTGAAGGGGGGTTTACATTTTCCATTTCAGGGAATGCTCCTGCCTTCCTTAGCAGGCACTTGTCTTTCCAGACCAAGACACACGGATAAACTTGTGCTAACAACAAGGTTCCCACCCCTCCTTCCCTCTCAATCTCCCCCATGTGCAAGGATACATTGCCCAGGAGAGTTCCTGACATCCTCTCCAGGTGCTGCAGTGGTGTTCATCTTCTCAGCACTGGGGAACTGGCTCATCAGCTGGGCCTGGAAATCCTCCCTCCTCTCGTACTCCTTGCCACGGTAGATGAACACTTTGTTCTGCAGGAATGAGGAGGCAGTGACTGGGCAGGGTGGGGCTGAGGCAGAAGCTGCAGTTTCATGGTAATCCACACAAAGGCACAGCAGTGGCCAGGTTTTGGAATGAGGGTTTCTGTTTTCTGAATATCAACCAGCTCTACAGCCAAACACCATTCTGACCAGGGGCTGGAAAGCAGCACTGACTCTCCAGAGACTCCGGACTCAAAGATTGATTATTCAGAAACAGTAACAGTGGTTTAACCCCAGCCTATCATTTCACTGTCTTCCCAAAGTTTTCAAGGATATTCACCAGCCTATCATTTCACTTTTTTCCCAAAGTTTTCAAGGCAGCTTTGGCCTTTAAACTTGGGTAGCAGGGCTTCTCATTGCTTTCCAAGTGTGAAGAAAGACTCCCTATTAATTGTTGTATGTAAGAGAGGCTTTTAGTAGTAAGAAACTACTAAATAATTTCAATATCAAATATTTAGGTTGTTTTTATAGTCTGAACTCATAAAACTACTGTGGTTAAAACTGTGGTTACAACTGTTAAAACTGTGGTTAAAACAATGATCTTTTAAAAAACAATCCAGTTGTGCACCACTTCCGAAGTTCATCTGGTTTCTTTAAAAAACCCCTTTGGAGCCTGGATTTCCCTCATGGTAGTCAAAACAAAGGGAAAGTAAAGAAAAGAGTGTAAATTCGGCATATTTGAATAAAACCAGTTCAAACTTACCGCAATTGTCCTAAAGTAGGAATTTTTGTGCCGTTCAGGAAAATCTTAGAGCAGTACAAGACAGTTGGTGTTGAACAATTCAGCTCAAAGCATACTTACAGGTCAAAAAGGAATCTGGTCATTAATCATGAGGAAAACAAAACAGATGAAAAAGTAAGATTTAATCAAGTTTACCCTGAGAAATGTTGGGAATCCTTGGCCATAATATCCAACAGCAAAATAGTCTGGTTTAGGCCTCAGAATTTTCATGATGTTTTCATAGAATTTTGCTTGCTGGATCTGAAAGCAAAACCAACTGTAATTACTTGTGTTTGGGGGTTTTATCTATGCATTTTTAACCTCTACTACACATGCAAGAGCCAGCAGCTGATGAGCTACAGCAATAATCAGTTTTCACACAGGAGGCTGCAGGGGGACATTAAAAACTGTTTACATTTATATGCAAATATAATACACAGCAAATTGGGTATGGTTTCAGCTTTAATATTTGACCTCAGAATTGGCTTACCCTTAACTTAGGAGAAAAGCAGCCACCAAAGGGATCCCTGGCTACTGATAGCATTACTGAAATAAGACATTTGGAAAAACTCCCTGCCTCAAATGTTTCCTGAGGTGTAGGATCAACTCCAGTTTTTACTCTAGGCTCATTTTAAGGGCACATACCATGTAAAGGGCTTAGAACAAGTTCTTCCATAAAGTACCAAGTGTCATTTAGGTGTTATGTCTGTGAGAACACAGCACAGCAACTTAAATTGGCAAAAATGTCTTTTAAATCATGATAAAAACAGAGCAAAAGAAACTTTCTTTATACACAGCACCATTCAAGAACATCATGTCTTGATTCCCACCATTTTTTTTGAGGAAGATTCAGAGATATCTATCGAATGAGCCCTATTGAATTATTGGGAGCCCAATTGAAATATTGGGAGTAGAAAAAAAGGTTTGGGTGGGGGGTGGGATCCTTTTAGGATTAATTCAATTTTCATGAAAACAAGTAACTGAATATTTTATTTTCCTTTAAAATTCTCCTTCTATCCTTTGGACCTAGTTCTAATTCCTTGAGCTGTAATACTTCCACAGTCCTGATTAGGACACAATTATTCAGCCTTGTCAAAATCCAAGCTGCTAAAATGGAAAGAAAAATTTAGGGGGAAAAGTTCATCCAGGTGTTCTTTCTACCCTAGGGCAGTACAGAGGCTTCAAAATGTGGCCTTTAAATTTCCCTAGGTGAGAACATGTTTATTTCATATGCAGACATTTCAGAATACCTCAATAAACAGATGTTCATGCAACTTTAACCAGCAGTTACTTATGAACCTTTACCACTGGATTGCTACAGTGAAATAGGAACTCTTCAACAAATGAATTAAAAATCTATTTTAGACGACAAGCTCATAGGCAGCTCTGTTTGATAGCTGAAAAGCACTAATTTCTGTGACTGCAATAATTTGAAGGTCTGTATATAATCTTACCAAGTTTTGACTTAGAAGTTCATAGTCAAAAACCTCCTTTTCATATTGCTCTGCAAGTTCCTTGCATAAAGATATGGCTTCTTCCCACATCTGCAATGCAACCACACATTTAAAAAGCAAATCCTGTACCAACAAACAAGTTTTCAACACATCAGAGTTTAACTGCACTTTTATTGATTATGCTGTCTTTAAAGTGCACTCATTTATTAACTGCACATTTAGAGTGGAAGACTCAGGGCAATCATAAATTTAAGGAAAGCAGATTAATGTTAAAAAATAAAAGTGTTTTATGATTCATTACAGGAAGGAATAAGTAAACCTACTTTATTATTAGAGTAACATTTTAAAAAAATCATCTAACCTTTCAGATACATTAAAGAAAAAAAAAAAGAGTAAATCACTGAGGGGATAACATTCAGAACATACCCAAGCACAGAGCAGTTTATGGGGGGACTGACACCTGCCTGTCCTTAAAACACACACCATTTAACAGAATGTCCTGCAGCATCCATAATCACAGGGAGCCTTGTCTAGGACAGCTAAATAACCACAGGTGTTAAATTTCCACCTGCCCAGGGTAGCAGCTTTTCTGTCCACACAACTTTACAGCTGCCTGTGACAGTGACTGACACTGAAACACCAGGACTGCTTTTCTCATCTGCTGTGGACACTTCACAGAAGTGATCTCAAAGCAGGAAGAAGCTCCCTCTTGTGAGGATATTTCTCAAATTCTGTCTCCTCAGCTGCTCAGAAGAGAAGAGACAAAGGGGGCCCTGAGCAGAGCTGTCTGCTGCTGCTGAGAGAACACTGCCAGTGACACATCAGGCCATTGTCACCTGCTGCCAGGGGCTCCTTGGCCAGCTACCCCTGGCCTGGGCTAAGTGCTGGGTGCTGCAGATCAGGAATTGGAGGGTTTAATTCTCCTGGGACAGGGGGTGGGCGCTGCTGCAGTGCAGCTCCTGCAGATGCCAACAGGAAACCTGAGGGGCTGAAGCTGAAATGTTCTACCTTGTGAATTATAGGAAGGGCTTCTTTTACAGAGGCAGAAATGAATTGCCTTCCCCTTCCTACCTTTGGCTGCAGCTGAACAAGACATAATGCCTTAAAGATCCTATTGGGTCATGGGATTAATTATCTGGCACTGCAGAGTTTCTTCTGCTTTCTAGTGCCTTGCTTTATTTCCAAAATTCTCAGCTCTAAAGCCATTGCACTGACAGGTAATTTTATTAACATCTTTTTTGTCTTAAATTGAACTAAACTGTGGTACTGAGAATCAATCTACTACATTTTAAGTTTAGGATACAATTCTCTGTCCTCTCTTAAACAAATATGTCTATTTTGAACCATCTGGATTTTTTTGAGATAAGGGCTGAGTGGTTTAGAAATGGAATCTGTGTAGTCCATGCTCTTTTCTTTGTAAGGGGAAGTAGATTCAACATTTTTTATTGTATTTTGTTGGTGCCTGACAGAGATGCTTGTAACAATGTGCTGAGACATTAGCCCTTTCTCTGTGAATGAGGTCAAGGAAAGAACATTTTCCTATGGAAGAGATATCTCTGGGAATAAGCCTCCAGGACACAATTTTTACTTGACCCACATTTCAAAGAAGCTTTTCCTCACAAATATTTTATACACATTAAACACAACTGTTCAGAGTAGCACAGCAGAGAGATTTGGAGGGGAAAAATTCTCCAGACTTACCTTTCCTTTGTCGAAGTATTCTATGATCTTTTCATACAGATTCTCTTTCAGGTGTCTGTAGGTCTGGGAGCACTGGAACTCTGTTGACATGACTTGGGGTGCACACTGCTCATCCGACCACTGAGGAAGAGAACACAGCAAAAAGAATTTTCAAGTTCAGTGTTTCACATCAAAGGCTCCCCTCCCACGAGGTCCCCTGGGCTCTTCCAAGTGTTTTCTTCCCAAGTCTTTTTTACCCATTCACAGACAAACTGGGAAAGGCACAGGGATTGCATTCACTGCCTCGTCAAGTAAGTGCTGTATTTTATGTGATAACCAGCACTACACCAAACATTTAAAGTATTTTAAAATGTTATACCTGCCTATCCTTGCCCCACTTACAAATTTTATATAAGAATCTACATGAGAAAATTTTTTTTTCCCCCAATGCTATCATCCTGATCGACTTGATTTAGATTTTTTACATGAAAATATTTCATATATTGTTCTTTGTCCATAACAATACAGACAATATATCTTGTATTTGTATGATCAAAAAAAAATCAAAATTGTTTAAGCAAAATAGCACAAATTTATATAGTTCTGCACTAAAGTAAATTCCATAAGAGATATCAGATTTTTGCTGAATAACATGTAAATTTGGAATGTCCCCTTGTAATGGAAATTGATCTTACTGACCATTTTAATTGATACTGTTCATTACATTGGTAATGAACAATAGTTATAGTGAAAGATAATTAATCACCAGCTACAAAAGAAAGCCAACATAACTTGTTTATGTAATCCATATTATTTAAAATTAAAATGTGTGTCCTCTTGTGATAGCTGGAACTGTGTTTAATTTTCATAACTCTTATGTTTAGGGTAGTAAGAAATTGCCAAAATGAAAGTCACATTTGTACACAATGTTCTTACTGTAAAGGAAAACTATTTTTTCTACCATATTTAGTTTCAGCAATATATGGTGGCTTTTAATCACCTACTGAAAATATAATTTCAACAATTAATGTTAATTTTATACAACCTACTGCAGTATTTCTAACTGAAAAGTTGAATACCCTAGTGGAAAATAACTCAGAGATTAAGATATTCACTTTAGAATATCAAATTGAACACTGCAAATGCTTAATTATATATTGAGTTTAGAAAATCTAACCTTCAGGAGCCACGTATGGAGTAGAAGGGTGTATGCTGCTTCTGTGTAATTCTCACAATCTAAATGAAGATCTCGCAATTTGTACAAATACCTGATAGAGGAGAGAGCAAGGATTAGACTGGAGACTGGCATGAGTGGAATACTGAGTGTCAGAATGTTCCAGATAACAGAAACTCCATGGATGTCACACTGTGGCTCCCCAAAGACTCTTCAAGGACACTGATGGGGCTGAAGCTCTGTTCACACTCTGCTGTGATCGTTCTGTGTGCTGAACCTCTGTGCAGGAAAGGAGGAGAAGGAGCTGTCCTCTCCTTGTGAGCTGCGCTCAGCTCCTCTTCAGCGAGGAGGGATGGCTGCTCACAGGGTCTGGGACACCCCCAAGGCCAAGATTCCTGCAGGGTTCCTCAGAGCACCCTTCCAGGCACACCACCTTCATGTGCACAGATGCAACCACAGCGCATCACAGGAGGAAGCAGAAAGTGGAAAATACCAGCCCAGAAAGGCAAAGCAGTCCCTGGAGGTAGTGGGGGCAGAAGAGTTGTTCTAAGTTGAATTTCTCCTTGATCCCTATGGCAGCATTGCTGCTTCCAGCATGGCCACTGCCCACCATGGGGCTCAACCTGCATCTACAGGAGCCAGGAGAAAATTGCATCCCTCCCTCTAACTCCCAGCAGGGGTTTTGAGACAAAGGAGCTCTGACATCTTCCTGTGGCAGTCCAAGCCATTCCCATTCCCAGTTGCCAGCCCAACAGAAAGTTTCCCCCTTGATGCCCTAGATTTTAGTTTTTATATTTTTCAGATTCTATTCTGCTTTAGTGTGTAAGTCTGGGCTTCATATTAGGGCATGGTGAGCTCTCTGCACAGAGCAGGGAGACAAAAAATTCCTTCTCTAGCTGGGGACCCAAGGACAAATGATCCAAATCTCAGCCCCAAGAGCATAAACAATGGTGGAATGAAGAGAGAAAACAAGATGTGATTTCATGGGCTGGAGCTGTAACTGGACAACGAACTGCAATATGCAGAACTGATAAAATTGAGAGACCCCAGGACTGGTCATCCATTTTTGTGGCCATTTTGGGTTGTGCTGCCCAAGGTGGATCCATTGAGGCCTCTTAATAAATCCCTATTTTATTCTTTAGCTCTGTCTAGTTTCTGTTTTAGGTCAGCCTTCACAAGGCATCACCCTGAGAAATGACAGCTGAGGGAGCGTTGTTCCTCCCGGCCTCTCTGGCTCAGCTCCAGGGTGAGCTCTGAATCACCTCCAGGGCTCATTTCAGCTGGGACTCTGGACTTTCTTCAGCAGATTTTGCAGGAGAGGACACGCAGGAAACAGGGAGCTTTAGAAGCAGCAAGATCTGCTGCAGCCCACGTGCAGAACTCTTGGAGACAGCAAGAGGCCACGGCACATCTGCAGGAATTTACAGTTCCCACAGAAAATGTCTCAGCTGTAACCTTGCCCATGGAGTGTTGCATATTGAAGGATATGCAACAGATATCAGGGTTGAAGGATATCAGCAGATTGGGCCACTTTACAAAACCAGAATGTTTTCTCTGCCATACTAAATGCGTGATACATTCTCCCTCAAACCTCAAATCTATCTGCACTTTCCTAATTTTAAACAATAGACAATGAATGTTGAGTGATTAGATCAATTAATAGTTAATTCTTGTGGAAAAAAATTGCTTCTGCTGGATACATATCACAGATTCCCTGTTGCTGAAGGCTAAGCTAACAACAGAGTGAGAATGCAGATGAGGCTGGGGTGTCATAGAGTCATTTGGGTGACAGAAATCCAAGCACAATGATAAAACCAAAACTCACAATATTAACTGCCCTCTCCAAAAGAGATCCAATAGAATGGTTGCCATACCTGATGTACATCTCTTCACGGTTAATGTTCTTGTAGAAATTCTAGGGACACAAACATTTAAAGTTACCTCTTAATGTCCTTTAATAAAATTATATCTATACACACACACAGACTGAGGTTTTGCTTTCCTTGGTAGTTAGAAAGCATAGATAGTATGAAAAGTAGATTATTTACAGACTATCTGAAGTTTAAACTACTGGAACTACTTCTTCAATTAATATTTTTATTAGTTATATGTATGGTTTTACACATACATATACTTTTCCTGCTTCATAATGGGATTATTACTGAAGGATTTTCTATTGGAGAAGAGGAAAATATGGTTATTCAAATGAATTAACAGAATAAACCACATGTTCCAGCTACACTTGGTGGAAGCTTGTAAGTATTGAACCAGATGTGCAACACTGTAGTTATGGAGCATTGTTGTGCAATATCTCTAAAGGGGCCAGTTCCAGGAATAAAGCTCATTTTTTGTCACCATAATATGTTTGCAGGGATGCAAGTTGCTGAGGCTGTGCAAAATGGTCTGACAAGAATGGTCTCTTGAAGAGCTGCAGAACTGGACACCCTATTGCACAGCGATTATTGAGGGACAAAGAGAGTATGAGTGTAACACTTCAAAGGTGGCAGAGGTTCCTCTTCAGCTTTAGGAATTTCCTGGAGGAAGAATCTTTCTATGCAATTATAAAACAGGAATAGAAAAGAAGACAGAGTGGCCTATGACAAGAGCAGAGCCTCAAATCTCTTGGCACCCAGCTGCAAAGGTGCCTTGCAGGTTTCCTGCCCGCATTTGAGAACTGTAACTATGGAGATGCTGAAGCAGCAAGTGGGTCAGCTCCTCATCACTCTGTCAAGAAGCCACTGTCCCATCAAGCCTGTCAATGGGCATATGAGCAGCAAACTTTCCTGTTTATCCACAGAATCAAGGTGGATAAAGCCCACAAAGCAAACAAAGCACATGGGTGAACGCTGCTTTCAGACTCACACACATATTTGTGCAAAGAGACATAAAATCTCCTGCTGCAGAGTTTAAACCACTACAGAACATTGTCACCCACTGCTGCCCCCAGGAAGATTTCCCCTCCTACTCAGTAAATGGGCTCTGGTGCTGTCCCTCCCCAGGGGTTCCTCCTGGGCTCTCCAGAAGCAGGAGGGGCCGTACCAGCAGGTTGACGGTGCAGCTCATGCGGTTGTCCTTGCTCTCGTCGCTCATCACGGCGCGATAATCCAGCAGCCTCTCCAGGAGCCCCCTCACCAGGCTCACAAAGCTTTCCACCAGGCTGCAAATGCCAGGGTGCTGCTTGGCACACTCTGTAAGGCTGCAAATGCAGAAATATTGGTATAATTCTGATGGCAAGTACTGAATTAGGCCTAAATCAACTGCAGAATGTGCTGGAAATTCCCTCTGTGAGCTGGTAATTTAGATATTCAGAAGACAAATGGCAAATATAAATCAAATGGAAAAAAAATAAAAGAAACATTTACTTTTCCTCTCTGAAATTAACTTTGAACTCAAGGGTGTACCCACAGCTTCTGGACAGAGAAATCTGCATCTGTGCTATCACAAACTCAAGTCTCTGGAATGTCACACTATTGCAATAAGTAATAATGGCAATGGCAATATATATATATAATATTTTTAAATTTATTTGATTTTATATATATATATATATATAAAAGTAATAACGGCCTCTTCCTTTTCTCAGCAGAAAATGCAAAAATGTTTTCCTTCTTCTTGTAAGGGGTACATGCGAGTAAAAGTTCAAATAAACAAAAATTACAATTTTAGCTCAAAAAAGACATCACCAGAGTAATTTTACTTTGAGAAATAAGCAAAACCAATCAACTTTCTGCAGATTGAAAAGAGCAGCTTGATCTCTTCTGATAAAAATACAAGAAAGGGAATTTTATATTTTGGCATCATCAGTTTCAATTTACATTAACAAACATTAGCATATACTGCCTCTATAAAGTGCTAAAGTGATTTAGGAGTAGAGTTTTCACTTTACTGTCAGAGTTTTGTTTTTAACATTTAACTGTTTAAACATCATTAAGTGATTACCTACGTCTTGTTAAGAAGTATTTTCTTTCTTTGCTTAAGAGAAATTATTTATTTTATTGCTTTTCTTTTGTTTCCTCCACTTAACATTCTGGTTTTCCATTGGGATCCTCTCTGACAAACTGCATTTTTTATCTATAATATATATATATATATTGATATACACATACATGTGTTTTCACATATATAATTATAGATATAAGCAATGGGTCAGACAGAGATGCAGTTAACTTTTTCCAAGGCAGTCCTGCTTTGTGTTGGTAGCTGGGAAGGTTCTGACCTCTTAGTGCTCAATTATTAATTCAGCTCTACATCATTGTTTTCCAGACCAGGTAAAAAAAAAATAAATTTGTTTTTTACCCAGGTAAAATAAAAGGTTAGTAATCTTTAGACACAATATTTTTTAAACTCTAATTACTAAGAATACTATTTTAATTAATAGTGAACCAATTTTTTTTTACTCCTCATAATTATTTCAACCTTTTTCAGAAAAATGCATATTCATATTGACTTCAATTGCAAAGAAATCCTCAAAGCTCTGGCCTAGAATGGAACCTCTGCAGAATACCCAGGAATAAAGTTCCAACTCAAGCAAAGTAAAAGCAGCATCTAAAGTTATTCCTTGGATTGTGCAGCTCCAGTGGAGTCACTGTCCTGACACAGAGGGAATGTGTACATGGATGTCTGAAAGAATATTTATGTTGTGTAAGATAGGAGGGACAGGGGCCAGCAGATAAAACCAGAATACTCCAATTGCTCTTGTCTGACTGGTCTGAAACTGAAATATTTAAATCAATAACTGACACATGGCTTATAAAATACACTGCAAGTGGAATGGAAACACTAAAGGGGCTAAGAGCTGACAACTGACAGAAAGGTTGGAGCACATTAAAAGATATTTTGGGGAAAGAAAGTAAGAAAGCCTCAGAAACGCAGGAGGGAAAGAAAGTAAGAAAGCCTCAGAAACACAGAGGAGACCGGAATATTACACAGAAAAAATGGTGTTTTATATCCACAAGTATCAGAAACAGTGTGAGTCACTAATGAAGGAAGGTACAGCCACCATTCAAGTGACTATTATGGATTTCTGCCACAGGTTCCCTGGGAGTAACAGCAAACAAGGCAGAGCTGTGAACATTCCCTGACTGCACAATGAACACAAGGCACCAAGACATCACATTTCTTCCCAGTACAAGCTGAACAACATTGACATAAAGCACAAGCTATTGCTGGGTCTCACCCAGCACGAAGTACATAACTCCAGTCACTAAAGAAAGGTGAACCAGAGTCCACATAAAGAACTACAAAAGGACCAGGAGTGAAGAATGCCTGTCTCTTGAGGGAAGGTTCAAAAAGTTGTATTGCTCAGCTTTATACAATAATCCCAATAAAAAGGATCACAAAACTTCAGAAGATTTTTTTACCCCCAGGAGGGAAGAAGAAACCTTTGAATTTTTAAACAGAGCTTGAAAAAAATAGAAAATTCTAAATAAAAAAAATATTTGCAATAAAGCTCGAGAAAAACAACTGCATAGCATGGGCCCCTGCAATGATGGGGAACTGGAAATCTGCCAAGTGCCATTTCCTGTTGTGCCTGTATTGGGAACTAAAACACGCCAGAAGTCATTTTCTGAGCCTGAGGACAAGTGGCTTGGCACAACTTGTGCATTGATTCTCCTGCATTTCCCCAGGCAGAGCAGCCTTGTCTACTCTGCCTTGGAGAACCACCTCTCATCTGTCCCACACCACCCCAGCTTCCCCTGGGCTCTGGCCAGGACAGGTCACAACCCCTCATGGACCTCACCCACATTTAGGTCTAGGGACAAATGCAAGGCAGGGCTTAATTAAACTTCTGCTGAACCGGTTTAGTTTGTTATTATAATAAATAATAATATTATTTACGGGCATGGGGAAGTTCCCAGCAACCAGCAGCATGGGCAGATGTTGGTTGCAGAGGTGAGGAGTAGCATAGCAGTCACTGAGTGCTGTTAATATCTGCCTTCAGGTGACACCTGGAACTGTGCAAGGGTGCAGACAGCTACAGGAGATCAGCTGATGAAAAAATGACCAAATGAATATATTTGGAGGCAAATTTAAGTGGGGGTCACTCCAGTTGGAACAGAGGCTTGAAACCCCTGCTTTGAAAGGTGTAAATGGAGGAGAATTAAACCAAACCACCTGAGAGAACAGGTGCTACTACAGGTAGGTCACCAGCCTCTGCTCCAACACTCCATCTACAGGAGTCATTCAACAAAATGTGGAGATAAGATGAATTGTCATCTTTAGAAATGTGGAAACTTTGAACTTGAGGCCTTCTGGAAACTGGGACAGTAGCAAGGGGAAAGGCAGATATGTCAGAGCAAGAAAGGGGCCTTGCAAAGGCAGGAGATCAAAAGCTCTGTGCTGTGTTTGATGGCACTGCTGAAAGAGGGGGTTTAACTGGATAGTGCCACTTTCCAAGAAAAGCTCTGGAATAAAGAGCAAAGAGCAAACAAGGTAAGCAAATAATGTTCCACAGCTCAGAAAGGGTGAACTTCAAAGGGTCACATACACAAGATCTGAAGGAAGGTTTGCTTTTTGCATAGATAAAGTCTCAGTTTGAACACTCTCTCCAGCTGTAAGGCAATGTAGTATTTCAAACTAGATGGAGCATTGTAGGAAGGTCCAGAAAACATATGATAAACTGAAATACTGGGGTTGTTTACCCTAAGGGGAATCCTGAAGGAAATTAGAGAGCAACATTCAAATTTGATAAAAGCTGCTGGAAAAATAAACAGAATAAATGATTCTTTATGTCCCCTGTGTGTGTACCCAAAGCTTTCTTGGTTCATCTGATGAGAGATGTGACTTTGCAAAGATTGCTACCCCTACCCAGAAATACAACCCATACAGGGTAGCAGGCTTTGAGGAAGTAAAACATGCACACAACATCACAAAGCCTCATTTAAATTCAGACCTGTCTGAATAATCTCTTGGATGCCAACCTAGACATGTAAAAATGCAGGCTAGGTATAACTTCTTCATAATTTAGCTGAAGCACAAAACGATGAAAAACAGCCAGGAAAATAATTTCAGTGAGAAAAACTGCAATGCAAACCAGGTGTAGTGAAGCATTATGGTATTTCCAGTCCCTTCATGGAAAAAGTTGCTAAGATTCTATTTTAGGTTAGGTTACCAACCTGAGAGCTGGGAACAATAAAACAGAAACACATCCTGAAGGCATTTGTTCTATTTATTCTCATGTACTACTTACATGGACTCAAACAACTGCATGTAGTGTTCATCCCCTCGTCCTCCTTCCACCTCATGGTCCAACTTCAAAATGATTTCATTTTCAAACTAAGAAAGAAAAACCAAAACACTGAGCAGCTATCCGGAGGTCAATACACTTCAAGATGGCATCAAAAATGTACCTTTGTATGATTATGTCTCATATTCCCAAAGGTGAAATGCTTGGGCATATTCTGGTCTGGGCTTTTGGCACGGCTGAAAGCCTGGACACAGATTTTCACAAGTTTCCCCTGCACTGAGCACCAAGCTCAGTCTGTTGCAGTTACAGACAATCTTTGCCCTCGTGCAAACAGCTGCATCCTGCTCAGAAGGTAGGAAAGATCTACCTCAGAGTTCTTGACAAGTCATTAACACATCAAGAGGCACACCGAGAGCATTAGTGGAGACCTACATTGAAATAAAGCTCAGTTGCTTTGCATAGATCTAATTATTAAAACTACTGTAAAAATGACAGAATTCATTACTGCGCTAATGCAGCAAGTTTTCACGTTCTTCTTTGATACAAAATTTCACACAATTGTCAGTACATGAATAATTCTGTTTCTCCCTGGAGTGTTTCTGTGTAATTGAGAGCTTCGGCAGGCTGGGATCCAGATCATCCCATCAGAGAACTGGAAGCCTCTCATGGTACAGAGAATTATTGTAGTATTTCAGATATGGTTCTTTCAGATAACTGCAATGCAAAATATTTTACCTTATTTCAATATATCCTCATCAAAACATTCAGCTCTGAGCTGAAGAAGCCAAGCCAGGGTTACACAGAGGAAAACAATCCCTCCTCTTAGAGCACCAGGCAGGTCATGGATCTCTTCAGAAGTGTTTTTAGAATTTCTTCAGTTTTAAAGAACATGACATTCTAAAGGAAAATATGTTACTAGCTGTACTTCCTTCAAGTAGGTCATGATTCAAACTCTCCACCCAGAAAAATGATTCATCATTTTTCAAGAACAAAGGCCAAACTTTCCCTTCTTTCCTCCAGTGTCCAACCCAGATCTATTGGCCACCCTGGTCCTGCAAAACTGCTCATGAGGCAGAAACTGAAGTGGTTTCTGCTTCTTTCAAGGATCTTTGAAACAGCATCTGGAGCAGCCAAACTTCTCCAGTACTCACAGCAAGAGCAAAACGTGGGCCCAGAGCAGTGGCAGTGTGGGTACCCTCTGCTCTGGAAAGGGGTAGGGAGGAAGGAGCCATCTCCACCACTTTGTTACTTGCAGGTTTTGCTGCTCTAATATTAATTTTTTCTCTGTAATTAGAATAAAAATGAAAGACTGCTTGTTGAACAGTACATTCTATACTAATATTGGAGAATAAAGAGCTATCATTGAAAAAATAGCTTAACAGAAAAAAAAAATAAAATGCTCTGTCTCATCCTGGTTGAAATAGAAGTTTAAAGGGCTCTGAGTTCATTTTTATGCACAAGCAGGATGTGTATTAGTATTTAATGTGGGTAACACAGGTGCATGGCAGTTTCAGGACAAGGAAATATTGAGCAAAAACATCCAATCCAGCCATTTTCTGTGGGCTTACTGCAGTAAGACAAATCTGTGAATATAGTGCAGGTCAAGCAGCAGCTAAATCCAGCTCTTAAATCCTTCCTAGTACTTATTCAGCAGGTAGAGAATTGATTACTTCTCAAAGAGGCAATAATTTCGCATTTCTGGATCTGAACAAAAAATCTCTTCCTAAGCATCTTTCCTGCAGTTTCCTCAACAACCTGCAAGAAGTGAAAACATCAGTTACTTGGACCAAATGAAAAAGTTGGCAGGATTATAACGTTTTAAAGTTTCTGTGCCAACATTAAGCTCTGGAAAGTGTTTTTCTCCTCTCACTTAAACAGAGTGTGCCTAATTGTCACTGGCACCAATTTAGCTTTAAAACCCTCCTGCTTCTCTAATAGACCCAGGGAATCTCCCCTTGGAGAACATGTCCATGGATCTCTCTGAAGCATCAGGCTGCACAAACTCAGCCCTGCTGCTGATCTCACATCCTTCTGAAACCTTAATCATGACAAGATTTTCAGAGCTGAGAGACAGAAGTATAGCTGTTTACAGCTGAATGTCCTGTGCCAGAGGACAGGACAGGAATCTCCTGTGCTGAGGACACCTCAGTCACCCCCTCAGTCCCCTGTGGGAGCTCAGAACAGCAGGACACTGCCCTGGAGTCAATGTTTGTCCTCTAACAGTGAGCCTGGAAACCCAAGCACACGGCAGCAGCCAGCACTGATTTCTGACACGGCCCCACAGCAGCCAGGAAGGAAAGCAAACACACAAAACTTCCCCAGATGGCTCCAGCAGTTGGCAGAACCCACGAGAGATACTAAACTGCAAATGCTAAACACAAACAGAATGATTTATTTGAGCAAAAATATAAACACAGATGAATTAATCTTTCCTAAGCCAAGTTAAATCCTCAATGTAACTCAAATCCATGTTTATCTAAACGATATTTTCATTTACTCTGCAAAGAGCTAATTTTCCTTGTTTGTTTGTTTATTTGTTTCTTAAAGCAAGCATTTTCTATCTCCTGGCTCAGATCACAGTTAGAAGAAGAAGGACAGGGTCTCTTGATGATGTGCCTTCCTTTGGGAAGTCTCAATCAAATGCACAACCTGATCTTTCAAGGAAAGGAAGGGTGGGTTATCAGCATTTGGAGAGTGGGACTTTTTTAACACATGAGCAATGAGCTTGTCTCACATAAGCAATGAGCTTCTCTTTTTATTTGAAGGAGAAAGGAATACATTTAGAGGACTGAGTCTATCCACAGACACTGAGAGATGAATAAATTGGCTTTCCAAGATTCCCAGCTCTCTGAGCTCATGATAGGCAGAGCCTCCATAGCTAAAATTAGGAGATATTAATGGCTCCCTCTCTACATCTTCAATTAGAGTTAAAATTACGATCTTATGTAACACTGCTCTGGCTGAATGGAAAATACATGTGCAAAGAAGAAGAAAGGATTGCAAGAAAATGTCTTACTCTGTCCTACACCTACATACAGATTCCAAGCCATTAAATGCATTTGTAGAGCAATTCATTCTTGAGATAACCACAGATGGAATTTTCTTTTCTCTGGAATTAGATGATTTCCTAGAAACAGCTAAATAAAATAAAATAAAATTCTTGCTGGATAAATTTAAATGACTTTATATCCTTCCTGCCTGCATGTTGTGTGCATAGAGCAGGACACAGACCCCAGCCCCAGCACACCCCCTGTGCCCCCAGAACAGAGCCCTGTCCCAGCACAGCACCAGGGATGTTAACACAGACAGGATTTTTGGGAAAAGTTATTAAATCATGTTGGAGGTACCAGGCAAGCTCTGGGTCCTGTGCTGGTACAGGCTCAGCTCATAAAGATCTTTCTGTTTGTGCTTTTTATCCCTCTTCTCTCATTAGAGAAGATTAGATTAGAAATAAATTATTTATTTTTAAAGTTCCACAAAATTATGTTTTAAGTGAATGTCATTCTGGGCTCATGAGTGCCCCAGGCACTCTTGAAATAACATGTTGTCATTCTCAAAATTTTATACTAAAGCTTTAAAAAAACCATCCTTTATACTACTAAATGTCAATTTGCAAATTAAAATTGCCCACGACTAAAACCTGGAGTTTATGTGTCTGTGCACCCAGTAACTATCCATTATTATTACTTATTTGCTCCTTTAAATCAAGGTGGTAACAATTTTAAAACATAGACCTTAATGTGCCTTTTCCTTTAAAATGCTTATTAAAAAAAAATTACCAGAATGGCTAAACTTACAGAGACAAGTTTTTTATCTTAATTACCTCATCCATAGCAAAGGAGAGGATAAACCCCATGATTCTTGATGAGCAAACGATCACAATTCCTAAAGCAGAACATTAGAGCCCAATGAGACTCAGCTGCTCAATTATGAAATAGTTTTTCCACCATCTGATGAAAACTCTCTCTTTTCCTTAAGCTGCAATAAACCAAATGTCCTTGTTCCTTGGCACTGTAAAATACCACCTGAAACTTCTTTTCGTGGCAGGAGAAGTGATTCAGTGGGCACTGGAGGGCCTGGCCTCTCTCTGCCAGGCTCCCAGGCTGCTGCTGCTGTTCATCAGGCAGATGAGGGATGGCTTTTCAGGATTCCTGGGCTGCACAGATCTCTGTGTCCCTCCCAGGAGATGAGGCATAAGCCACGAGCAGGAAAACATTTTTAAGAAGGCAAATATAGGACTATCAGGACACAGAGGGAACAGATGCACAGAAACAAAGTGGCTTTTAATCTTGGCCTTGAACCAAAAGCTTTGCACCGTGGAATACAGACCAAAATGGAAATTCCATCTGCTCATTTGTTCCACACTTCATTGACACAGAAATGCCCCAAACGATTTAAAGTATTAAACATAGCTGTGTATATGAGATATTTATATTTACATGTGTCTAAAATGATGCCTTTTTGTTTGTCATTTTCCCTTACACAGATTGCTCTGAATTAATTATTTGTGTAACTGCAGAGCTGAATATCCAGTTTATAATTTACTGTGGGAGGCAGTGTGCAAACATAGAACAAGGTGATTGCATGCCCAAAGAGCTTGAGGAGAATGGAGATGTCAGACAAGGATGGATATTCCACTGCCCAGGCAGACACAGCAAGCAGTGGCAGGAAATTTAGATTACAATCCCTAGTGCCCTGCCCCACCATCCCCAGTTCTATTCCATCAATCAAAAATATTTCAGGGAAGTGACTTAAAAATCCTTTTTCCTTTTCAAAGTGACTGCCAAAAACACTCCAGGAATTTCAGTTCTCCACAGTGATTTTTTTTTTCTCACAATAAACATTTTAAATGGTACAGTTTCCTGATAAATCTGATAACATATAATTAACTATTCATTGCTACTCCTGTCAGATATTAAAATCTGGAAGTTTTGGCTTACCAATATCTATGTCACAAGGAGGGGGTATAAGGAAATATTTAGATTATAGAGGATCCCTAGAGGTCATTTAATTCTATCTCCTACTTAATGAAAGCCTGAATTCAATGCAAGTCTTGCTGCTCAGAACCTTTTCCAGTAAAACCCTGAAAATTTGGATTAAGATCCTGAAATCTCCCTGGATCTCTTTGCTATTCCATCTATTTCTTGCTGTCAATGCAACAAGTTTTGCCTAAGTCAAGCTAAGTCACTCTGGAGATCCTGCACTTGCTGTTTCTTTGGTTCTTAATATCTGGGATTTCACTTTGTATAAACAGAAAAGCTCACTTGACAAACATGTACCAGAAACACTGAGCCCATGACATTTAAATGCATTTTCACACAGAGCATTTGTAATTACCTTTTTGAATTCTCCTGTTCTCTGATATTCACACAGCATCATGTCAAAGAAAATTGGGATCGTGGCTTTTCGCAGCTCGACTTCTGGAATAAGAGTCATTTCCAAGATGGGCCCAACCATCCCCGGGATAAAGCAGATTTTATTCTGGCCTGAAACAAAACCAAAAATTAAATATTTGAAGAGCAAACTGCATATTTTTAGGAAGACATCTAGGAGCTGCAATCATTTAAAGTAGTGCTGAATCCATCTGTGTTGGTCAAGCCTTACAACTCAGTCACTTCATTTCTTCTCAAAAGCTGGGGGCATGTGAATGGACACTGTCTCCTTCTAAGGTGCCAGAATGCAGTGCCAGGAATTAGCAGGAATGCCAGAGGAGTTGATATTTTCAGTGAAGAACTCAATTATAAAAGTTTTTAACATATCCTTATAAATGTTTAGAGTAGAAAGTAATAAATTACCCTAAGAACCTCCCAAATTCTATCATCAGGGCGCAGTAATGTGGAGTAACCTTTCCATGAAAGAGAAAACCATGACTGACTTCTAGAATTAAATTAGACATTGCAACAATGAATCACCAACCAATGCACCAAAATCAGCAGCACTAACAGAAACACCATCCCCAGAACTCAGCTGCTAAGCCCACACTGAATTATCTGGGTTACATCAGCTGTAACAAACACCCAAATATGCAGGGCTCAGCCAGGCCCCAAGTGTGGCTCAAACTCTGCCCTGGTAAATGGAGCAGAGCAGCAAACCCAGGAGCTGTGAGAGTGTCAGTGCTGCCTGAACCTTGTGAGGAGACAAAAACCTTCTCAAAAACACAGCTGAGACTTGTTCCACACTAAGGAGTGCCTGAGTCTGATGTTCCTCCCAGGTGTGTGCCATGTGAACTGTCAGTGCGAATGCCACACCAAAATTTTGCCAGATAAAATGAATATTCTACCTAAGTTCAGTTAATTAGAAATGATCCCAAAGGAGTTAATGAGAAACTCTCAAAGAACGAGCAGCAGAACCTGGCTGGATGACCAATGTAAAAACATTTTTGGAATTTTAATCCAAGCACATTCCAAATCTGAGTCTCCTAATTTGCAGAATCATAGGTTCAGGTTGAGCAGTAACCCTCTCAGGGAAAATTCATCCAGTCTTAGTCCTGCAAAATAACGTTCTGAAGTCTGATTTCAGTCATGCTTGAAATCTGAGAGAAGGTTTTGAGTTCTCTTTTAAATACAATGCTGGCAGTGGTCCAACTGTATCTCATGTTGGCTTAATCACAGGAGTGAAAACATATTTTAAGTTCAAATAGCAGAAATATTTACAAAAGCACTTCACGTCAGATATTTTTCAATGGAACAAACATTTTGTGACAGATTCAGTTGCAGTGAAGCTCAGTTTGCTACTCACCAAGTTTGTACCACATGTCACGGATAGCAAAGCCAATTAAACGTCTCATATCTCCATATCTGGGAGGAAAGGAATATGAAAGATATTTTTATCATTATCTTTTTTATCATTTTACCAGAAAATTTAAGATATAAGCTAAAGGATATATTTTACTTACTTGTTCTGGATTTTGTTGTATTTTGCATGGGAAAAGTTTTCTAGCTGTAGTGAATCTTGGGTAATAAAAGCCACAGCCAAATGAAAATAGTTGTTCCACAGCTGTAAATTGAATATAAGGAAATTACAATAATTCTGAGGAAAGCAGGAATAACATTAAATGATGCATAATGCAGAATAATTTATGAAACCAAACCATGGAAGCAATATGATATTTTTATATTATGCAGAGATGTACATCATTAGTACTATGCAATTAGCAGAAAAGCAAGAAAGATGAATTTTAATAACCACTACTACACATTTGCTCTTAATAACAGAGCAGCTGAATAAATATTGCTAAAAAAAAGATTCACATGAGATTCATTGGCCAACAATATTAAACCCTGAACCAAAGCAGGACTGGGGGAACATGCTACATGCTGGTGGAGCTTGGCAAACTGGAGCTAAGGCACCTATGTAATTACACTGCATCTGAGCACCACTTCAAAAGGCATCTCCTGCCTCCTCTTCAGATACTAATTCAACAGCCATTTCTATGAAATTCCAGTGTAATTTGTGAAGAGCTCTCCACATGAAAGAAGGACAAAATACATCCCTAAATAACAGCTGATAGTACTGAGGCTGTACTTGAAGTAGACAAAAAGTCTCTGTGCTTACAGTGCACAACCCTTCACTCCTGAAAGCAAACTATTTGTTCTACAGACAATTAAAAACAAGCACTTCTCACACTAGAAAGGGAAAAGAGAAACTTCCCTAGGAAACACAAATTTAAGGAAGGAAATACAATTTTCAGAAGCTTTTAGGCAGTCAGCAGCAGCAGCTTTAAACACTTAAAAATGCAGCTGTTGCTAAAATCAGTGATAGGGCTCAGTGAGAGAGCAGAAGGCAATGGGGAATATATTCAGTGGTGGTTCAAAGGATGGAACAAAACATGGAACAGAGCTCCTCATTTTGTGTGGTGCAATACAAGCCTGGGCTGGGAACCCACACAAACAGCCTGGAAACAAAATATTCCATGAAAAACTTTAGTGGCCTCTGCCCTTTTTAACCTGGAACTCTCCGGTGTGCAAAGAACCAGGAAAACCAGATCCCACACGCAGAACCACAGACATTTCCCATAATAAATACAATTCTCAGATGTCCTCTATAATTTGAGGATGCTCCTGCTGTTGATTTCTCCCTCCCTTGGAGGCTGTGCCCAGCAGAGCTGCTGTCCTGCACACACCAGCCCAGCTCTGCAGCACAGATGTTGTTTATGCCCTGAAAGGCCTGTTTTACTCTCTCACCAAATCTTTTAAGAGGTTATTTTGGCCAGTGTGGAGTTCTCAGCTCCTTGAGAAGTTGTGTTTATTGATGTGCAGGGAGCACACTCTGTGTATGTCAATTATAGCAGTGCAATGGAAAATTCCTCCAATTGTTCTAGATTGTGGGGCAGAAAATGAAGGCTTATTCCCAAATGGTCTCTTATTTCATTTAATAGCTCCAAGTTCAGTGCCACCTTTGTCAGAGGCACACCCCACAGACTCAATCTCCTTATTTATAAAAAACTTTTCCTTCCATCCCCAGAGTACCCCAAAATGGCTGGAAACTGGGTTCCTTTTCCTTTCAATTGCATATTCAAATTAAGGGCTCACAAGTTTAAGCACCAAAAGTAACTTTAAAACTCTATGAGACAAAGTAGTCTCTCTCTGAAGTAAAATAATATGGAAACAGATTTTTAAAATGCCAAAATTATTCTTATGAGACATGTTTTGTTTTCTCTTAACCCCATAATAACATTCCAAGGTGTTTTGAACATCTGTCAAATTGGAAAAGGTGGAATTAATTTAGCAGGAAATTTCCAGCCATCTCACAAAGATAAGATTTGTTAGTTATCCTAAAAAATCATCCAGGAGTAAAGGCTGCAGTCTCCTCCTTCACACACCTCTGAAAGCTGCTATTTGCTGGTGGAAGGATCAAATATGAACTTCAAACTCTGTAATTTGATAATATTCAAATGCAGAGTATGATATATAACATATAAAAATATAACACTTTCGTATTTCCAGTATAGTTCTAGCTAAATTTCCCAATGGTTTCATTCCCTATTAACCTCTGCACTGTTTCTGCAATGTCTGTCACTGTCATATATAGATTTTTGCAGTGTGCATATTCCCCCTTTGTATTTGTAATGCCCTGAGGGTTTTGATTTTGGGGTTTTTAACATAAAAAATCAGCTGCACAATTCTGTTTGTGAATTGTGTTTGTTGAAATACATTTCATTACTGCTGAGTTATTAATGGAGCATAGCTCATGCAAGAAGGGTAGGAAAACACAAAAATAAGCATTTTCTTTCAAAGTAGACTGACATTAGATTGTGGATTATGCCTTTTATAATAGAACTCTGTAGCATAGGTGATTAATATATGAATTACAATCACTCTACCAGCACAGATATAGAATTATAATCCTTTCTAATGCCCTGTAAATGTAGTGCTAATGGAGGGAGGGAGGGAGGAGCAGGAATCAATAACTGCATTTCCAGAGCAGAGGCTCTAAGCAGCTGTGTGAGCACAACAAAATGGTTTGGGTTTGGTCACCCTGCCCTGTCCCGGGGTGTCAGACCCTGCCATCTCCAAGCAGGGCCATTCCTGAGGGAATCCTGCTCAAAAGCCACCCAGGAATCCAGTGGCACCAAGGGTGGGATGGTCACAGGGCAGGTGTGTTCCCTCCTGCGTGGAAACCCCTCTTGGCCAGAGCAAGACTCCAAAGCAAAGGTGATGGAGCCAGGAGGTGACAGGGACAGCAGAGTGAAAATTCTCTGTCCTGGACAGAGTAACACCTTGCAATGACATCAGCTGCCAACAGAAACAAAAATGTCCTGGAATTGTCCTATTTACCACAGATGGCATCTTCTCAGACAGCTGTTGAGGATGCCATGAATGTGTTGCATAAGTACAGAAAATCACACAGTTTTTGTTACAATTAAACCAAAGACACCAGGGTGACCTTCAGGGAACAATTCTTCAAAAATATATTCCACACTTTTTAAGATTTTTGTTGCTTTGTTAAGCCTCTTTTGAAGAGCCCATCTCAACTCCTGCACCCTAAATCCAGAAATCGAGAATTTACACCTTTTGGTGGTGTAGCTGTTCTGCTGCCTGACAAAAGCCCAGCTGCAAAGTGGAGTCTGGACATGGTGTCCAATCTTCACATCTGAAATTGGCAAATCCCTAAAGAGCTGTTACTGATACAAAGCAGCAGAAATCCCAACACTGCAATGTCTTTCAAGACTGGATGTTATGCCAATGGCTGGATTTCCTTTGTCTTTCCCAGGAGAAGCTGATAATGAGCCCTACACCACCAGCACTCCCCACCTCCAGAGGAAAGGAAACATCAAAGGCAGACCATAACAAATCCTTATGTGGTCCTGGCTGGGGGAGCCAGTGTGCAGACACTGCCTGAAACAGATCTGCAATCAGCTAAGAGAATCCTGGGGAATATTTTAAATAATATTGGGAGCAAACAAACATAAAGATGGAGAAGAGAAAAAAAAAGCAATTTGCAATCACACTTTTTGATGACATGAAATGCAACAAAGAAGTCAAATCAGCAATAAGACATTGATTGTCATGGTCTTCAGGGGAAAGTCTAACCTCAGTGATTCCCTTTTTTCCCTGTATGCCATCAATATATCTCCTGTTTTCTCGACAGGGTCATCCGGAATTGTCTTAGGTTGGAAATGGGAGTGTGTGTTCTATTCCTATCTGTCAGAGCTGGGGCAGTTCTCTGCTGTTCATTTGGGGCAGTTTTCTTTATCTCTCCCACACCTAATCCTCCCTCCAGGAGATTTCTGCTGTTCATGGGCCATTAATTATTAATTATCTGCTGTCCACGGCCACTGAGTGTCCCTGCAGGGCTGATCCAATCCCACCATCCCACGGGGAGATGCCCCGCCCAGGGGAGGAGCCAAGCATTCCTGCCTGGATCCAATCTGAGCCTGGCACAGCACAGCAGCCTTTGCCCCCTGCACTGCCAGAGGAGCAGCTTTCTGCTGCCCTGCATGGCCAGAGGGAGCCCAGGCCCATCTGCAGCAGCCCTGGAGCTGCAGAGGAAAACTCCCCCCTTGTGCAGGATCCCTGCTGCAGCAGAGCCACAGCTGGCACTGCAGGAGGGCTGAGCCCCCATGGGATGGGGCTGGGACACCCCCTGACACACAGGGGGCAGGGCATGATCTCACTCTGGTAGTTTGTGTTACTGCATTGTTTATTTTATTTTTTATTTTCTTCCCTAATAAAGAACTTTTATTCCTGATCCTATATCTTTGCCTGAGAGCTCCTTAATTTCAAAATTACAGCAATTGTGAGGGAAGGGGGTTACATTTTCCATTTCAAGGGACGCTCCTGCCTTCCTTAACAGACACCTGGCTTTTCAAACCAAGACATGAATACAGGGTCTTAAGCTAGAATACTTTCCACAGTTGCAAGCCTTCAGACTTGTCCTTACAAGCTCTTCTGTCCCTGTGCCAGCTCAGCTGCTCCAGCTCCATGTGCCAAGGCAGGAGCTGCTAAACTGCTTCAGACAGGTCAACAGCTGAATTCATTCTTCAGAATCCTGGAGTGAGAAAATATTCCCTGCCTTTCTAGATAACCTGTTTCAATATTTAACATAACCTCTTTATAGCTAACATAAATACAAGAAAATAACTTGTTTCAAATCCAGGGACATGAATAGAATAGAAACTGTTAAATATTGAGGGCTTTCACCTACTCCAATAATTCCTGCTGAAACTCCAGATTTCTGTGCATTAAATCCTCATGTTCCAGTTTATGTTCAGTACAGAAGAATGCAGAGTCATGCATTATGCAAGATCCTGTCCCTGTTTGTACTGTAGGCACCATGAATATTGGGAACTCTCCTTCACTCCTACTTCATGGTTTATTTTTGGTCAATCACTTAATGAAATTTCACTCTATTCTCTCCTGTAAAATGATTTCCTCTGGAGCTAACAGCTTTGTTTTATCAGCACAACAGTAAATATTCCATAACAGAAGCCCTCCAGGCAGACCTGGTTTTGTTGTGTTAGGTTTTGCTGCATGCTGACACTGGAGAATCTCTGTAGGACACGACCTCTGAGTGCCACTGATGTACTGAATCCACCCCTTATGCACTCTGTGTACAAACCCAGAAAAGAATACAAACCAAGGAGAACCACCCCCCACCCAGCAGGCACAAAACCTCAGCTATCAGCTGATTTTTTTACCTCCAAACCCAAAGATCCCCAAGCCAAAGGCCCATTGTGGCCCTTGCTGCCTGCCCAGTGCCATGACAACCTCAGGGTCAGAGCTCTGGGGTTGGGGAAGGGCTCCTTGCCAAAAGGGAGGGTGGATCTGAGTGATAACTGTGCTAAGGCAGGAAATATAACAGCCCTTCACTGCTGTGCTGGGCAGGGGTTTGGGATTTTCCTCTCTGTCCAACAGCCTCAGCATTGAACTTTTCGCTTTAAGGCAATGCTGAGCTCTAAACTGAAGGACTGGACCCACTCTTGATCAGACAGAGCACATCCTTTCCCTAAATGGCCCTGAATGGTAACACCTCTTTCCCTCCTATCTGAATCACATAATAAATGAAAAAAAGCAATTTACTTTGCAAACAAGAAAGAGGCCAGGAACCTTTTTTTTTTCCTCCATTTAACAAGCTCAACTAGAGTAGCAAAAAATTTCCTCTTTGCATCTCTATAGATTTAAATCACACTTTCTTAGATGCACAACTGCTTCACAGCTGACTTGCTTTGTTTGCTTTGGTTGTCTACTATTTATTGCCATGCAACCACCCAGCCAAGTGAAAATCCTCAGATCTGTTTCCCTGTGCTTTAAACAGCTTTTCAAATTTTCCTTTTAATTAAGACTTTGCTCCAGCTCTTAATAATCTGATCTGAGAACACCATCCTGCAAACAGTAAAAATCATGCACTTGTTTACAAAGGTGTAAACAAAGCATATTTTTATTTTAAATAACACTCTGACTGATTTGCATCTCCATTCTCCCCAGCCCACTCAGCTCCGCCTGCAGCGGGCTCAGGGACCTGCTCCAAACCCCACTGAGGGTTGGGATGGGTGGGGCTGCCTGAGATGGGGATGAACAACCCATGTTATCAAGCTGCAGCTCTTAACAAACATCAAAGTTACACTCTTCCAAATTTTCTCTCAAATCAAAATAGAGAAAGCAAGTTTCTTTGTCTCGTTCTCATTTTTTTAAAATAGGAATGTAAATAAAAATAGAAATACAGCTACATAATAGCTGTACTGTAAGGTGAACTATTTTATTAAGTATAGCAGTTTCTCATTTACTTTGAGTTAACCACTGCTCAGGTTTGCTTACTGCTAAGATATATTAATACAAAAAATATTCTGTGAGAAATCAAATTTAAATTTATAATTAAGGATATTAGACAATATGCTTTGCACTATTCAGACCTTTTAAAGTCCAGTAGCAACTTTTTGAATAAGTATATTTAGGGAACTCTTAGAAGGTTTGCAGACTTTTATTCATAAAAGAAAAGGAAGGTAACACCTTGATTTGTACTTTAGAGTCTCTTATGCAGACTATAAGGGTATCACAATGCTTTACAGGGCACCACTTATTTATTGTAACATTGTTTACCTTACTCAGAGCCTCCAGATATTTGACAAGTCAAGAATAAAAGAGCATTAATGCATCCCCTTGAACTGCAAGGTGCGGTGTTGAACCACAACATCCCTGGTTGTTTGATAACCCTTTGAGAGGCACAGAATTGCCACAGGAAGGAGCTGAAATAAAGGCTCCAGATCAAACTGCTGCTTTTCACTTTGAAAAAGGCAATGTACACCTTAATAAAGCTTTGACAGATCCAGTCTTTATTGTCTGTGTGATTTTGGTACCCCGCACGTGAGGATGTCTTTCAGGCCTTTGTTATCTGCTTTTAAAAATTACTGACACATTATGCAGTAAAGTTGATCAAGTGCTACAGAAACAATAATTTATAAACTGCTTGTTAATAAACTGACAGAGCCTAGGACAGATTATATCATGAATATGTCAAGGGCCTGACAGTTTCTAACAGGGATATTCACTAAAAATATATATTTTAAGTTTGTTGGAAGAAACATCTTTCATTGTGATTCAAAAATCTTAATTAACATCATATATATATACATTTGTATAATCACACATTTTGAAGGTAAAACATTTTTAGTGAAATAAAGCAGGGAAAAGCTCTACATTTCCTACTTGGGGCCACTGTAACTGAGTGTGAATCTTTCACCTTTCTTCTCAGTACTGTCTTTCCAACTCTTCCTGTTTAATCACTGTGGCTCCTCTGCAGCTATTTGGGACCAAGGGGTTTTGTGTTGAGGACCAAGAGACCAATTCCCAAACAGTTTTTAGCACAAGTGGAATCATTAAAAACAGATTGAAAGCTGTGAGATGAACCATGAAATATAAAGCCCTGAACTTTGAAACAGAATAACTTCACACACCATGATCAGGCAGCGCTTAGTGACAAATCCTGAATCTAAAAGTGTATTTACATTTTAATACCAATTTAATGAATGTGAAAACTACAGACATTTTCATTTTTATCTAAAGGAAGCCAAACGTGGTAAAATGCATAATGAAACAGTTCAGTTGCACAGAATGATATTGAACAAAGAAAAAACCCAACTAACCCTAATTAATAATGATTGCAGAAAGAACTAATACAAACAAATAGATGAAGATAGACTTGTCAGGGAAGACTAGAAGTCAAAAATAAATTTTAAGTGCTAAATACTCTAGGAATCAGCAAAGTTAAGCTCTTTCTGTCCCACATCCACAGCACTGACACTGTAAGGACTCTGTGTGTTATGTCTGAGATTGACTTGCTGAATTCACTTGGCTAACTAAGAAAAAAAAAGAGTTTTCTGCTTGCTATCCTGAGCAGAGTTACAGAAGAAAATACCCTGGTTGGGTGCCTTATCATAAATAATCAAAGCCCACCTCTGATGTCACATGGAAGATGGTCCAATCCTGCCCCACCCAAATCCATAGCCCATCTGAAACTGTAAATATCAGTCTGAAACTGATACTGGCACAGCACCAGGAGGGGCTCTGGAGACATGCACATGCTGCTTTGGCTCAGCCAAAAACCCCAAATACTTACTTGGACTTCAAAATTCATGTTCTCCAAAAATTTCTGGTTCATTGTCTCTGCAAATTTGTTGATGGCTCTCAAGAAGACTCTAAAAAAACCAAAAAAAGCAGTGATAGAGATAAATGAATGTAACCTCTGGCAGTCCATACCCACTGTGTGTGATACTGGTGGCAGCACGTTTGGCACTGAACACAGCAGGTGACAATCTGGACAGTGGCACAGGATTTATGGTGTTACACATGAAAAAAATTACACAATTGTCAAAAAGCTTTCTCCACCTCTGCTGGAAAAGTCAGACAATAGAATTTTGTTTCCTCTGTTGCACTCCTGAGAAAACAGAGCAATCCTTTCAGATCCAGTGTCACCTTGTGCCAGCCCCAGGTGGTTCACAAGGGTGGCATCACCTCCTCTCAGTCTGACACCTGAAACAGCTCCTGTGCTCACATCATTGCTTAGGAGTTGCACTTCACAGATATAAAATCCAACTTCTCTGTTTTCTTACAGGTAGGGAGGGCAGGACAACACCTCTGGCCACCTTCCTTCCCCAGATGGATTATAAAACCATTCCAAACAGTGAAAATTCACATTCAAAATACTGTACAGTTACTCCTTCCAAGAGTAAGAACATGAGCATTACCCCTCCAGCCTGAAAAGCAGCACCTATTTAAGATCTTGATTAATGCAATATGATTAAGTCATGTTTGTAAAGCTAATTTCTGACTTCCCAGCATGGGACATTTGTAAAACAAAAATCAATTGTATCTTTAAATATTTATAAAGTTTATTTTAATAATTCAGTTGTTTTCAAAATTGGAAATTGACTGAAAGTGATCATTTGCCTCTGCTTCATAGGCAATTTTTTTAATGCTAATAAGTGGAAATATTTCTATGGAAAAAACTGTAAGGGCAAACAAAACAGTGAACACAAGGGAAAACCAATCCTAATTGTTCAAATATAATGATTGGCTGTCAACTAGATACTCCCAGTCAGGAAAAAAATCTAATATTACAACAGCCAGGTCCAGAAATCCTCACCATCTCAGTGATTAGCAACATCAGAGAAAGCAATAATTCAATAATTAGGATTATCAGCAAAAGATTAAGAAACCACAGGATATCCATATGTTACTGTCCAAGGAATGCTGTGTCCTTGTGCTGGGCTCTCTGTGGTGTTTTGGTGTCCCATCTCAAAAGGATAAACAAATAGAAAAAGAAAGAAAAGAGAAGAAAACACGCAAATAATTGTGACACAGAAATGACCCTCAGTCAGGGACAGTGTGACACAGGAGGGAGCTGACAGGACCCATAAAACCCAAAGTAATGTGGAGATGAGAGACTGAAAGCTCACAGGGAAGCACCAGAGAGCCCTGAACACAGCCAGGGTGTGCACTCAAAATAAACAAACCCAGGTTCTGTGTTAACTCTGCAGCTCTTTGGTACAGGGTGCTGCAAATGCCTGGATTTTACACTGCTCAGAAGTGATCAGACACATCAAAGACTAAACTGAAGGGAACACCATTAAATGCCATTGGTCACTGGGGGCTGGTGGAACACAGCAAATAAGCTCTGCTGTTACACTGCTCCCCTGGCAGCCCTCTATGAGCCACTGGAGAAACAGGGAAAGGAGTTTTAGTCTCATCACAAAAAAAGAGATAAATCAGAAGGTCTAAGTTCAGTTTCTTAATGAGGGAGGTAAAGCAGAAGTTCAGCTTTTGGCAAGCTTACAACAGGGAATCCCATCTAACCACTGAGCAACCACCCACAGGAGCTCCCTGCTTCATTAGAGCAGTGACTGGATGGAGTGAGATCCCTTGTTGGGGGTGAGGTTCTGCAGGAGGAAAATGTTCTTTGTGAAAACCTACAGGAGAATTTCTTTTCATCTGTGTAGCAGTCCCCTGTATTGCTGATGGGATCAAGGAAATTCAGTAATTATGCACGTTCTCACATCCTGCCAAGTCCTTTTTATTAAGGTGACCAGAGGGACACTGCAGGAGCTGGGACAGGGGGAGGGAGCAGATTTCTGGTGGTGCTGTGTCACCCCCACACACTCAGCTGAGCTTCCTCCCCATGGTCCAGGGCATCCTCTGATCCCATCCTCCAGACTGGCTCAGCTAATCTTGCCAGCTGAATTAAGGGGCTGGTTTGTGACAAGCCAAGTGGCATCAAATCTCTTCCAGTTCCAGAAATCTAGCTTTGCTCAGTGCTGCCCTTGCTCTGCTGAACACCTTGTGCTCGTTCACAGGGCTGCCCTGTGCCCCCAGTGCCACCTCCCAAGCTCTGCCACCTTTATGTGACCAACTCCTAAATGGGATTCCTGCTGGGAGCTGTCCAATTGGATTTGGGTTGCCCCCAGATGGAGAAAGGAATGAATCTGACTCCATGTTCTCAGAAGGCTAACTTATTATTTTATGATAATATATTATATTAAAGAATACTAAACTATACTAAAGAATACAGAAAGGATACTTACAGCAGGCTAACAAGATAATAATGAAAACTTGTGACTCTTTCCAGAGTCCCAACACAGCTTGGCCCTGGTTGGCCAATGAGTCAAAATAATTCACAGCAGAATGAAATGAAACAATCACCTGTGGGTAAACAATCTCCAAACACATTCCAAAGCAGTAAAACACAGGAGAAGCAAATGAGATAATTATTGTTTTCCTTTATCTCTGAGGCCTCTCATCTTCCCAGGAGAAAAAATCCTGGGCAAAGGCATTTTTCAGAAAATATGACTGCCACACTGTCCCACACTGCCCACAAGCAAATAAACACATTCTTCCCTAAAGCTCCACTCACAAGGGGACATTTATCTCCTTCAAGCTGCCTGATACTTGACACTAACAGTTTAAGATGCTGCAAATAAGGGGATTCTAGGAGAGTGATTTATTTTAGGCAGCATAAAACCCCACGCAGCTTGGCAGAATCAAGACAGGTTATTCTGTTTCATCATCATCATTATTCTTCTGAACAGGAATTTTAGGTCAAGGCCTTTTCAGTGTTCAGTTTTCTGCATTGCTCTAGACCCTTGGATTTACTAAGTTTATTTCTTGCCAGCTCACAGAAGCAAGTTCTTGAGCTCCAGCTGCTCAGGGAGAGCATTTCCCTTCACTCAGAGTTTTTGGCTGGAGCAGTAGGGGGTGTCTTCCATTTCTGAGGCTTTTATAATTCCCAAATTCTGTGCATTTCCACACTGCTCCAACACCATGACAAATCACATCACCTAAATATCCAGTTTAGGCAGCCTCTGGTATAATCTGGTGCTAATAACTTCTCTTGCAATAAAAAAAAATCCCACATTTTCAGTACTTTTTAAACAGATATATCATGCAAGATAGAGTAGAAATAATCTTACCTTAAACACACAGGAAATTTATTAGTGGAAATCTATTTCCTAGTATGGACATATTACATTATATTACATGTAACAAAAATTTTTGTGAAGAGCTTTTTTAGGTTTTACTTTTAGCCATATAAAAATCCCTCAAGGACACCTAAGAAGTACTGAGGTATTTAATGTCAAGTAGAAATCACGGAAAGTAATAAAAATATTTACAAGTTTCTATACAGTATCATTATATGTAAGCTGTCTTCTGTAAATATCCCTTTCACTCTCACAAATATTTTTATCTGACAGACAGGAAGGACACATTTTCAGGGAGCATGCAATATTTCCAGGCTGTCAAGTTGCAAATATTTTCATTCATTTGTGTTTTGCCTAAAGGGTGGATCTATTCCTGTCACTGGGAGTCACTTAGGCAGAAGGTTTGAATGCTATTCCTGCCTCCTGCCAATGCCTCAATGATTTCCTCAGTCTCCACTTTCACCACAAAGGGGCTTTAATTAAGTAGCCACAAGTATGAAAATAATGGTACTTGTAAAATAATGTGAGATTTTGATGAAAAAAAAGAAGAAAATATAATTTCAAACACTAAATTTTAAAGACATAAATTGAACTGTCACATTTTCAATTAATTTTAATGAAACAATAAATTTTCTACAGTCACAACAGAATTAATTTCTCATCAGTTTAAATAATTGTGATCTAAAACTGCTGAAATTCCTTTACCCACAATAACTTCAATGATATTTCCTGAGTTTATGAGGATTGATGCTTCTAATGCACAGCTCATATAAAACTCTTGGGCCTGAAGATTTATGGAAGATCTTCAAAGTCCAAAGTCTCTGGGCTAAATCTGGGAATAAAAATGCAGGGTTTTGGCTTAGGACAGCAACAAAATTGTCATGGTTCAACTGCTCCTGTTTCCTCTCTCACTCTGAATTTCCTGCTGCTTCTGCTTTACTTTATTGTATTGTCAGAGATATTTGTTAAAACTTTTGGCTGGAAAGAGAGCCCAAAGAATAGAAACCTGTGCAGCTGTACTCAATTTCACACACACAGATATCTGTTCTAAACAGGGGAGAACAGTACCTTAAGTAACACAGAGAAATAATTTAAGGTAGAAAATTCTGAAAATTCATGTCGCTCTAAGATAAAAATTTGATTTCAAGCTGATTCTCCCTCAAAAGAAAACAGAGGGGTTGAGATGGACCAAGGAAAGAATTCTGTATTCATAAACAACATATTAATCAAAATAGGATTTCAAGGCTATTCCTCAGAAGATGATGATTTTGTCTAACAGTAAAATAGGTCTGCATGTTGTCCTTGCTTTTGAAGTGTAAATAGGTAATAAACCTAAAATTCAGATCTGCAACTCCAAGTTATTTTTAGCAAGCTAGTTAGAATTGTTACATCAGCTTTTTGCAACAAAAAACAAAGGGAGAATTTAATAAAAGAAACAAACAGACAGACCCCCCTCCAAAAACCCCAAACAAACAAAACCTTAAATTCACATTGACTGTTCTCAGGTGCAAAACCTGGCCTTTTTCTGCACCTTGGGTCCACAACATCATTTTGGGAAAAGTGCACAAATCAGATCCAGCACAGAAACATTTCCAAAATAATGAAAAGCCCTTGCCTCAGACTCTTCAAGTGAATTCTTTTAAAGCTCTGAGATGCTCTTCAACGTCTTTTCAGGTTCACATGAGTCTAAAATCTGGGAGTTCACTGCCTCAGCTCTGAGCTGAGTAACCCAGATGCTGAGGTGAAGGCTGAATGAATTCACTCAGGAATTTATGAACATCAGCTCCAGCTTGCTGTGGCTCCTCACTGTGACTGCACTGATGGAATGACAGGTGCAAAAAATGAATCAAGTGCAAACTTCTACTGGATAATCAGACACAGAAAAATAAAGTTTAAAAGAGTCTGTGTTGTGAAAACTTATTCGAAGAAATCATTAAAATGATGGCATTTATGGGATCTTTAAGTCACATCTGAAAGCCAGTGAAGGCATGGATAGTTTTTAAAATTCAGAACTTCGTTCCACAAACCCAAAGTGCTTTTCCTTCAGAGAGTTTGGTCCAAAATCCAAACCAGAAGGAGTTATACTAACTTCAGTGTTTTTTAATCCCCAAAACTGATCATCCTCTACTTGAACAGATGAGGAATACGAGGGAAGTTTTTGCAAACCCTGGAGGATGTACTGACTATTATTTTTAAAGAACTTTCCTGAGTTTGGATAGAAAGTTTGGCCATTATGCCAATTCTGTGAGATGTGGAGCAGGGAATAGCAGAGGCAAAATAATACTCATCCATAATTTATATCAACTTCTTACTATCATCCTCCTAAAATGTTGTGCAGAAGACACCTGATGGGTATTGTAACATAAGGGAAACACCAGGGAAAAGCAGCTGAAGTCAAATTATTCTCTGTGGGCTTCTGTCACCGTTTCTCTTCCTTGCTGTGTACAGAACATGCAGAAGAAGGCACGTTACAGAATGAGAAGATTGAAAGTGTGGGTCAGACCCAAACCCCAATGCTGGCCATTGTCATGGACTGCAACAGTGAATGACAACTATAAAACAAAGCTGGAAGGTACCAAATACACAGAAGAGAGACCAGACAAGCAATCAGTGTGACAGGAGAGATCGAACCACACAGGTACTACAGGTGAAATAACAAAATTCCCCACAAAGCAACAGCAGAAATTATGTCCTAATAACTTAGTAATCATTGATTTAGAAATGAAGGGTAATGCAGGATGGAAAGAATATTTAAAAACCTTGTGGCTACATGAAACCTAATTATGAAGAGCACAATAATGGCAACACTTGGGAAGAAATCCACTTCCATGGTAACTGGAAAAATATGGCCAGTGGCTCAAAGAAAGAAGAATAATTTCATCATATTTCTCCGTTGTGTCAACTCAGCTTCGCTACAGACTGAAGAATAACTTCTTGAATCATTCATATTGAATTCTAATGCTAGAGCAACTGCCATATTCCTAAATTCTTTTCCAATGTACACCTAGACTGTAACTAAACAACATGGTCAGAAAGCAACAGCTTCAAAATGGCTGTGCCCCAGCTGCTCCTGTCTCAATGATAATATTGGGGCTTGTCTCAATCATGGTTTTCCTTATTAGCATTATTAGAAAATGTGCATTAAACAGCTATGCCAAGCATCCAGAACACTGCATGCTGTAATGTGTCAGAGTCACTCTGACAGCAGCACAATGAACTCCCAGAGGAAGGCAGGAATGTGCAGTGGTTTTGTGCCAGAAAAGCCAAGTTTCCATGTGAGGGCCTTCAGCAGGCTCTTTGTATGTGACCTTTCCTTCAGCACCTCCCCAAAACATGCTTTAAACATTGGGGAGCTCTCATTTAGGAGCCAAAATAGATTTTCAAGTCTGCATATTAGGTGCACATTTTATGCTAAACTCCTGGAAATGGGATGTTTTGAATGCTTTAAGGAACTTCATGGCTTGAAAATGAAGTCTACAAGGAGCTGCCAGAATAGGCTTGAAGTAAATCAGCTTGAGAGCTTTCAGTATTTCATTACTTTCACTAATTTTGCTTATATTGTGACTTCTTTCTCACTTCTGGTCTCCTCTGCTTTTCTGTGCACTCCAGACAAGTTTTTGCATAGTAGAAATATTCTGAATTAATGAAAAAATTAACAATCGCATGCTGTCTTTAGTGCTAATCAAGAATGGGAATCAGACACAAAGCTGAAACCCTGTTCTTAAAGATGAAATGCAATGTCTTAACATGGTTGTGTCAGGATGTCACACAGTAATTAACTCCCACAGCCTTCACTTTTGAAAGAAGTTTGAGTTGATATTGCAGAATTATTTCTCAGTTCTTCCACTGATTTTCATTGCATTGAAGCAGCAGACTAGGAATTTTAAAAGAGATGATTATGCAGCAAATACATAATACACCAGCAGGGTTATTTTGTGATGCTTCTGGTAAAAAAATTATGAAAATTAACTCTTCAAAATAATGTTAAATACAAGGAATTTGCATAGATTTTATTTCCTGAAAATTTCTAATTAGATGAATTCTGGTCAAAGTTACTCAGAATGGGGAATACAGAAGGATTGCTCAGTTGCACTTACAACTAATGAAAATTATGAGTATTGAATTTTTAGTCTTTTCTGCAGTGACAAAGAACAGTTTGTGTGGGTAATCTCTTCAATGTCTTTTACTCATTTGCACATATATTCTACAGAGGGCAAAATACTCCTCGTTGTCTTAATCCCCAGATGTTCTAGTAAAATTAAAATACTTGAAAACGTTTTATAGCAGGATATATGCCACATAGCAAAGAACCTTAGGGGTTTCTATCTGCAAGTGGAAGCTGTATCTAGGAAAGTAACAGTTTATTTCACTGACTTCCTGAGAACATCAAATTACCAAGATATATATAAATACATAAATATATATATAACAGATATATTATATATTATCATTACAATATATATTTTATATTGTAGAATTATTATATATTATTATGTAATATAGAGAGATGATAGAGAGATAGAGAGATAGAGAGATAGAGAGAGAGAGAGAGAGAGAGAGAGAGATAGATAGATAGATAGATAGATAGATAGATAGATAGATAGATAGATAGATAGATAGGTAGGTAGGTTTTTTTTTTTGTTTGTTTGGTTTTTGGGATTTTGCTTTGTGTTGAGTTATTCTCTTCACTGAGGACTTTTCTTTTAGCTCGGAGACCTCTTAGTCTGGGAGTGTGAGCATCCCAGCAGCTGATATTAGGAAAGATGAGACACTGCAGTGGGAGTGGGAATGGGATATCTCCCTGCACGTTTTCTCTCTGCATTCAGATAAAAGATTAAATAAATGACTGCAGTTAAACCCACCAGGCACTCACTCTGTTCCATGACCACCATGGGCAGCTGCCTCCCTTGCTGAGCAGAGGATCTGCTGCAGCCAGCACGCAATGAAGTGTTTCATTCCTGGTGAGCAGATAATTCCAGGACACAGAGAACAACCAGCAACACACAGAGCTGGTGCAGAATGAGCATCTTTGTGCTAGGAGCATGCAGGTGATGGCAAGGCAGGGTGACATTGGCACAGGCAGGTGGCAGTGACTCTGTGCCAGGCTGGGAGCTGCCGGCAGAGCATAGGGGCATCAGCCCCAGCAGGAAGGGAAATTCTCCATGGGAGCAAAGCACAGCCCACAGGGAAAGCAGAACTGCTGCCTCTGCTCTCACCTGCTGCCCCAGGACTGTTTAATGCCATTTCCCTGATTACAGACATTGACTTTTGTAGAGACTGAGAAAGACAGTAAGGAAACAGAAGAAGCTGAATTTAATGGTGTAATGGTGTCAATAAAAATCTCTGTTCTCGAGAACCCTTGGCCCCAGGGGGTGAATTTGGGGAGGACAGGTGTCTTAAAAGTGAGAAACGTTTTTGGAACTGGGCAAAGCATCCTTAAAAGAGGAACCCCAGAAGACCAGCCCTGGTCCGTGTGCAGTGGTGAGAGCACTGGCACGGAAGGAAGATGTCACGATGGCAGATGTACTCTGGGTGGTGCCACGTGTGACAGGGAAGCACAACAGGCCTCAACTGTGTTTCCTGGGGAAGCTTATGGCACAAGAGGGACTCCTCTCCCCTTGTTGAACTGAGAATTGATCATCTGAAGGTTGTTGATGGACTAAGAGTCAATTATCTGAGGGGTGGTGACTGGATTGAGAATCTAAGGTTCTATTTCATGTGGTGGTGGAAATTGGGGGGAGGAGGAGTGTTTCTGGAAGATTTTCATTCTGAGTTCTAGGTGTTCTTTTTTTCATATTGTAAGTTAATAAAGTTCTTTCCTTTATTCCTAAATTGGAGCCTGCTTTACTCAATTTCTGATCCCATCTCACAGCAACCACTAGGGAGAATATATTTTCATGGGGGCACTGGCATTGTGCCAGCATCAAACCATGACAAATGGACTTAGGAGATGCAAATTTGAGAACACTGAGGCATTAGGTACCAAATACCTCAGCATGGGAGACAACAACAAAAAAAATTCCCTCTGAAAGGAACTTTATATTAACAGGTAAACTGCATTTCAACAAGGACATTTTTAGTCTCATAACAAAGCCAAACTGTCCAAGGACACATCCTATGACTGTACACAATTAAATCAATGACTAAACAGTGACATTTGTTTGCACATGTTATAATAGCCTTTGCACATGTTGTTTACCCTTTTCTGTAACTGTGCATAAAAGAATATTTTTGTTAGACATTTATACTTGTTGCTTAAAATATGTTTTCATACATTGAAATTACAAAGTTCTGCAATATGCCATAAGCCTGTGTATAAATGTATTCTGCTCCCCTGAAAATTCAAGCCCTTATAAAACAACAGCATTTCTATAAGAAAATGTTTAAATCAGTCAAAAGTTGCAGAGGAAAACAAGATCAAAGAAAAGAGTTACTTGTATGCAGCAGATCTGCCTTCTAAATTCTGCCTTATTTGCACAAAATAAACCATAACACTGTCATCCAACCTTAGATACATAAATGAGTCAGCTTCCAGGGTAAAACTAACCTAAACTATTCATTTGGGGGTTGATATGAGTTGTTTGTTTGTTTGTTTTTTAAATATATAAGTTTTATTCCCATCAACAGATAAATGGAAGGCTGAGAAACAGCTCAAATATTTTAATTAATTTGAGATTTTTTCTCCCTTTCAGCTTGAGTTCACTGAATCCCAGACTGGTTTGGGTTGGAGGGGTGTTAAAGCTCATTTCATTCCACCCCATGCCATGGCAGGGACACCTTTCCTTGGGGCAGGCTGCTCCAAGCCCTGTCCAGCCTGGCCTTGAACACTTATTCCAAGGTTGTGTCTAGGACCATGCACACATAAGTGGAAAACAAGTTTTTCAGGAGCCACAGAGCCATTTTCTGATCATCTGTGAATAGAAAAACACACACAAAAAAAAAAAAAAAAAAACCCCAACAAAACCCAGGCCTGGAATCCCTACTGTCCTCTCTTGAGCAGAAGTCCCAGCAGTCACTCTCTGGGCACCAAGGAGGAATTTCTTCTGCCTCCCTTTGCTGCCTGGCCAGGAGCAGATACCTGAGAGAGCCCAGCCCTGGCAGGCTGAGGATGCTCAGTGCCTGGGGCTGCAGGTGACACTGATGTGGAGGCACAGGGAGCTTTTCCTGAATTAATAACAGAGCTCCAAGGGTGGGCTCCATGAGAGCCACGTCTGGAGGCTGTTCCAAAGCAGTTCATCAGCAAGAAAGCAGCTATTTTTAGTATGTATAATGAAAGAAAATTGACAACAATTCCAGCTCTTTTGCCAAATACCTGCAGTGCTAAACCTTTCAAGTTAGACTTAAAAAGCACTGGGGAAGACTTGACTCTGACAGATGTCTGAAAACACTCAGATACACAGGTAATGAAAACATATTTTAGAAAAAGCCAAACTACTGGTATTAGAAAATGCTCTTCAATGTTATCTTGCAGGACTTTTTTCAGAGAGTAGGATCTGACCTTGAAATATGCTGGTGAAACCCTGTTTCCATTTATTTTTAAGTACCTTAAAATAATGTGGGCAAGGCTCAAAAATCAACCCAAATGGACATGCAAACAATCAAAGTGCTCACTAAGCCACTGCAGACCTGACACCAACCAAACTGATCCTAGGCACTAATTATGATAAGATCAAATTCTTTCAGACTCCCTGTGAGGAATTACAATTTCAAAGCCCAGAGGACAAGGGAAGGGATGTGAACACTTTCCCTGTAGTTGCTAACCCTGCTCACTGTTCCTTTTACTCAGCGAATCTCACTCCCCATGCACTTCATGTTGACAATAATGTACATGAATTTCCTGGGAGAAATTATATCTCTCTAAATTAAAATTATGAACAGCTGGAAGATAAACAGACTATATGGTATTGCCTAAACCAGCCAAGCATTTCCCCACAAATGCCATGTACTTAGGAATTACTGCTTTTAATAAGTTAATAGCCAATATCTAAGTGTCATGAGTGGAATAAAGTGCACATACAAGCAGTAGTAACTAATAAGAAGAACACAGTAAGCAACTTTAATTAGAACAAAAGTTAATTAAATCCACCATGGAGGATCACAAAAACAACTCAGATATTATATCCTCATGACCTCAATGATGATGTTACTGTTTCCCAAAGTGTTCTGCCCTACCTAGCATGCCATAAAAAAAGAGTTCTTTCCATCTTGCTCTTAGTGGAAGGGGGGAAAACAGAAAAAAGAAAAGGTATTAAATTATTTCATTATTTCTATCCCCCTTTGCATTCTCTGTTGCTTATTGAATACTGCCTGTCACACACAGCCTCTGCCTCCCTCAGAAGTGCTTTGGGCTGAGCATGCTTGGGAAGCAAAGACCACTTTGTTTATCACAGTGATTTAAAGTAATTTGAGCTAAATCATTCCATCCTGACACAGACAAAGCTCTATCAGCAAGTTTAGTCAGTTGAGTTTCTACTCCAATTCTTTCAACTCCCCCACCAGAATTTCCCATGGATGAGAATGTGCCCATTCTCCCTTCCTTTGGACCCTGTAAGAAGCCATTCTCTCATTGTGCACCCCCACCTATGCAAGACACCAAACTTTTAGCTGAAATCTCCCTGATATCATTCAGGCACTGCCTGTTTTTACTTCCAGATTGTAGGAATTGGATATCAGCATATCCAGATATCAGCAAAGAGGACCAGACCTGCAGTGCTGGTGATGCTCTTCCCTCTGCTCTGCTCTCTGTAAATGTACAGATTTCACATCTCTGTGCTGCAGTCCCTCCTACAGCAAAACTCCTCCAATTCCCACTTTCCTTGCAAGCCACAAAACACACAGGATCATGCAGGGGAGCTGCCTGGCTGTGCTGCACTCCCTGAGGGCACAAGTGCCACCAGCTGCACCTGCCACTGCCCAGGTGACACCACAGATGTGCCCCACAGCCCCCACCAGGCTCTTTGCAAGTGCAGAAATGGGAGACTTGAGGCTAAAACATCTCCTCAGGGAGTGAAAAAGGCTGCATGGAGCCTCCTGTTCTTAACAGAGCAATAGAGAATGCAAAGCTTGCACTCTGCTGGTATTTTTTGTGTTTGGTTTGTTAGCGTTTTAATTGTCTTTTCTTCTCTTGGTGTTATTACAGGAGACCTAAACCTGATCCCCTGTGACTCTTTCTCAGCTACTCCTCTGGTTTGTGGTAAACAACGTTAACAAGACAAATCTAAAAAACTAAATTAGTCTTCAATTTATTTTGTAGAACATCCATTCCCTCATAAAAACCACCTCAAAACCCAAACAAAGAAAAAAACAAAACCAAAATTCTATACAGACTGATAAAAATCCCCCTCTCAGTTGTTGATATAACATAAAATTAAGACATAAAGTAAGATCAATAACTCATTTCCTTATGCATTCCAGAGAACAGCAACACAATCAAGGAGTATAAACAGTGCCAAGCCATTTTAAGTAAGCAATATGTTTACAAGAAAACTATTAAATAGCTTCTAAACAATATTTTTTTAATGCTGACTTATTTCTTCACACAGGATAAAGCTTAGAGCAACAAAACCTGCCTGGAACTACTTGTCCACAGAGTTCAGAGTAATTAGGAGGCACATGAACACAAATACAGTCCCTCAAAGCAATTTTTCCTGTCAAGACCTGACACAATGCAGACACCACCAGGTGAAGCCCCAAGCCCCAAAGACATTCTTTGACCAAGGACAGACACTTCCCACCCTCACAGAATAAAATAATCTTATACTTGTGGATAATGCAGGTGTCAACAGCATTTTCTAGATAAGAAAACCAGTTTTACATATTAAATGTTTGATGTGCTGACGTGGGCCAGAGGATTTTAGGCAGTTTAGTACTAAACTGGCTTCTTTTAGAGCAACTCTTGCTACATCAAAACTAATTGCAATCACAGCAGCAACCACATAAGAATGTCCAAGGAGTTAGAGTTTACCTGAGAGGCCAAAGACTGGCTCAGACAAAAAAAACTAAAACAACTCCTGTAATGTACAGGATATAATGTACAAAATATTACCTGAATTTACACATCCACCAGCACATCTGTACTTGCTTACCTCAGAGGAGGGGTCAGGGATCCCTCTGCATGGTCATTAATGCCCACGAGTGACAAAGAGAGGTTTGGACACCTGACTAGAACCATCTGGAACATAATCTTCACTTTTGAATCACAGAATGTAAAAAAAGCCCCAATCAACCTTTCATTTAACATAATTCCATTCAAATCCTAGATTAAATGTAACCAATATCAAAATATGATATCACAAAACTGTAAATTTTTTTGACAAATCTTTTCCTCAAGACTGAGCACTCACAGGAGATGATCAACTTTATTGAGTATCCTCAGTACTCTCTTTCTATATAAGTGAAAGAATTGTGTAACTGTGACATTCAGTAAACAGCATCTGTGGTCTAAGTTCATTCAAACCTTTACAATTTTGACACTCAACTCTTAGACCTGTCCCTCTGCAACTTCTAGAAAACTCAGTGTTACCACCATCTCTACAAAACTAAAATAAAGATAGTACAGGTGACTGCCAACAGAAGTCTTGCTTAAAAAGTGTATTCACTTCATAACACAATCCAGCATCTAAACTCAAAGTGTTTCTTTGAAAACAAGAAGCCAAAATAAGTTCAGCAGTAAAGGTAACATCCAAATAGACAAAAAAGTAAGTAATTTTCCCTTTCCATTTTAAGTGTACAGGCAATTTTCCCTTTGCATTTTAAGTGGACAGGCAATTTTCCCTTTCCATTTTAAGTGGACTTAAAGCACAGGCAACAAACTATTGAATGGATTGTTTCAGATGACCTTGGCATTTCTCAGACTGGAATGATAAAGTAATCCTAGACTGCACTGAAAATGTTCTGTAGGGTGTGAAGGGAGTCACTGTCCAGCAGCACAGAGAGCAGGAGCTCTGTGCCCCTCCCTCCTTACCTGTTCTGCACCATGCTCATGGCCATCCAGTCCGAGGGGTACACGTTCTTCCCAATGAGATCTTTGAACATTATGAATGTTTCCATCAAGAAGTCCTGGAACAACAAAGTGCAGTCAGGCAGGGGCTGTGGAACACACCCTTGGAAGTGTTTCTGTGGGATTAAGGAGCCAAGATGGAGAGTTCCACTTTGCTCTCAGTGAAGTAAAGAGAAGAACTCCTGATGATATCTCAGTAAATCTGAGATTGGAGCCAAAGTCCTGTAGAACAGCAGTCTCAGATTCCAAATAGAAGCTAAAAGCCATTACATTAAAGTCATCATACAGGGTTCTTCAGAAAACAGAAGGCATAAGTGAACGTGAAGAAAAAGTTGTAGTACTTCTGAGTAAAATTTGATATTTTTTATTAATTAGTCTCACTATGCATAAGAACGAATAGGCTTGAAAAATACGGGATCTTTTCATTTTTAACTCCATTTAGTCCGTATTTAAAATTTCAGTTATGGCACCAATCTGACTTTAAGGAAGGAAGGAAAGTGATCAGTTCTTGACAAATGCAGATATTGCCTCCATGGACTAACAGTAGATATAATGCAAAGCTGTGCCACTACCCTGACTTACCTGACAGCTACAGCAGCCATGTGAAAGGACACACATAGGACTATGGAAACCCTCTGGTACCATTAAATGATTGCAGAAAAAATTGCAATAAAAGGATGCACTGCAAGAATAGGGCATTTATTGCATTTAACTTACAATGTTATTTGCACCAGGAGTAGACTCAATTGTGAAAATGGAAATGGATCACTGGGTGTGAAGTGTGGAGGGAATGTGCAACTAGTTGAGGGTAAGTTTTGTTGTTGTTTTGTTGTGAGTTTATTCTTTTTATTTTCCCCTTTCTCAAAAGAGTACAGCACAAAGATTACTTATTCTGGATCATTACATCACCACCTCAGTGATAGGTGACAAATTTCTCAAGACAGAAATTTGTTTCCTTCCAAATTTCTGATTACAGTGTTGTCCAGTGCCACCATTAGAAGAGGGAGGCAGTGCAATAACACTGAGGCAAAAAATGCACAGCAACAGAACTCATTCTAGGAAGAGTCAGACAAGAAACTCCAAAAAAATATACTGATTTTTCACAGAAAATCAAATACTATAACTATCAACTCTGTGAACACACAGTACTCACCACTAGTTCTGAATTTGTCTGGAAAGTTTCAATGTACACTGAATAATGCTGGTCGCTCATCTGGTTTAGGATCGCTGTCATGCACGCCACAAAATGACTCTGAAAGAAACCAGTCAGAATCAACACATGTGGATTACTGAAGATATTGGATTGTACTCTTTCTAAAGTTGAAGCATGTGAAGCGCCTGAAAAATCCCTTTATGTATGTAAAAATAAATAATATTCAAGCTTTTGCCAGCCCAGATGAAAGAAACAAACTAAGAACTCCAAAAGGATTATTCAGAAGCTGCCTTGGCAAGGGACAGGCTCTTGTGAGAAAGCTGCATCATTAATGAGACACCACATGGAAACACACATTGTGACAAGGAGAGTTCTTCTATAAAATACAACTCACTATCACCTTAAGACTCGTAAAAGGCATGGGATGTCCACTAGGATTCTTCTGTTAGGAGTTCATGGGAAGAAAATATGTTAGAATCAAAAATTTCTCATAATTCTATTGTTCACAGGAAGAAATAGTGCAAGAAATGCCATTTTTCACATTCTGCAAGTGTTTAAACAGCTATTAGAGATGTCTCAAACCTCTATAGAACATTATGACCTTGACATCTCAAAACTTCTTTCAAACCTCCTCAAAAAGAAGAATTTAGTCTTTCTCAATTCCTAAAGTCAAGATGCTGAAAGATACAGTGAAAACTCAGGACTGGAAATCATGTAAGTTACTGAAAATCACAAAGACATTTCTTTCCCAAGCAACAATAGTGAGTTTAATAATTTGCACTTTTCCTTTAAGACTGTGATGATTCCTCCTTATTGATTCCTTTTAATTTGTTCAAGTTTTAATTCTTGGCTTGAAACCAAGCCTGCTTCCAATGCTTTGATTTCATTCTAACTACAGAATTGCTGAGCAGGCAGAATAATTTCCTAGACGTCCCTGGATCCTTTCACTGCGCCGGCCCGGGGCTGCCCAGCGCTGGTGCCACCCGGTGCCACTCGGGCTCGCTGTGTGCCCACATCAGAGTGGCACCCAACCATTTTGTCCCCATTCCAGGGCAGGAGCAGTCCCTGCTCAGCTCTGCCTGTCACCACTAGAGGTCTTGTGCTTCCCTCCACGAGCTGCTCTCCGCTCCGAGCTGCTGGGCTTTATTTATTTATTCCTACGCGAGCAGACCCAGCGCACCTCTTGCATACAAAGAGTGAAATTACAACCTAAAGGACCTATCGTACCTTCTTTTGGAGTAACCTCAGTGCTAGTGAGAGCCTTGGCTACTTTTTAAGGCTAAGAAGACTCATTTTCTGCAGGTAAACCAAAAGCTTTCAGGTAAGAAATCGTGTGTTCTCGGGTACTGATGCTCTTCTAAAAGAAATGCTGGATTTCCTGCAGTAGTACTTCACTTTTACAGTTCTGGAGCAGAAAAATCTTTGCTGTGGTGTTAAATGCATAGCTGAAAGGAATAATGAATTGCAAAGGATTTGGTACTGAAATTGTGTGGGGGTTTTTTTTCTCATGTCTTGATTTTGAAAAAAGATTAGCAGCAGAAGTTAGAGAATTGACACGAAAAGCAGCTCGTATTTTTAGTAGTTACACATTCACCACTGAATGTGACTCAAGTTAAATAATCGCTGCTTGAAATAAGCAGCATTTCTTCACAAGCATTGCATAGATGTATTATGATGCTTAAGGGCAAAAAAGACTTTAAGAAGGTTATTTCTTTTGTTAAAACCAACTTCAAAAAATGTGTCTAGCTATGTCTGTGATTGTGGTACAGCACAAATGCCTTAGTGACTGGGTATGGGGATTTTAAATTTAACAGATGATGTGCCTTGAAAAGAGCCATAAGGAAAGATCACATCTTGCTAGCCAGGACCTCGCATCAAACCTGTCAAATTCACATCATTTGGACTGAATGATAATAAAAAAAGGTGTCAGTAAAGACGGTTTGCTGCAAAAACTTCCTCCATCCTTTCCATGTAACTGTAAAGCAGGGAAATACAAATACTGTTTGATCTTTAATCATTTTCTAGCCAGCAATCTCAACTATCAGAAATCATCTGCTAGCATCTTTATAGGTTTAAAGCTTGCCCCTCCCTCCTAATCCCCAAATGGCAGCGATGAATATTCACTTCTCAGAGACAGCCTCAGGTCTGGGAGGTGCCCCTGCACCCCCAGCACTGCCACTCTCCCTGGCAGGACTGAAGGGTAACTCAGGGCTCTCCACAGCTCTGATCAAAGCTGCAAACACCGCTCTGCATTCGCTGAAATTCTCCTCTGGGGTTTAAATGCCTCTTACTGGAGTGTGCAAAGAGCATGAACTGCCTGTGAACAGCAAGTTCTGCACAAAACCAGCTCTTGTGCCTGGCCACAGCCTGTGTGTTCACAGGATGGGCAGAAGAAATTCAGAATCACACAATAATCTATTAATAAACTGATTTCATTAGGTCAAATGTTGTTCACAGGGATTGCATAGTTAGACAGAATAGGTTAGAATAGAATTGGATAGAAAAGGTTGTGGCACACAGGGTGAAGTTCAGGCAGAATCCTAGCAAATCATTTTAGCTGAGCTCAAGCTTGTTAGGATTTAGCCAGTGAATTACAGCAGAAAAATTGATTAGAACTAGGTCAAATATATAAAAAATAAATGTATCAAAGCAAACACTTTGATGCTGAGAGAATATGAACAGAAAAAACCCCAGAAACAACTCTGCATGACTGTAAAGAGCTCTAATGAAATATTTCCCAACTTTAATATATTAATTTCCTTATGAACACAAAAGAATCCAAAACACAAACAACACTGAATTCTATTTTTAAAATGATACAATTTCTTGTCGGACTTTAAAAAAACGTGTAAAGAAATAGGGCAATTGATAGTATGAATGCTGCACTGCTGTAAGGAGTAGGAACATGAGTAAAGAAGTGTCAGATAAAAATGAAACAGAGGAGAAAATGTCCAGGAAACATTCAAATTCTCTGTCCACTTAACCCCCCCCATAATTAGTACCATATATAAATGAAATGAAGTGCTGGCTTTAGTATAAACACTGCAAAGTAGTAGGTAAGGTGAAAGAGATGCTGTTTTACTTGAGTATACACAAAGTACACCAAAAGGAATTGCACACTTATTCTGTAAAACAAACAGGGCTTCCTAAGGTCAAGCAGGAAGAGGTGGAATCTCTTGCACTGCTGAAAAAGTGCAGATTAACTGTGGATGCAACATGTACAGGAAAAGAAACAGCTGAGGAACATCAGGATCATATGAGTAAGATGACAAACTTCAACACCTAGCAACTAAGCCCAGCACACTTTATAATAGCAGATGGTGACAGGTTGCCGTAGTAACTTCAAATAGAGCAGCAGCACAAGGATGAGGCAAAAGCACTGAGAAAACAACAGAAATAACATGGAATGAGGCTACATTTTGATCTAATCTAGTAGAAGGATTTCAGTGGCTGCAGGGTAGGCAATCCTCATGCAGATGCACTTCTGGAAGGACTCAGGGGGATATTTATTTAATGTAGGCACTTAAGTAGCATTTACCCTCATTAATAGAGCACTTTACCAACACAGAGCCTGAGTGTAAACACAAAACCACATGGACAGGCTCATTTTGCTCAGCCCCAAAAGCAGGGGGAGGTAAGGGGGCTCTGCAGAATCCTCACAACCTGTGACCCCACACTAATGATGGTTCATGTTTGATTAACACGTGGCTTTCTGTATGGGGCAAAGAAACTGATTCAAACAACCCAGCATTGGTGTGGTGTTTGCAGCAATCATAGATTAGATTTAATTCTGAACTCCCTTTTAGGATAAGCCAGAACTATCAAACTTTGTTGCATGTTAGAAACAGTAATTGTAAAAATAATGCCCAAATAGAGTGACCAAGAATTGCATTGGGCCAAAGAGTTCTGTTTTGGTTTGGGTTTTTTTTTGTTGAGAAATAAGTACAAATACCTTTCTGGAGGAAAAGTGAGAAATATGTCACTTTGAATGTAATCAAAGAAAAACTAACCAATCATCTATTTTAATCTAGTGTTAAAAATCATCAATATTTATGTTGTACCACAAGTCTTTTATTGAGAATATCTCCAAAAATACTGCCTTCAAAGGAGAATCATTGAGTCGTCACAGCTGTTCCTTGTCATCAGCTAAAGAGCAACATGGAAACAAGTATGGAAGATGCTCAGTGATGCCACAAAGAACCACAGTAGCTTGAAGCCACAGTTCCTCAGAAAACCCCATTAAACTTTGGGAACTGTGGCATATGTAGAGGTTGAGACAAACATCTTGATCATATTATGCAAATACTAAACAATACCAGTCTGAAAGGAAAAATAAGCAGAATTTCAAGTGAATTGCTAATGCAGTAGTTCTGTTTCTCTCCAGAAATAGATGTCCCCGCCAATGCATGTGCAGTCCTAAAATGTAGTGTTTGGAGCTGGAAAGGCACAAATGCATAAACATTAGGACAGGCTGCTATGCAACAACCCTGAGTATCCATCACGTGTGAAATGGGGAATAGCTCCCAATCCATGCAGACTTGGAGCCTGCCAATGAGCACATGGTGCTAATAATTCACTTACAGTAACATTCATCTACTCTTGGTGGGTCTGAGATTTTAATTTTCCAGTTTTACTTTCATTGGTTCTGTCTCCTTGTGTTTTATAGCTGACTGAACAGCATCCTGCTTCAGCATCTCACTGACAGCCTTGGATTTCTGACTGAAAACATGTTGGGCTCTTTTAGCTTGTCCTACTATTTCCTTTACAGTCACAAGATTTAGCTAAAAGGATGCACAGCTATAAAAGCAGCAGACTACCAGGAAGAATAATACTGAAAATTTTGTAGCACAATAAGAGAGTAACTGTAGCTGCTCTGTGTGATTTTAAGATTTGTTGCAAGTTAGACAAACACAACAATTTCAGTATTATTTCATTCAAGACTTTTCCATACATAGATAAAAGCAATAAATAGATAAAATAATGGTTCACGGCAGGACATAAAAGTAGCTTGATTTTCATGGAGTATGTCCTTTGCCATCCTTGGGTTTTTTACAGGTTTTTTTTTTTCACCTTGTATTTTTTTTTTTTACCTTGTAATTTTACAGCAATATTCCAAAAAAGAAAACTTCATTCTTTGCAATGTTTTTTCTACTGCTTGGTTTTGTTGTTTGGCTGGTATTGTGTCATAAATCCACTCCAGAATTTCTGCTACTGTCTCTGGTTGATATGAACACTCCCCTGTAATTGATTTAACTTCTGCTGAAATCTGTGTTCAAACACAGCTGTGTAATTTACTACTTTTCCTGTAATGATAACTTTATGTTAATCTTCAAAGTGTGTTTACAAATAAATTATGAATAACGATAATCAGTGAGGTCAGAAAGCACTGAGTTGAGCTCAGCTTGTCAGGGCATGGTGCTAATAATGCCCAGGTTGTGGGTTTAGTAACTGTATGGGCCATTCCCTAAAGGGTTGAACCCAATGATCCCTGTGAGTCCCTTCCAACCCAGAATATTCTGTGATTCTTCTATAGTGCTGTGATCTGGAATGAGCAATCATTGCTTGGAAACTGAACTAGTTCAGAGCACAGGTATCAAAGACAAAAAAAAAAAAAAAAAAAAAAAAGGATCTGTTTCACCTCCTCACACAGCACTGCTGCCTCACTCCTGACCTCAGCTCTGCTCTAGCAGATGAAATCTCCCATGCTTTGCCTGCAGGGATCTGTGCAGCTTTTCCCTCCCCCTCTGCATCCCACTGATTGCCTCCCCACAGTCACCTGAGCCTGGTCCCTCAGGCCAGAAGGACCCTCCTGTCCTGGCCCATGGGATGTGCACTGAGACACTGCAGTGTCCTGGGGCTCTCAGGCTGCCCATTTCCCTGATTTCTTATCCCAGTGCTGCTGCACTGCCCTGGTGCCACTAAAGCAGATGGGCAGAGCATGCCCAGTGTCCCAGTGAGCTCATTCCCAGTTAAAGAGGATGAGAAACACTGGAACTACACACCAAGGAATGAGATTAAAACTACCACCCATGGTTTATTTACTGTACAAAATTAGCCAATCTCTCCCATTTGAAAGGACTGGAAACCAGCTCGGGAACTTGCAGGAGGTGACAGAGGGGCTGGGGGAAGGGTTCCCTGCCCTGAGGTACAATATATAGCAGCAGGAACCAACCCAGCCAGGCTGCAACAGGAGACTGCAGAGCAGAACAGAGCAAGGGAGAGCAACCCTGGGGTCAAAAAGAGCAGAACTGAGCAATCCAAGCTCCTCAAAGTGTAGCAGCAGCTTTTATTGCTAAGCCATGTACTTTAAATTTACACAATGTGAAGACGAATGCCTTGGATGATGATTCACTTCCTTAAAACAGAGCCACCTCCTGTATTCCCAGAACTATACCACTCTATTTGATTTTGTTCTTTTTCAGCTGCACTTACTGAAGACAGAAAAATTAAATTAGATTTCAACTACTTGATCGGAGATGAGACTAATGAAATATATTTGTGAATGGCTAAAACAAAACTTTATCACAATAGGTCTGCTTAAAACTGTTGAAAGTCATTTCACTGCAGAAACTTCCTTCTTTTAAATTGATCTTTTGGAGAAAATAGGGCCCAATAAAAATAATTTTCCCACTAATTACATCCATTGCACTAATCAGTCTACCCACAGTGTTTGTTTAGGATTGATTTATAGCAACTACCAACTGTTAGAACAGTTTTAATTTGCTTCTGAAATATTTTTCATATTTAGATGATATCCAGTAGGGCTTTTATTAAGTTTTAAAATTGTTTTGTAACAGTGGGCTCCACTTTTAAGCTTGAAAAAAAATCTTGGAGTCTGGAGCAGAGTAATGGGCAAAACCAAAAAATTCATAGCAAACCCCAAAATCTTTCTAAAGAGAGCTTTTCACACTGAATCTTGGGCAGGTTGCTTAATGGAATGCATAGGGAATTCTCCATGAAAGAAAACTCTGTGGAAATACATGTATAAAGATGAAAGGGTAAAACTCCAAATATTACAGAATGACCTGGTAATGGACACAATTCACAACCTTTAGCAAATGATGCATTCTCTCAGGTGTGGGTCTCTTCAAGGGATGTCACTTATGGCCCAGTCGGTTGAATTTCAATTATAGTGTAACATAAACAGGGAATCGTGATACTCTAATAATGTACAGATAGAAATTTCCCAAACAGCATTGTCTGCATCAATTATTTGTGCATATGCTAATCTGTATTTTTCAGGGAGATTCTAACACATTATCCCTGGGCTCTGGCAGAATAAGGAATAAGGAATATTCCTTTAATAACTTAGCACCAGCCCAAGGGCTGGATTCATTAAATACTTACAATATAAGTAGAATATGAGGAGATGAGATGTTGAAATTTCTTTGAATAACTAAATCAGGGATTATTTGAGTTCTTGTTTTTTCTTCCATTTTTTTTTTTTTTTAATGAGAGAAAGAAAAACCAGTCAAAAGCCCATAAAAGGTAAATAATTCCAGAGTGCCCTGGCTTAGGCTCCATCAGGGGTGTGACTGTCCCTTGGTTGCTCAGTCACTGCAATCCAGGAGCCTCTGAATCCTAAAACCACCATGGGACAAGATAAACTCCTGTTCTTGGCTGTTTGGAAAATGCACCAGGATGGTAAAAGCCAGCACCTCTTCTCCCCAGGCATTAAATCCCTGAGACAAAAAAATGATATTCTTATTCTGAAATTAAAACTTGCTCTCCCCAAAAAACCCCAAACACAATCCATCCTCAGAAAAATGGGTGAGTATTGATGAAACAGCACTGGGCTACAACAGGTCCTTCCCAAACACAAACTGGGCTTCAAAGAGTTTTCAACAAGTTCCCAAACATGATTATGAAAATATTTTGTGGTGCTATGTCATCTGACCATCTTAACTCCTGAGGATGATGACTGTGTGCCAAAAGGACACTTCTTTGTGCTGCTTTACTGCCAAAATATTCAAGGCTATCTGCAGAGATTTATTTTTCCTCATATCCAAGGTAGGATTTCATTCAAATAGATTGCCTTGCTAAGAAGCCAGGGTACCAACACCTTCTCCTGGACAGGGCAAACAGAAATAATGAGTGTAGATACGTTAGGGAATTTCAGTTCTAGCAGGAAACAAACAAAAAGCAGAATCACATGCATATAAAAGCAAACGTGATCAATGAGACTGCCAGAGAAATATAATCTGTTATGCCTCTGATATTCAGAGTTTGCATCACCTGAGCAGTCTTATAGTCTCTTATTTTTGTGATTAGTCACTGCAATACAGAGTGTGTGGGAGCATCAGTACATATCTAGCAACACACACAGGGAAAAGGTGATGATTAGAAGCATTACATCCCACACCTCCACTGTATTTTCCATATTAGTGCTGTTGGGTTTAATAGCAGCCTCAGGACTAAGCTACTGAAGCTGTGCAGAGAAGCCTCTTTAGACCATGGTTGGTGGTGTCATCTTTGTTCTAGTCCTCCCTGAAGTGCCACCAAAGGACCTGTTGGGAGGCAGGTTATTTTCTGTCCTTTTAGTTCTAGAGAGTGAGGACAGAACCAGCACTTGGTGGATGCTGTGCCATCACACAGCCTAAAGAGCTTCCAAGATATTTCAGGAGATATATCTTGACAACATCATTATGGCATGTCTTATAAACAAATTCTTAACATAAAGCCATTGAGCTGGATGTTCCTTTCCAGCTTCCTAGACCTGCATCTTGTGATCTATTGTGTGGTTCCTGGTCAAGGACTCTCCAAACTATGGCTGCAACATTATCATATTAAGGCAAGAGTCTGGGAAGCTGGAGGGACTGGAATCAAATTTTCCATTTAGATTATTATCAGTTTTCAAGGCATGTTCATTAAGAAGAAAAAAAAAAGTAACTTGTTCTGCTCTGGTTTTGTTTTGAAGGAAGTTGCTAATATTTTAAATCTTAAAACAAGATTTCCTAGACTGCAGAGCTCAGTGTCAGGAATTCAGTAATGGAGAGGATTATTATCCTAAGTATTTTCCTTAAAATAAAGATGTCTTTCTCATATTTAGAAAATATGAAAATAAAGCATTTACTACTAGATGAAGGCCGTTTGTGCTTTTTGAAATGGCTCTATAGTCACATAAGGTAAAAGTGTCTTTTGTTTGATCTCATCTTGTAACAAGATCTTGACCTCCAAGACTGTTAAACACAACAAACATTAAAATATTTTAGTAATATTTAGCAAATAATTAAAAATATATAAAATTATATATATTAAAAAATAGTTACAACCAAATATGATGAGAACTAATATTGTTCATAAGTTGATTCTGAATGAATAAGGCAGTAGAGAAGGAGGGATTTGGAACACAGGAGCTCCTTTAGCCCTTCCAGATGATCCCAGAATTCTGCCTGTGCTGCAGTCAGGGAGTTCCAGGACATTAGGTCGGCCCTAGCAGGTTGTGAGCTCAAGGCACAGATGCTCTGCAAGAACAGAGCATCCAAGCATGAAAACAGGAAACCAGTAATGTGGTCCCAGGGATTTGGGAGAAGAGAGAAAAAGGAATTTACACTCTGCTGAGTTGAAGAGCACCATCCAGGATTTTACAGCTGTGTGTGGGGAGCAGGTCCTTTGGTGGCAAAGAAACTGGGAATGTAAATGTGCAGGATGTGGGCATGGGCTGGCAGCAGCTGGAAAAAGCCAAAGGTAGCCCTTGTTCAGATAATTTCCCTGCATCAGTGGTGGCCCCAGAGGTTTGGGCACCCCAGTGTTCCCATACAGGCTAACAGGGAAACAGCCTGATGTGCAAACCTATGTGACACCCTGGGGACACGCAAAGGGTATCAAAATAAGCCTTGTTAGGCTGCTAACAAAATCTTAATTATTGCAGAAATAGCTCTGAGAATGCTGTGATTTTCTGGAAGCTCTTCACAAAACAAGTGACACCAGGATTACAAACATCTCTATCAACATATGAAACTTATTGTTTATAAAAAGGAAAGGTGTTCCCACTGAATGAGGTCGATTCCTATTATACAAGGATACACATGCCCTCAGGCTGCCAGTTAGACACTCCTGCCTCATAACTCTTTTCCTGGACTTAGGGGAATAACAAAGCAATCTTGACAGATTACACATGGCAACATTTCTGTGGGTTCTAGCAATTTTTTTAAGGTGCTTAGTTGTTAGTTTGGTTTTCTTATTGTTTTTGTTTTTTATTTTTATTTTTACAAGACAAATCAACCAACCAAAACCTGAAACACACACCTCATTTTATGCAGCTAACACATTATATAATAACCCTAACCCAAGCCTCTCTAACAGCTTCTGGGTTGTCTGCCTGGCTCAGCTTTGTTGTAAAGTATTCATTTGGTTTCTTGTTTAACTTTTTCTAGAAAACATTGGAAAAACTGCATGTCCAGTCATGTCTGATGTGATACACAGCCACACCTACATGCTTCATGTTTTACTTGCCTTCTTAATAATACAGGTTTGCATTGCAGTATTTTGCTCGAATAACACTGCTACTTAGCCAAATTAAACCTGAAGCTATTCCCAAGGAGACCTTTTACATTGAAATTATTCTTTAAAATAAAAAACACCACAGTTTTCTGAAAATAACCTCATTGCAGGGCCATTAAGGCAGCACAGTGCTCACATGGAATAATGAAGGAAGGAAGTAACTTTTAAAAAATTGCTGATATTTCACTAACAGGCCCTGGGAGACCATCCCAGGGATACAAAAAAGAAGAAAGGTCATCTTTGTTCTTGAGACAGGGCAGGCCATATTCCATATTATGTAACTACTTCAGAGACTGCTCTTTTCTTCTCCAACTAGAGAGATACAATCACGTAAAATACTCAATTACTTGGGCCAATCTGCATTCTTATGCTTAGAAGAGGATCAGAAAGTACAGGGAAAGTGACTTTAAGCAAATATTCATCTGCTTATGCAATTAACTTACATATTACTTTCAAAGGACTTCACATATTTCAAAACATCTGAGGAAGTTGCTATTAATTTGTACAGAATACTGCATGTCTTCTGGCTCCTGTCTTCTTTGAAATTAATTGCCCTCACTGGTGGAAAAATAATTTGAGCATACAAAAATTTCTTAAAGATAGTTATTTCCATGCAGCCTTTTAGTTTAGGCTCATTGCAGTTCCCACATAGAACTTCTGGACTTGTTTAAACTGCCAGCCTCATAAAGACTGAATAACAAAAACCCCAACCCTTAGTGACAAGCAGGTGTCCCACAGCTCAGGACACTGCAGATTTATTAGACAAATCATCAATTATTAACTTCTCTGACTATCTAAGTATAACTTTGTAAGCTAAAAATAAAATTTGAATTTATACAAGATATAAAATCAGTTATAAGGTGCCAATATTGAGAAATCCTGAAATGGCAAAGGCAGGGAAACAAACAGGTTTTTGTTTTGCCCTTGACATCACTGGGACATGAGCTTGTGCTGCCCAGAGAAGCTGTTCATTTGTTCAGCAAGGTTCAGAGCCCTTGGAGTGTCCAGAGATGTTCATCTTCCCTTAGTGACCATCAGGAGGTCACCAGAGGGTCACCTCCCTCCCTCCCTCTGTGGTGCCATCTTAGAAACTCCACAAGGTGAAGCATCACCTTTGCCAAGAGGAGAGTGAAATGTTTATCTACACTTTGTGATTTGTTTTTGTAAACCTCAGTTGCACCTTTGCTCTTTGGCCACGTTCCAGGACAAACCAGACACAAGATCCATGATTCTAAATGTGCCCAGCAGGACAGAAATATATCTGTGGGATGCTTTAGCATGGTACCAGATCACTCTTCCCGTCTCAATACCAAATCAAGTGTCACCATCTCACTTTTTCTGCCATGGGATTGGATTCCTTTCAAATACAAGTGTTGTCTCGCTACATGCACTGGTTCCTCCTCCTAAGCCCCCACAGTTTCACAGAATTTCCTTCATCCTCTGTTTCTGTAGTTCTGCTCTGTGCCGAAGACCCCCAGCTACTGAATCTCAGTCCTTAACTGGGGGTGTTGTGGCTTCTCCAAAAATAACTCAAACTGCAGAGTCTCTACATGGAGAGTTTAGAGATTTAAGAAATTATTTACATTAATATTTCTTGGATATTAAGAAATAACAAATATTATCAAGATTAAGTGCTGATATTAAGATTAAGTGCTGATTAGAGAGAAACAATTAGTTACAAAGTTATAAAAAAACCTATAAATTTATTCTTTTAGTTTTAAAGATTTTCTAAGATGTCACCTAAGCCCTTCAGTCATCAGGGGCATTTCAGTTCCAGCCAAGAGTCTGGTCCCTTTGTAACTCAGACTGTTTCCAACTTCATGATAAACTATACAAGCTTTGGATAAAGAAGAAATACACATTTTCTTTTAAATATCAGGAGAAAAAGTTGCTAGGCATTTTTTTGAATGTTCCATCTTCCAGCATTCCTCAGCACCTGTTAGTACTGAGACAATTTTAGCTTTCATAATCTGCCCCAAGCCAGCAGTAACCACCAAAAAAAGTAAAAATAAAAGAATATTATTCAAATAAAGTGTGAAGAACAAATTAGCCAGTTGTTTGTCTTACCCCAGTGGGAGAAGTTTTGACTGAATTTTTATTCTATTGCTTTGAAGAAAAATCAGTATCTAGCCATAAATATTTTAATAACATAAAATAATGCTACACATGGCAATAATGCTGTAACTTAGCATGGGTGTCTCTGTCAAAGCATGAGCTGCAGAGAAACTTTCATTTTCCTGGTGCTCCTTATGTGGGGAGTGGTGCCAAGCTTGGAGAGCAATTGTAAGGCTACATTATTTTTCAGGCTATAAATAATTAACTGAAGTGGGATTCTTTCAAATCCTCTCCTCACAAAAAGCAAGGCTTTTCAAAAGCAAGTTTTCTCCACCTTTAGAAAAGGTAGTCAGGCAATAATGATGCTACAATTCAAAAGTAAAGGCACCTGCCCTGCATAATAACAATCTGTGCACCTCTCAAACAGCATTAAGCTGCAGACTGTTTAAATATACAGGAGAGAAGTGTATAGATTGACAGAATAAAGTCACAGAGAATTATGGATAAGTTGGTGAGGCAGACTTAAAACTCTAAAAACCACGTTTACAATGCTCATAAAAGAGAATAAACCTTTCTCATGGATTTAAAGAGAAGTACTGCACAAGAGAGCAGACACAAGTAAAACATACCTGTGTGGTCCTTTCCCATTATTCTATTGCAACATGAAGCTACTGAGTTGTTAAATAAACAGTCATGAAACTAAAAGTTGTGTTCTTACCAAAGACTTGTAACTCTTATAAATCTGAACTGTGAATTTCTGAATTTCCTTAATGCCTTCACTGTTGGTGATATGAAACAGAACTAAAATTTCAACTGCAAAGTCAGAAGAAGAGAACAAACATTCAAAGATTTATCATGCAGTTCTCCTCTATTTAATTGTAACCCCTCAAAATACATGTGACTGAACTCTACAACATCAGCAGGCTGGTATATTGTGATATAAAATTTTGATATAAAATTTATTTTGAGGCTCTGTTATTTTACTTATAGCAGAGACTGAAAATAAGCAGAGGTTTCTCTCTTGCTCTACTTCTTACTAATTCCCCTCCAGAAAGGATAATTCTGGCTCCTGACAGGTTTAGGATGGAATGCAACAGAACCCACACAAGAACCTGAACTACCAACCTTATTGCCAATCAAACCACAGCTCCATTTTGCAAACATTCCAAAGGAGATGTGCCAAGGCATCAGCCTGGCTGAGCAGACTGCACTGCAGGGTGATACAGCCCGAGAAATCTTCCTCTGACACTGCAAACAGCCATGGCCATCACTGAGCAGAGATTTTCCCAGAGGAGTCCTCAGCTCCCTGTATCCCAAACTCCCTTTCTCCTCCACCTGTAGCTTTTTGTGCCAGAATTTGGAGCCTGTGGGAAGTGCCAGTCTCTGCAGACACCCTGCCAAAGCCAATAAGCACAATTCCAGTCTCTCCTGCACTTACTGCCAGCCAGTGGCTGCTAACCCAGTCTGAGCTGCCCTAATTCAATCCCCCCACACCAAAAATATATTTCAAAACCGACATCTGGGAAAAGGCACAGCCAGGTGCATTCAGCTGAGTACACAAAACACATCTCTAGAGGATGAAATATCCAGTTACTCACATTCCTGATGCTCTGGAGGAACACAGGTAAAAAAGCCTCAGGATGCAATTTTAAATTCCTGCCCTGTTACCCCACTGAGAGCTGGCTCATTGTTCCTGCCCAGGTTCCAGTGCTTCCACAGAGAACGGAAGCCATGGGACAGTGGATTTCAGTGAGAGCTTGGCATGGTTTCTGTGGCATTCACATTCTCTGAAAAAATTCCTTCACCTAGGATTTTCTCCTGGGAAGCTGAGAAGCCTCAGAGAAAAAGGAAAATTCTTATCTCATTTGATTCTCGTGTGTGGAATGTATTTGGGGATTGTTTACCCAGAGGTGATTGTTTCATTGGAATCTGGTGTGAGTTGTTTTGACTCATTGGCCAATCAAGGCCAAGCTGTGTTGGGACTCTGGAGAGAATCACAAGTTTTCTTTATTATCTTTTTAGCATTCTGTAAGTATCCTTTCTGTATTCTTTAGTATAGTATAGTATTCTTTAATGTAATATAGTACCATAAAGTAATAAATTAGCCTTCTGAGAACATGGAGTCATGCATGGGTACCAGTTGTGAGTTTCTCTGGGTCTGGATTGAAGACACTTGAGACAGTAGTTCATGTTTGGACTCAGGTGTTTATGATTTCTCATCAGTGAAAGAGTCTCACTAGTGTGAGTTTGGCAGCTTTTCATTAGAAGGCACAAAGTGGCCAACAGTCTCTTGGTACAAGGTCTTTCAAGACTAAATTGTCCAATTAAGAACTGACACCTGGATTATTTCCCCTTTTTACCCAATAATTGATCCCAGAGAGCTGCAATGGGGACTTTGCTGCCCAATTACAAAATGCCCCCCAAACCCATGAAGAAGAAGCATGAAGAAGAAACCCAGGACGACACCCTGTGCCCTCTATCTTGCTTCCATCCACAACGTACTAAAAATCCCAAAACCTGAATTTCTCACCAAGTGATACACCCACACTACTATCTATAATCTGTTTCACACTTTTGTGGATTCCAGGCTATCTTGAAAACTTTCTCCATGAGTGAGGGCCAAAGTCAGTGCTGCCCTTGGGGCCAGGGCACCCCAGAGCAGACAGAGAAATATTCCCAGTGCCCTGGGTTTCCACAGAGTCAGATACATCATTCCTGCCCTCCAGCAAATACAATCAGGTTTCTTCTCTCACTGCTTCCCCAAGTACCCAGGTTTGTGACACAAGTGAGAGTAACAGTTGACTCCTTACATTTACTGAAACTCCCACTTACTGAAGTGGCAAAAAAAGTTCTGGAGCTCCTAAAGAATCATCACTGAACACCCAGTGCTTACAAGGCATCCCACACAGCTGCAGCACAGCACACTGCTAAATGCTCTTGGATGCAGCTTTGCCATGTCATTCTTGATCTGAAGTGATAAATTCATTGGAAAAAAACCCCAGAAACCAACTGAAAGCTAAGGGGCTGCAGAAAATACACTTAAAACTTGTTTTTTAGTATTAAATAAATGCAGATATGATGAAAACAAGTCCAGTGCAGAAGTCACAGTCTTTAGCAAGCTCTTTTAAATAGTGTTTCTTGTAGCAGTGTCTCAACAGGAGAAAGGTGTTGGGCAGTGGCAACCTGTCACACAGGAACCATGCAAATGCAGCTTTTAAGTTTGTTACTTCAGGAAAAATAGTAAGATTTTCTGTTTTAACAGGCATAGTCAATATAATTAACAACCAAAGAGAAAGTTGAAAAGGTTTTCATTCATTTTTATGAACTAAAATTAGTTCATTTTTACGAACTAATCTGTTTCTAACCAAGTGCTGATGCCTGCAAGGCAGCACAGGGTGCAAACCTGCCTTTCACAGGTTACCTCTAGATCTTCATACAGCTCTGTTAACATTTTATAAAGCCTGAATAAAACCCTACAATAATCTAAAGTGTAAAATGCATGCACACTTTGATGCAAACATCAAGTACTTAGCAATATTTTTTCAACTGATAAGATTTCTACAAGGAAGAGCACTGAAATTTTGTGCTGTGAACCAGCTATTTGGACACTTTCCAGCTCACCAGCCTGTCACATTGGATAACTTCCCTCTCCCTGTAGGCATTCAAGCAGTTCTTCAAGAGAAATTTCTCAGTTTTAAGTACACTCATCTTTGCAAACTAACACTGAAAAAAATCCAGCTTGTGTCTCTATATAAATATGTGACTGAAATGCTTCCCTCTAAAGTGAACAAAGAGTTGTATCTTACCTCCTGACACTAAACCTTGCATGAACAATTTCCAGCATATGCTCCAGAAGAAATACTGAGATAAAAATGTTTTCTAATCCGTGAAGATTTTTTTTCTGACAGAGAAAATGGAATCTATCATCTTTTCAAAGGAAAAGAACTTTTATTTTTATTAAAGTAGAATAAAGGAATTTCAAGTACCATGGTTCTGAAAGTTATTTCAGAAATGAGATCATCATGGTTCTATCTCAGTGCATCTTCAGCACTTCATGTGCAATGGCATTGCATCATCTCAATCAAATCATAGGCAAACCACACTCAATTTTCATCCCTAGAACTTGCTTAGCTAAGTCCATTTTCTGCTGCAGTAAGTATCACAGCATCTTCTCTACCCAGTCTCACCAACCTGAAGTAATTTCCAGACCTTGCTGTAAAATTAGTTGGAGACAAAATCCTGTAATCTCTTCCATTACAGAAATGTTCCATTTCTGAGGACAGAAGCTTCCATCCCACCATGTATTCCTTATCTCTGTTAGATACTCTTCTCCACTCACCTTGATCCCACCTAGATGTGGTTTACAAAACCCACCAGCAGAATTTATAAAAAAGTTCTGGCCTTCTTCAGTCCTTTTTGCTCAAGCAAAGTTCCCTCAGCATTACCAAACCACTGCTGGAGGGGAAAACTGAGCACACCCAGGAACATCAGAGAGCTCCTCTGTGGCCATGCACACCAACAGAAACAGATACTCTGTGTACTGCCCAATTAGAGTAAGAAATAGCAGAATATTACACTAGACAAGCTGTGCACTGGAGAAAACTGCAGGTACAAAACTATATTCCACAAATTACACCACTCTTATAATAAACACATTTACTTTCATAAATAGCTTTGTGCTTCATTCTGTGGGACCCAAAGCAATAAGACTCCTTGTTGTGATCAACAACAGGCCCCTGTACACAGAGGCCATTTAAAAATCTCTCTCAGCAGTTTCATCTCTCCTGTTCCCTGCCAGCTTTTCCTGTGTATCACAATAAGCTGCAAATTTGCACTTCTGGGGGACTGTTTCTGCTTTATAGGCTCTGCATCTGTCACCCATTTTCATCTGAAAATATTCCCTTCAGAGGCCTCCTTGCATGCAGTTCCTCTGGAACTCTGAGCACATTTCCATCCATTTCCCTCTGCAAGAAAGGACAGGAAAAAGAGGTAATTTCCAGCATCATCCAATTCCAATGGTTTCAAATCCATCTCTAGCTCTCTGTGCTAGCTGGTGATGTATGCTTCACTGCAGTCTCCAGGGATTTCAGAAGCATATCTAAACTTATCCTCAACATCTCTCATTATTTTGAGGAAAAAAACCCAACATGACTTTTATGCAAAGAAGAGTTACGACTGAATTAAGCAGCTTGGCCAACAGCTATTGCTGGAGTTTCTGATGGAGACAGAAAATGAAGTGGAACAAAAGCAACATCCAAACCAACACAATTAAAGCCTTAATTCAGAGTTGTTAACTAAAAGTGGAGCATTTCAGATATTATTTTTTTGTTTTGAAAATTGAACCTGCATAGCAGGAGATCTCTGCAGTGGCCAGGCTGTTTGCAGCCACTGACAAGCACAGAGTTCACAGCAGCCCCCACATGCAGCCTCTGATCCCAGCAAGTTTAGGAACCCTGGAAAGATTTGCAACATGAAGGGAAAGTGAGAGTCACACAAATTTCTTAGAATCTGAGAATCTCCCACCTAGAAAGCAGCTTATTATCAAGCACAAACCATAATTAAATTCAGCAAGCTGCCTCTCTAAACTGAAAATGTCCATCAAATGTGCACCATGGAAAATCTGTTTTCTACAGGACAAACCACAAATCAGACATGACAGAAAACTGTCCAGTCAGAATAAATTACCTTGCAGTTATTACAGCTGTCACCTGTCACAGAATCAGAACAGTTTATGTTGGACAGCACCTTAAAAATCACCTTGTTCCAATCCACTGCCATAGGCTGAGTTGGGAAATTTAAAGTGTGGATGCTCAAAAGTGGAAGGCAAATTAGATTAATCATCCTCCTGTTGAGAGCTCCCACAAGCTTCTACCTAGTTTATTTATTGGAAAAGTTCTGCTCAAACATTTAGTTTCAAGAAATATTGTTTTTAAATCATGCACAAGGGAAAATCAAAATTCTAAAATATGTCACATTTTTACTATAAGAAAAATATTTATTTTTTGAACCAACTTGTCAGATGAAAATGTAAGTTTCCAACTGCAGCTGGAAGTTTGAAAACCATGTGAAATACGTAACTTTTGCCATAACCTGCAGAAAACCCCCAGAATCACAACTCTCACACATCTGCACTCTTCCAAAATCCCCGCTGTCTGTTGCTGCATGGTTTTTCACTCCATGCAATTCCTGTAATCTCCATTTATCCTTACCACTGCACTTCTCTACCCACAGCTTCAGCCATTAAACTGAAATATGAACAAAAAAATACTTTTAACTCTGTTGAAGAAACTGGTAAGGCAGAGGCAGGAAAGATGGAAGAAAAATTATATAGAAAAATATCTATGTCTTGTCAAACTTCCCCTGCCTGGCACTCTGATTAAGCTGTGTGTGCATTTCTGAGAACTCAAACCCACAATCCCAGACTGGAGAAGCAGCTTTATTGCTGTTTGGAGGGGCAGGCTTTGCACCTGGGTGTTTTTTATGGGATACAATTTTAGTGGAGCAAGTTTACACTGCAGAGGAACTACCACCACTAAGAATTGTGTGTGCAAAGCATGCAGAGACCTTAAAAGTCAAGATTTCCTTTCACAGTACCAGCCAAGCCAAACAGAAGAAAGAATGTAACATCAGTCAGATTGACATACTCAAAACATTGAAAAGAGGAGCATGAAATGTGTACATTTTAAAAATAACATCCAGCACCTCATGGGGCACTTATCCAACAGAGTATGGAGGGACTGGAAAAACCCAGGGAGTTCATGGAGCAGAGCAGCCAAGGAACAAGGAAGAGGCTGCAGAGCTGGAGCCACGGAACATTAAACCCCAGTAAATTTCTTCTAATAAAACTGTTAGTATTACTACCAGACATTATTTTAAAACTGAATTAATCTTTTCTTTATGAGTGAAATAAGTTAAATTAATACATTGAAAGCACTTCTATGAAATGGATCCGTAGGATTTTTCCTACTTCAGTCAATGTCAAATAACGAGCAAAACAAGAACTTTAAATTGCTGTGTCAGGAAAGAATAAAGAATTAGATGCTGGGCAAGGGAAAATGTTATTTAAACTTAGTAATTGGCAATGTTGAACTGATTTGTTAACTCAAGAACAGACACCTATAACTCATTGAAATTCACTAGTCTGGGTTTTCAATCCAAATATTTGAACATTCCTAGCTATACATTTTTTCCTTTCAGCTTGATTTAATATAAACAACAGCACCAAAATGTTCATTAGAATTCATAGTAAACCCAGAGTATTGGATGACAAGGTAGCTAAAAATCAACAGAGTTAAAATAGCAATTTTCAAATTAAGAATGCAGGAATGTAGCTCAAATGCTTCTACAGCCCAAGGAGAGCTCTTATAAAACCCTTAAGGGCTTTTTCCTTTTATTTAAAACACAAAGGATTAGCTTTCTAAAGCTTCTTTCGGAATTTAATTGGGCAAGTATAACTTTTAAAGTAGTCCATCTGCCTGGAGCACAGCAGCTGTGATGGGGAGAATGTTGCTGCAATATTTGGATAAATTCTCAAACAGAACCGTTAAAAGTCTCTGGTAATTAGTGGGTGAAATGAGAACTCAGAACTTGGCACTGGAATGTTATTTGCAGAAACTGTTGGACTTGTTTACTGTGATTCTTGTTTCCAGTGCACAATCAGCACAGATATTCCTATGACTTCATGAATATCACAAAAGTAAAATTTGGTATTAATGCACATATTTATTTTCTCAATATTTTATGTGACATTTCTCTCTGCAGTGAAATAATCCAACATTCATTTTCTTCTAAAACTTTATAATAGAGTAATATCATATTATTACTTTGCTTAAATTATATTACAGTGCCTAAATGTTACATGATGCTGCATAACAATTTGCTGTATTCTGTAACAAGATCTTTCCCACTGCACCCATCTCCTCAATTCTTGTAAATTAAATATGGTAAAATCTGTGCAATGCTTAAATAAAAGGTTCTGAGCTAATGGAAGTAGTAAGGCTAATGAAATGACCAGTGAATTAACAGGGAACAGGATTAATAGTAAACTACCACTGTACTGGGAATTTAGCTGCAGTCTTGTACTCAAATCTGAATGCTTGAAAATAATAACTTTAACAACAACAACAAAAAAAATTGATTTTTGTTGAAATCTTAACTTTCCTCCAAATTTAGAACTCACATTTGTACTGTTCAGTTTTGGATATTTCATCCATAACAGGATTTAATAGCCATTCTCAAATCTAACTGCTTAAGTTTTAAGATCTGCATTTGACCAGATTCAAGCTTATGATATTTTGTATCTGTTCCATATAAATATATACAACCATTTTTTGAGCAGTGTATTTCATATGAAAAAAACTTAAGCCACTTGCAAATTGTAAACCATTTTTCAGTTTCTGTATGTCATTGCCAAAGTTTCAGAAGCAGAGATGATGCAAAGTGCCTAGGAAACAGCAGCAGGAAACCACTGTTTGCCACTGTGCTCAGCTACAACTCTTGTCTTTTTATTTTCAGGAAACATTTTCTGCTCTTCTGCTTTTTCTGGTTATTCAGCCTGGACCTCTGTCCTGTTTACAGAGCTGAGGCAAGCCCTTGGAAATGATCTGCCTTGTGTTTGTAAGAATGGCAGTAACAACTACACATCAGTAACTTTTCTCACTGAATCCCTCTGGATGGTGTATTTTACCCTGGTCATAAGTGGTCATTTTCCTTACCTCTTTGGGAAGATTAGTTTCAACAGGACATTAAAAAGATGGCTGAGGAAGAAAAGCTATCTCTAAAGAAAACAATTCAGTTTGGTATTAATGGATATATTCCATCAGTACAACTATGCATCAGAAATGAAAATGCCCCCAGAAGTTATTATGCTTGTTTAGACAACATGCAAATAAAACACATGTGACTGGTCAATCAGAAAAAAAAAGAGCTGCATCCCTAATGGAGAGCTGCTGTCAAATGAGAGCCTCCAGGAAAGCCATAGACTCAACCTTACCTTTAAATTAGCTCACTGAAACAGCCTGTTGCAATTTTGTAATACAAAGACCATGTTAGCTGCAGGTAAAAGGATTTCTGCATTCCCAAGCTACAAGAAATATTTCCTTAAATTTTATATTTAATTTATCTTAGTTTTGGTCTAATCAGCAATTAAATTTGAAAGAGAATCCCTAAAGAGAACATGCCAGTTGAAAATATACATAATAACAAGGAGAAGAATGCTAAGCTCCAGGAGTAAGGTGTTAATTTGTATCTTAGGAACAATATTAACATACAGGTCAAATGTCAAATGAAATGGGTCGCAAAGAAACACGTTACTTACAGACTTTAAATTGTGATTCAATGGCCCAGCAAAACATGAAAATGAGACCAGTGCTCCTGAAAAGGAACAGTCTGGACTCAGCAGATTTTCTGAGGCACCCCCAGCACCGCAGGACCAAATCCCAGCAGGTGCGCTTCAAGGATGATGGTGTCAGCAGCAAGGCAGAGCTGGAGGCCAATCCTGCCCCACACACAGCACTCACTACTGGCAAAACTGAAATATTTAGGGATCACAATTTTTTGCTAACTCAGTCTCCAACTTTTCCAAGGGCTCACAAGGGGCTTCGGAATATTGCCATACAAACTTCTCCCAGCCTCAGGAAACACTTCCCTGTTTTTAAAAGGAAAAAGCTGACAGTAAGCAAATCACTGACAGAAATGCCAGCAGAGCCTGCAAACTCTATCCAGGTAAATGGCAACCTTTGTGAACCAGACACTCTGTCCTCAGAGCTCTGCTACCTGAGGATAAGTCATCACTTGGAGGATGGATGCAGGAACAGTGAGGTGGGCTTGGGTCAGAGATCATCAAAAGCACAAAGCAATGGACCGAGGTACTCGGGGGATTTCTCAGAGTCAGACAAGACAACTGCGTCCACACAGGTGCCTGAATACATTCATGTGAGTTTCCCACAGGACAGAAACGTTCCCCTGGATGCACCAGACACAGCCACAGCTTCAAGTAATTCACTGCATTCTTCTACTGTCATCAACAGCCATGAAAGTCATGAAAACAGCACACTGTCATCTGATTCTGACAGAGCAGAGCCTTGCCTGAGCAACTCTGGGAACTGCAGTGAATGTAACCCCCACTCTTCTGCTCCTGAAGAGCAGAAAATTGATTCTGAGCTGCCTGCAGCCAGCAGAGATGCCAGCAGTAAGGAAGCTACTCCACTGTCACCCCCATCAAACCACAGCTCATCTCCTTGTTTCCTCAGAGACTGTCACCAGGCAGGAGAGCACAAGCCAGGTTCCAGCTGTGTGACACTCCCAAGTGATGATCACCCACCAGTGTCAGTGCCCAGCACCAATGCATCAAATCCATGTAACACTGAAATCCAGAACAATTCCACCCAGTCAGATGTTTCCCAGTGTAACAGCTGTGCAGAAGGATTTCACACAAAGTCTTATCCGCCAAGGAATGAAATAAACCCACAAAGCAACAAAGAGATTAATGAAATCAATCAAATTCACTTGGCACATGGAGAACTCTCTGCCCTACAAGGCAGGCTGCAGTCTGTAGAGGAATCCTTGCAGTCCAACCAGGAGAAGATTAAAGTCCTTTTGAATGTAATCCAAGACCTGGAAAAATCCAGAGCCCTCAGTGAAGGGTATGGTTCATTTTTAATATTAGTAATTCATCAGAAGTGAAAAGTAGATGTTAGCATTCTTTTAACCTTTGCTACTGAAAAACACAGCTGTTGTGATATTTAAAGATGAGTTTGCAAAAATGTATCATACACCCTTTTTGTGATGTTTGGGCCTCAGCAGAGAAGAAAGTCCCTTTAGAGCTTGGCTTTAGCTGACACTGCCTTTACAAAATCCAGTGCAAGACCCAGCTTAACACCTCCCTTTTTTATTTAGATTTAGGGTGTTCAGAGCATGGCAGGGTCAGACACACAAGGAGTGCCAGACTGAGAGCTAAGGACAGAGCATGTGGAGGCTGTCAGCAAGAACTCACTTCAGACTCTCAGGTTTCAGAGTGGCTCCCTTCTCATCCCCATACAATGCAAAAGCCCTGTATTATTGTCACTATGGTGACACAGACTGTGCCAAGGCTACAAGCACTATTCATGCATTATTATGTGTTATAAATAATAATAATACCATAAATGCAACTAAGATCTAAAGACAGGACAAAGTTAAAATAGAATTTTAAATATTTTTATGCTCAAAACAGGTTTCAGAATATCCTAATAAAGCTTCCCAAGCTATCAAAAGCATCCTTTAGTAATTGCATCTAGGACACACTTTAAAGTCCTGTTTTGTTGTAAAGTAGTATATCCTTCAAGCAACTTATCTTTGAAAAACTCAGAAACAAATCAAGGGAATAAAGGTTCCATTTCATTTTTTAAAGAAAAAAGAACATGAAGAGATTATGCTACCATAAATTTAGTTTTCAGCACAGGCATCTCATGCATGTAGATAAATCACTTATGCATGCAAAACTGCACTCAATTCTAAAATTAGATCCTGTGTATCAGCTGTATTTACTGGTACAATAATGACCAAATCAGGTAATATTCCACATTTCCACAAACTGTGCAGACACCACAACAAGGAGGCTGCACTGAGGGTTTTGTGCAGGTGCAGCTGCAGAAAGAGCCCAGATCACAACATTGCAGTGCTTACACCACCCAGCATCAGGGTCTGCCCTTGGCCTATGTGGGCAGAACTCTCAGGATAGAACTAACAGAGGCCACAGCTTTATATACTCCAATTTTCTTACAATTTCTGAAGGAAAAAAAGAGAAAAAATAATGAAGAATTCTTTCTTTTCCCAAGTATTTTAGCTTGGAATTGAAGTTAACTTGTATTTTTGTTGAATAACATTCCAACTCAAAATTCAAATAAGAATTTACACTCATTAAAAAAAACTTCAAACAATATAAATCAGTTTAGCATGTGATTTTACTCCATACATATTACCTTTTTTTATCTGGAAACATTAACTAGTAATGTCCATCTGGTTGTTATAATTGAAAATACTTTCCTTAGTTTCCACTGTGACCACATAAATTCTATCTAACATTTTCCCCATACAATTCAGCTCCTCCCTCAGTGTTACATACCCTCTCTCAGAGGCTTGTTCCATTTGATTTTCCAGCACCAAATTTGTAACAGCCCAAACACAAGAGACAAAATCCACATAGAGAGACTAACAGCAAAAATGCAAAAACTATTTACAACACTCCAAACCGAAAATTCAGGTAAGAGGCAAGATTGGAGGTAGGGATCCAAATATGTCTCAAGCTCAGCAGTCATTTCTCTGTTGTAACCTTCATCCAGTCACCACCTGAGTGTGGTTCCACAGGAGGGGACAGAAAAGAACAGCCACTCCTTGTCCCCTGCATGCAGCTCTCTAGGGGAGAACCTAAATTTCAATTATGTTTGTGAATCTGCCCATTGCAAAGACTAATTTGCAGTGAAGCATGGTCACATTATCCAGCAATAGTTATAATCCATTTCTGTTCAGTTACCACATGGTTGAAAAAAAAATATCAAATATTTTGAAGTGTCTCTCTGAGATTCAGTGAGAAGCTTCAATACACCTTGGCAGATTTACCTCACAGTAACAACGAATATTCCAAGCACTTTTGACAGCACAACAAGATACATGAAGAACTCCGATTTTCCCCAAAATAATCAGAAAATTATTTTGCTACCAACTGATCTCCCCTAATTCAAATAAAACTTGTTAACTATAAGTGTCACACTTTGGATGTAACGAGCCACCAATCTCAACCTGTTTCTATCACAGGTCTCTCCATCATAAAAATACTTCAGCTCTGGTTGGTGTTAAGCATGAAAACTCACTTTTTTTTCCCTCAACACTACAAATTTGTAACTTATCAGCAGTAAAAATCTGACTTGGTTATAGTCAAATAAGGAAACATGAAAACGGAAGACTGGAAAGCATAAGGACAAGAGATCAGGCCGATTCAGCAAATTGCATGGATTTTCAAATACTTGAAAATGTGTTTTTTAGAAGCAGTCCCATGTCTAAGTATTTTCATAACAAGTATTCATACCAGAACCAACAACCAGAACTCTTAACAGCATGAGGTGGGAGAGGTCAGGACAAGGCTCACAGGGTTTGTGTGTGTTTAAAGAAACCTTCCAGCTTAGAATTTGGTACTAGAATTTTTAGTAGAACTAACAGAAGTGGTGAACAGAGTGGCTTTTGTTCATAAAGGCCTCAGAGCTCTGTTATTGTGTCTGTAACTCCACATCTCATGGACTGCTGTCTGTTCCAGGAGGAACTTCTACCACACTGGGCAGGACCTCAACAACTGCAGCACCTGCCAGAACACGGCGTGCATCATCTACAGGTACCCTGCTTCCCCCAGTCCTGTCCTGCCTGCACAGCCCAGCTGCACAAAACACCGCTTTGCTCACACCTGTCAAATGTCACAACTGTTTTTAAAAAACAGTTTTTAAGAAAAAACTAAAAGTGGTTTGTATGAGGTGCTTGGTTTGTTCCCCAAATAGAAAACAATTCACAGTGGTGGTAGCTGAAAGGAAAGGCGAACTGGACTTGGGAGAATTCAAACAGAAATTTCCCTCTAAAGTTTCACAGTGTTATTACTGGCATGCTTTGAAGAGCTGATACCATTTCTGATGATGGAATTCCTTTATGTGGTACATTTTTAAAACTAGGGTTTCTGTAGTAATTTTAGATCTTGGAAAAGATATATTCTCAGTTCTCTGAATGCCAGTGGGCTACAGCTACAGTTCATGCTAACCTGCAAAACAAACCCAAAATTCCCACATTTTCACCTCAGCTGTTATTAATATCAGAAAGCACAATTTGAGTGTAGGCTACTTCAGATTTAAAGTGCAGTTTATCTAAACTCTTATGGCCAGACAGATTTCAGGGCTGTGTTCTGGGAACTGCACATGTTTCAAATGCTATGTCTGTACAAACACACTCTAAGGGCCTTCAGCTGTCCAGACATCAAGCCCAAAGCCAGCAGGTACAAAGTCTTGCTTGTGCTGCACGTGTACCTTGTCCACTCAGCAAGGGAATTTATAAAGACAATATCCAATCTCTGCAAGCTCAGTTACAAGGCAGAAACCCCACACCTTGGGTTACTTGATTCCATTTACAAAAATAAAGAGTTACAGAATTTCTCTTTGAGGCTGGAAGCTTTTCCTTCATTTCAAAGAACATGGCAGACTATTATCTTCAACAGTTTGTAATCACTATAACTTTAATTTTTTAAAGGAAATAATTAATAGAAAATACTTACATGGAAGTGTTTTCACACTGCACATTCTGCATGAACCAAATTTAGTAAAGAGCTTAACAAACTAGACACAGCCCTGGAACCTATTGTTCAACATGCAGCTCAGTCCCACACTGATGTCCTAAACCTCTGGTAATGAAATTTCCAAGTAATTAACATGTCACAAATTAAACACCACAAGTCCTCTGAGACAAAGCTGGAGGTCTTCACAGCCCCTTGGATACCCTGGGAAGTTACATGACTTATCCAAGAGCACAGACTGTATCCATAAAAAAAAGAAAAAACAGATTTTCTTCACTTGATCATGGTCTCTGAACAAACCATCTCTGTGTATTTTATGGACTAGACATGAACAGGTCACTCCCCAGAATTTATATACAGACCTCCCTTGAGCACAGGATGCCTTCTCTCTTTGCAATAACACCCTGTGTTTTTAGGTTTACATGGTTTCAGGGCAGGATAGATCTTGAGCAACAAGCACCATCATTCAAAGGAAAGAACAGAGGAAGTAAGAAAAAACTCAGGGGCCTTTTTGATTTACAGGTAGTTTGCAGCAGTAATGGTGCCTGGAGGCTCACACTGCAATGATTAATAGAACATGTGCAGAACACAGGTGATCTAAAAAGTTCCTACTTTTTAGAGACAGAGGAAATAGTAAAGAAACAATAATTTTTGATTTACAGAGGTGTTCCACAGGATGTGGTTATGAAAAAGCATTCTGAGTGACTAATATTTGAAGTTCTTTAGACAATATTCTGAAAGAAGCAATTGTTGTCAGTGTTTGCTCCAGACAAACATGTGCAGTTTCTGTGTTTTACGTGGCCTGAAATGTCCATGCAAGTATTTTCCCCTAAGACAGCATCACAGTTGTGATTAAAATCAAGATTTTTTTTCTTGCCCCCAGTTTTCCTGCTCCTAAGGAGCCTCACTCAGTGCTGCAAGCCCTGCACATGCACAGTGCTGGGTTGCAGTCACTGAACCATCTTTATCACACAATCCCTCAGTCAAACAATGCATGAATCTCACAGAAATCCCCCTGTGGATTACACTGATCACTAAAGTCATAAAGAGCTTTTCAGCCTAACAGTGACTGTAAATTTGCCTTTATTAACTACCCAGCAGGGATTCCAGGCTTGGGATTTTCCATCCAGGTTGTATAATAGAAATTTTTGTATTGTAATAAGCAAATGCAAGTAGCAACCCAAGCCAGTTATCATGGGCAGTATTAAATGAAGACTGAATTGACCTCTTGCCTCCGGAGATGATATCTCCAACATTAAATTAAAAACTCTGAAGAAGGCTGGAGAAAAGGCACATGAGCAGATGCTATCCTTTCATGTTCTATAAACCCAGCATTTCATTCTCCAGCACCCTTGGTCTGTGAATACTGAAAGGTATTAAGTTACAGTTTTCATAATAAGCTGATAAAATGCAAGAGGCGCTGATTTTATATCACTTCTTTCTGCTTTTTTAATATTTATTATGCATTACTTCCTGTTCATTTTCTAAATGAAAATTATCCTCCTGCTTTCTTTTTACCCATTGAGTTATATTATTTCATGAAAAATCCCAAGACACATGAATTAAGGGAAACAATCTTCTAGTTAATTTCAACATACTATGTTGTGATGTTTATGAATTTTATATAAAAATACAATTCAAAGTTTTTGCTAACTTTACAGATTTCATCTGATCTGTGCCAAAATCAGCTTCAGGGCCTTGAAGTGACATCCCAACTCCCTTAAATAAGGCTCTTTTCTTCCTGTCATAGCAAATACAACCTTTCCACTCTCTCCTAAAGCCTTCACAGCAGACAAAGCTGATACAACTCACTCTCCTGCCCAGAAGAGGTGACTGAAATAAGGAAAATACACACAATACTGCTTAAACCCGTCCACACTGACATTTTTGAACCTTAAATTTATTTCAATGCACTCATCTGCTCTTATCTAATTAACATCTTGGCTCTTTTTTGACATCAATAATAATTAGGGTTTTCAATTGAGGAAATGAGCTCTACTTTCCTCTTAACTAACACCACTTATCTCAAAGACTTACATACTGTTTCATTTCATGTATTTTTGTTCATAGCCTGTGTCCTAGTGGGAGACATTCACATTTAGCAAAGTTAAGCATGTGAGAGTTTTTAATTATGAGCACATGACTGTTAGATTATGGGATCAAAATCTGACCTTTGAATGAAATGTATTGAAAGGTTATGGTGGTACATTTTCATTTTTGTCCTATTGCTTTGGGCACAATGTTGGAATTCTTAATTCACTTAAAGTAACATTTTTCACTCCAAGAAAAAAAAAAAAAAAAAAGAGGTGAACTTATTTTCAAAAGAGCAACCCTTTAACCCCTTGTGTTTACCCCAGGCTGTATCACTGAATAACACCAATTATTCTGATGAGGGAAGCAGCCTTTGACATGTTCTTTAAGGGGGGAATTTCTCACTCACTAGCATAGGTCTCTAATTCTTTTTCCATAGTGTAGAATATGACTTCAGACAACAAGAAGGAAGATTTCATCAGATTTTGAAAACACTGGACAATGCAGAGCAAAATGCAGCTTCAGCTTCTCCTCAGAAGCCACCACCTGATCCTCCAGCTCCCGAGAAAAAGGAGTTAAGGAGAAAGACAAAAAAGGTGAAAAGAAAATGCTTCTGGTGGATTTGACTTCCTCATGCATCCTTTTAATTTTCAAAAGACAATAAAACAGAAAGAGCTTGAGAGCACACACCTGAAAATGTGCTATTATGAAATCACAAAGGTTAAGAATGGTTAATTAGAGTATCTGAAAAATCAAAATAATTGAATTTAATTAAATTAGCTCACTGAACAAAGGTGCATGAAGATACTATTTTCAGGAAAAGAAATGGATTCTTTGAAAAGGAAGTTCTCTTTTATTCCCAAGGACACTTCCATATGCTTTGTAAAGATCTTTTTTTCAACTTTACAAAAATAACAAGGTTCAAATCTCTACTTTAAAAAGCAATGGTAGACAAAGCTGAGCATGTCACCCAGCCTTTATTTCCCATTTATAAGTAACATTGACTAAAAGGAAAAATCTTCATCAAGCTTTGAACAAGCCACATTATCAAGAACAAATTCAGGGAAACCTAAATTGTTCAAACAAATCTCTCCTCAGAGGAGACAATTATAATTATTTCACATCCCCAAATGAAATATTTTTGTTGCTGTCATCTAATATTAAACTACAAACAAAAGAATTTCAGGTTAAGTTTTAACTCTTTTTCTTTGTTTGTTATAAAAAGCCACCATTTAGAAGTCATTTAATGGACTTCTCTGAAAAGAACTGGGGAGTTGCAAAGCCAGAGAATGTCCCTGTAACTCTTGTCTTAAACCCCTGCTCAAGCAAGGTCCAGTTCAGTGAATTTGAGTTCTGAATATCTCCAAGGACAAGAATCCTCAGCTCCTTGGGGAAGGCTGTTCCAGGTTTACGTACATCTGATCTGAATTTCCTGCATTCTGATTGTGCCCATTACATCTTGTTTTGTCCAAGCACACCTGCAAGAAGAGCTACATGGATCATGAGACCTCTCTCCTACATCTTCACTTCTAAAAGACTGAACAAACCCAATTTTCAATTGCCTCTCATGTCCCATGCTGCAGCCACAGCCATCCTGTGGTGTGAGTTGATGTCTTTCATCCACCTGGAAGCCTAAAAGTGGACATGATCCCTCAGATGTCATCACCCAATTGCTGGAAAAAGAGGAATTACTATTTTGGCTACTGTCTTACTGAATCATTTGCCCACTCTATCCATTTAAAACCTGTATTGCTGTACCAAAATATCCCGAGATTTTTTTTTTTGCCTTAAGATGTAAATTAATATATGATAAAAAATGGAACATAAAAATAATATTTAGTGAACTGATCTGTATTGCACAAAAAATTATATATATATATATATATGCTGAAAAGATTTTATCAAATGTCAATGCAGCTACTTCTTTCCTCCAAAAACACTCAAGGTACCATTAGCACAGGGTGTGCCAATGGAACCCAATTTATGATTGGTGATCCCATTATTTTACTCATCAAAACACGGTCACCTTTCATATGGGGGCAGGGGGGAAAAGGTTTTCCAAAGCAAGTTGAGTGGAATGTACTGCAGACCTTTTCTTAGAAGTGGCCCTGGTTCAGGGTATTCATAGATTAATCCCTGCATCTTATTTTTCTAAGTAATCCTGTATTAATTGTGCAATGTTAGTTTTAAATGTCCGTACACTTTTTGTACACTTCTGTGTTCCTTGAATTCCTAAGGTTAATTACATATTTGAAAATACATTAAAAAGAATTTTGCACAGAAAAATTTTGTCTGGAGGAACTAATTTCTTTATAAAACAAATCTTTAAGAAGAAAATTTGCACTATGCCATGGCTTAATTTATCAAAATTCTAAAGGACTGATGCTTGAAAACCATTTTCATGTTAATTTCAGTTAGTACAGAAATGACAAGAACAAAACTGTTGTTACTTTAGAGGCTTTTCAGAAGGAAATTATTTTTTTACTAATGTCTTTAGATGCCTTTAGTGAGACAGAAAAGCTCTTCAATAATAGGTTGTGGCTATAAAAAAGGTAAGAATTAAATGACTCCACCAGAATACATCACTGTGTTACACTCAAGCTCTGCTTGTGCTGCTGTGCCAACAGCATTTCTTTGTTGCTTTAGTATTTATAATTGATGCAGGGAAGGATTTATTAGTGTATAAATTATTCTTGTGCATTAAAATAATACTTTAAGACCAATATCCCCTGTGGTAAAGTATAATAATAAGCAACACCAAGAGCTCTAACACAAGTAAAACTAGCAAGTTTTTTCTCTGTATTGAACCCATTTTTACTAATTTATGATACAAAAGCCATCCTTTTGCCTTTCTTTTTGTTGACAAGCACAAAAAGTGCTCATTTTAAGCTATCTGATTTTGGGTTTGCCTACATAATGCATATGATGCTTTCAATTTATTTTCAAAGGATTCAGATCATTTAATTTAAACAAACCACACCCCTTTGGTTCACCACATAGCGCCAATCAATTCCTGGGGTGAGGAGAACTATGCAAAACAGAAACACTCTTTTTAGTTTAACAAAGTCCAACCAAAGGTGGTTACAAGGAAGGCTCTAAGTCTTTCTTATGACCTCGAGAAACATCAATACTCATAAAAATCTGAAATACACTGATCTATGTGCTAAATTTGAAATACACTGATCTAAGTGCTGAATCTGAAATACACTGATCTAAGTGCTGAATCTGAAATACTCTGATTTAAGTGCTTACAGGTTTCATTTTTTAACATCTGAGCTTGATGGGATTCAGAACCATAACCAATCTTCAATCCTTAACTCCCAGTCACAATTAGCTTTTGTTTTCCAGATTCCTGAGTTGGTGGTTTTTGGTTTCTCTCAGTCAGTAAAGTCTGGACCATGAGGTGTGGATGTGAAATTCTGTTTGTGAGCTGTGCCCCCAGGGCAGCAGGGAAGCTCAGGAGGTTTCCAGGCCAGCCAAGCCTCAGCCCTGCAGGAACATCCACTTCTCTCTCAGCCTTCCCAGAGTTTTCAAGCTCACCCCCCCAAGACATCTGTTTCCTGGACAGAAATATGCAATTTCAGTGTTTTCCTTCAGGAAGGCTGCAAGGAGTTTTTACCCCCAGCCATTCCTACAGTGCTTGACACTCAAAAGGTGTTCTACATCAAACATAAGAGAGAATATTGGGACAAAAGGTTTTTGTCTCACTAAAAGGTGGTGAGGAGATGTCAGTGGTGGATGCAGGAACAGGGTAATGCTGCTTAGATGCTGTTTTGTTTAGGTTTTCAAATGTGCATATGTTAGCAACATAAAATAATTAAAACTTTGTAACACCTAAATGAAGAATCTTTGCTATATGAAAATACGATAGGAAAGCATTGGGGTTTTTTATTATTAAAATATTTTAAAATTTAATGATTTTAAAATATTTAAAATATTTTCAAAAATTGTTTAAAAACATTTAAAAATCTTTTTATTAACTAATTATTCATTCCTATAGGAAATAAAAAAGTACCAGATACACACTACAAAATTTATAGTGTGAGGATTGGAAGAGCAGTACAAATTGGTAGACTGTTCAAAGATAAAAGTACTGGCTACAAAAAACTTCCCTAGTTTACAAAATTACAGCATAATTCCTAAAACCAGCTCACAGAGCAGGAAAGAAATGTTAGAAATACAAACACATTCCTAAATAAAAATAAAATACACTAACCCCCCATAAGTTGTCAAAAAAATTCCACCAAAAAACCCAAACCACAGCTACTTGATAGTGCTTGATTACAAAAATATTGTGAGTTTCTGAGAAATATTTATTTGATATATGCTATATATAAAGCATTGCACAGAATACAGTATATCCCAAAATTACTGTATTTGAAATTATTGTTTTATGGAGTCAAACTAACCTTCTTTAAAAATTAAAAATGTATGAATAAAATACTGATTTGTCTCCTGCAACAGCAGTTCATGATGGTTCTGTGCACTATAATAATCCTGCCAGCATACACACACACCTTCCTAATGGAACTTGATCTCTAATGTATGTTTTGTATATTTCTTGGCCCTTTAAATGTGACGTTATCCTTTGCAATAAATTGAGATATTTTTATTAGGTTTCAGGAGTCAATTAATAATAAATAATGTTTAGATTACAAAGGAAGGGAACAGCTGTTCTTTGGGAGAAGAAAAATTAATGGAAAGCTAACAGGCATGTCATGGAATCATTCTGCAGCATTTCCAGGTAGAGCAAGGATGTCAATTTGAATACCAAACAAAAAAGCTGTAGCTTTTAGTTAGACCATAAGTATATTTGAACATATCAAATTCTCCAACCATGGCAGCTCTGCAAATAGTTTCTGTGGTCCTTTGCTCTAGAGTAGCTCTGCTTAACAGAATTCACAGATTTCTTTTGGGCAAAGTTTTATTTGTACAATATTATATATAAATATTGTCTAAAACCATCTCTGCATAGCTTAGCTACACTGACTTCATAACGTTAAACTGATATTGTGAGCAAAATCAAGTTTGGAAGTACAAAAGGAAACCGTTAAGCTGCATATGGTGGATTTATGATATTTCTATTTACCTAACCAGGCCAAGACTGAAAACAAGTATTTCTGTGTTCTACATGGTTTATAAATTTGACTTCTATAATTCCTGTAGGAGGACTTCACTGCATGACAATGACCTTTATTTACAAGTCTAAATCTCATGAAATACTATTCAAGGTAAAGCTTGAATAGCCAGTTTCAGACAATAAGCTCTTCATGAAAGTGTAGATGCACTTCTATGACTACAAACAGTCAAGGTTTTCTGGGGTTTTAAGAGTGAAAACAACCAAGCAGCTGTTAAAGCCTTCAGCTGCTAAAGCACCACACTGAAGGCAAGAATGGCATTTAACTAAGTCTTCCCTGCAGTAGCTGCAGAGAGCCAAATTACCTTTCCACCGCCACCTCCTTCTCCTGGGGAGATTATTTCGTTCTGAGCCTGACTCTTCTCAGTAATTACACTAACACAGCTCCCAGCAGGCACTTACCAGCTAAGCCCAAGGCAGAACCTCCCTTTCCCTTTCCCTTCAACTGGTATCGCAGCACAAAAAGATCCAGGCAACTGTAAACCCACATCTCTGCCAACAAGCTAGAGGATTGTGAAAAAACCACCTGAATATGAAAATTAACCTGCTTATCCCTGTCAGAAATCAAAAAACCCCTCAGGTAAACTAAATCCAGTTATCTGTCAGGTGCAAGGCATTTAAACTTGTAAGGAATTACAGGTACTGTAAATTGTAACCATTGTTTCTTATCAGTGTAAATCAGTGTTTGCATTACTTTCCACAGCATTTTCAAGTTACAGTAAATGACACTGCAGAAATTGATAAAAACACTTGTAACGTTCACAAACACAGTAACAGATTTAAAACCTAAAGAATAACCTCCTGTCCTCCCAGAAGTGATAGATTTGTCCCCATTTGAAATGTCACTTGTACCTGTATAACCTCAGCTACACAGTCCACCTGCAGAAACTCCACATGTCCCCCCTGTCCTTGCAGACCTCCCCACAATTTCAGCAAGTTGAGCTCATCTAAGCATTCTCCAGGACATAATTCTTGACTAGTGCTGAATTTTGAAAAGATCAAGCATTCAGGCTTTCATAGCAAGATTGACCCTCTCAAAAGTGTTAAAGCAAACCTGAAAATTAACTTGGTGACTAAAGTAGCATGCAGAGCATAGTAAAAGCTTCTTTTGCCAGTTCTTTCTGAATACCAAAGACTTTTGTTCATTAAAAACAATTTATTTGCATGTGAAAGGCTATTTTGTTAAGTGTTGCTTCAGCTATAGAAAATGTAGCAATTTATTGGAATACCCCTTTGAAAACCCTCTAAAATGCCCAATACACGCATATGCAGAGGTGCTCATGAGTATAATTAGAAGAAAGGGAATGACATTTCAAAATTCACACTGAATTTTTTTTTTCAGGTTAAAACAGCTGAAGAAATTACAGTAAATGGAAGGGGGAAAAAAGAAACAGATTTTCCAAGCCATTTCAATTTACTGTAACCAGCTTATTTCCTACTGGTTTCCTAATGGATCTTTTATGCAGGATTAAAACAGCTTCATTTTGCTTTTTCATGCGCTGTTTATGGTATCCAGAAGTACTCCTTAACAGACTGGTTAGGTCATGCACAACACTCATATCATGCCTTCCTTGTACAGAAAACATTTTCCAACACTCTAGAGAGCTGTAAGGGTCACTGGTCTCAGTTTCAAACCATTTCCTGTTGTGCCCATGAATGTGCCCAAGGGTTCCACATGAACAGCAGCAGCCTGGAGTTCAGATAAACAGCTACAGAGTTCACATAAACAGCTACAGAGATGGCTCAAACCTGCTGATGTACCACCAGGGAGTTCAAAGCACCCATTGGCAAATATTTCCTCTGAGGAACTCAATTAGTCTCCTCAATTATTAGGAGCCTAATCATTAGGAGGCACACATGCTCTGGCTGGCAATGATCTAAAACTGTTATTTTCCAATAGAAGCAAACAGAGAAACACAGGACATTTTAAAAGGCATAAAATGTGTCTCTTGTGGCCAAAAATCATCAAGTAAATGATGCTATGATTTTGTAGAATAAAATAAATCTCCAAAGACAAATCATTAAAAAGCATCTTGCCATAAGTGAACAGTCTGAAGGGCAAGCTCTACATTCCCAATGAATTCTTTGCATTCTCACAAATAGTCTAAATCCAGAGCAGCACTCAGAAGATGTGTACTTAAATCTGAATAAATTGCAGAATCTGTTCTCAAATATAACTCTAAAATCATAGAATGTTCACCAAAAAATCCTCAGGTGAGTGCCATCACATGCCCAAATACTTTTTTTCAGTTTTTCTTAAACCATTTCACTTTAGATTTGTAGAAATTCTCTTTTCAATGTCTTAAACCATGTCCTTTATGCAGGAAAGGTAAAACTTTCTGCTTTTTTGCAATTATCAACTAACTATCTATTTATCATTTGTTCTCTTAAAGAATGCTCAAATCTTTCAACTACGCTTCAAAACACTGTGACTACAGTGTCACAGCTGAATGAAAACAAAAAGTAAAGCTTGAGACTTTTTAAATTAAAAAAATAATTCACAAGGAATAATATATTCACAAATATATTCACAATATGCTATATTTTTCAATAATTCACAAATGCTATATTTGCATTTTTTTCCAGGATAACTATAAAATGAGTTTCAAAGCATTGAAAATGCATTAAAATATTACTCACACTTAATGGATCTCGTCCCATGGTAATAACAGTTCTGTTCACTGTGCGTAGTAGCTGCACCATTATTTCTTGAATGTGGTGATAAGTTGAAGCCTGCAAATGAAAAAATCAGAGTTTTGATATTAAAATCATATCTCTTTGAAAAGTAAGAAGAAACCAATTATTTCCATTTTGACAGTTCAAGTTGTACAATGTAATAGTCCTATTGAAAGAGTAACACTAATTCTTCTTGCTCGCACTGCTCCTTAATTCCAGCAATTTCAGTGGAATACTTGTGTCCAATTTCAGCCCAATCTAATTCACAGCTGTCTTTTGTTTCACTTCCCATCTCTCAGAGGACTCCTGTTGTCCCCATAACTGAGCAGTCTGTAGCTTAACCCTGGAACAGTTAAAGCAAATTCTCTCACAGCTCCCCACGTCTGTCGGTGCTCTCAGGGCAGGCTGGAGCTCAGGAATGTCACAAATAAATAGCTGGCAGTCAGACATACAGAGTCATTAAAGGAGAAAGTTGTCTTCATTTACCTGAGTTGCTCTGGGAGGGCACAAACTGGACACAGTTGGCCCCAGTTCTGCTCTTGTAGGCTGAAGGAGGTTTGATTGTTTATTCTAAAACTCTGAGCAAATGGGAATGACATTCTGTTCACCAGTTTCATTGACTTTACTCTGATCACTAGACAACTTGGGAAACCAGCATGCAACAAGAAAGAAAAGCCTAAGCAAATTTCTAGAAAAGGATGTTTACCTTACACCAAGACCCTTATTTAATGTCAGAAATAGCATGGAAAGAGCACCACAATCACAGAAGCCATGGTGAGCTCTTGATGACATTTTAGGCAGCTGAGCCCCAGTACTATCCCAGGAGAAACTGCTTCAGGTCCTGTTTTCCACCTGAGTCAGCCAACATCTCCTTTTTCTTTCTCCTATTCTGATTGCTCTGGATCAGCCACCCACCTTGAAAGAGGGACTTTCCTCACACCTGGCAATTTATCCACTGTTACCATTGAGTGCTCCTGTATCCTTTGACTGTTGCAGCACATGTCACAGTTGAGACGGCCACAATAAAGAGTATAGTGAGAGTGTCCCCATACAATTTCAGAAAGCTTTAATCCACACAGAGTAACATCAGGCCACCTCAGAAGGCTTCAAGCATTTGCCCTTCTTGTTCTTTAGCCCAACCTTTTATCCCCTCCTGTTGATGCCCTGCCCCTGTGTGCCCTCTGCTCCCTTTGGTGGTTGCTCAGTGCCCCTGGGCACTCCAGGGCTCATTGCTGTCAGTGCTGCTCACAGCTGTGCCCATGGGGACGGGGCTGGGCCAGCCCCACTCCAATCACCACAAACTCTGTGCCTACATTTGACAATGACAATCACACAAGTGATCTCCTCGCCTGTCACAGCATTTCAGAAGTTGTTATATTCCATAAATGAACAACGTAGTCACAGAATAATTTGTATTTGGTGTTTCCTTCTTTAAAATTTCACTTTCTCTGGTACAGTCCAATGTTTATAACAAAACTATGCTTGAGAGTGCCTGCAGTGAAGACACATTTGCTGTTCTTATAACACTGTGTACCACTAGAATTTAAAAAAATATTATCAACAGCCAAGACTGATAAACTATGTAGGAGCACTTAGCAGAGGGATATAATTTGTTGATTAGTTTCCCGTTTTTTTAAATTCAAAGATGAGGGCTCATATAATGCAAGTTCACTTTTGCATTTCAGTATGTGCTATACCATAATTAGTAACAGTTCAGAACATAGCATAATGAGCTTTAACATTTAGCCCTGACTCCATCATTAAAGATGAGCTCTATTCTTAATTCACAAGTAGCACATAACAAACCCTTCCTGGAAAGACTGTTACATATGCTCAAGCACACAAAGGTTGTTTTCTGTTAGACCTTTGAATTTTCAGAGAAACATTAGCAAATGAAATAAAATGAAATAAAATGGTTTCTCTATGGAACTGGGACTTCCTTTCTTCTTGACAATCTAAGAAACAACTAGGCATTCAATACTGACATAGAGAAATTAACAAAAATTGTTTTCACACATTTGTCAATACACAAAATTTTGTCTTTTATCTTACAGCTTCTAGCTTCAGAAGACAGTCTAACAACAAACTACAACATTGGTTTGCTTTTTCAGATCATACTTCTCTTTGCAAGGATGACATGGGAAAACCCACCATCATTTGGCTTCAGTCCACTGATTAAGCATAAGATTTTTTTAGGAGCTAAATTAAGGACTTGTATCATATATTAATGTTCTGGTCACAAATCTAAACCATGGCACTGTGTGGGCAGCCACAGAGGAAATGAGCTCTGCACCAGCCAGATCCTGTGTGCTCACTCTCTGGTGCACCCACTTCTGTAACTTGTATTCCTTCTTTGACACACCCACAAATAAAGGCACATATAAAAGGATAACAATTTCTTTTTTAAACCAGAACTCATAATTCTGCATTGCTCTGGCTGAAAAGTCTCCGCAGAAGACCTTAAGGTAATTGGCCCTGAAAGAACATGCAGAATTCCTGACAACATTCCTTTGAAATTCTCTTTTGCTAAAGCCTTAAGATCTGCAATAAGTTAGGGAAATGCTTAAACATTTCTTTACAATTACTGAAAATGCTTCCAGGCTTGTTTGCTAAACAGCTTAAAATGCAACTGCTACCAATTACTGACAATGCACAGAACAGGAAAAGATTCTTCATCTCTCTTGCACTTATAGTCAACCAAGATTTCACTGTAGATTCCAAGAGAAGGCATTTACCATTGCATTTAATTTTGTAAGCACTATAAATAAAAAATTGTTCTGATTCAGGAAATATTAAAAAACAACATATATATCAGATTAGAGACAAAGTCACCTCATGGAGGACTGCCATACTGCATGAAACAAAGTGTTGTAAAGAGGCAAAAGGAAGTGTTTTCAATTAAAACAGAAACAAAAAATCACTGATTTCACCATGACCTTCATCAATGACTTACTTGAAGTTCTGATATTGAACTGCATTTCACAGGTGCTTGAAGCACAATCTCGAGCTACAAGGCTAATTTCAGACATGATTAAATCAAAACAATGCCATTTATGTCCAAAAGTTCCTCGCTGGAGAGGAATCTTAAAATCAAACCCAGGCATTTCACTGAGATACCCAACAGTGACTGTCTAGTCATAAAACCAAATACAAAAACAAGACAAACCAGAGATTTTTAACAACATGCTGGCTACCTGCAGAACCCAGCAGTGAGGCAGCAGCTGAAGAAAACAGCATTTGAGCACAAGGATCTGATGATTCCCATGTTCCCACTTGCTAAACAATGTGAAGCACAACAGTAGAACAGAGCTGGTAATATCAAAATATCCTTTCCTTTGACAAAGAAAACACATTCTTCAAAAATTCAGTAACTACTTCAAAGATCACCTCACAGTATAAATTTTCACCACATGAAACAGAGCAATTACTGCTGTTTTTTCTTCCCTGTCCTTTGTGTGCCTTCTATTTCTGGTGACTTCCACAGAATACATGCAATGCAAAATTATCAAAGTTAAGTTTCCAAAAAGTTTTGAATACTAGTCTGAAACAAGGTTTCTCTACTGAGATAGAAAAAACAGAAGAAATAAGGACAAGACATTGGTGTTATTAATATTGTAACATGATTCTGCTACTAAAGGCTGCAGCTTTCTCCTCCTGCAGGTCAAATTTTCTTAGGAGGGGGCTAAGAAATGGTAGGGAATGAATTGTTGAATAGAAAACCGCCTTCATCTTAGGGTTCAAGTGTACCCAGCTGAAATAATTTGGTTAATTCCCAAACCAATGTCTGTATCTAGATCACAATCAATAAAGGCATCCTGAAGGACACTGCCAAACAATAACTTGGCCATATGTGAACTCTTTCATTTGCTTACAGGTTACAAAGTATTTACTGCTGCAAGGCAAACACAGCCTTGAAACAAGAGTTCTCACTTTAGCTGGAAAATAAACATGTGTGTTACACTCCAGAGAAATCTGTAGTGACTCTTTAAGAGAAATGACTGTGTGATCCTTGGATGCTGCTGGGTTCCCTTCCTTTACTCCTTTTTCCTCCTTCAGCTAAGTCATCTTAATAGAAGATTTTCAGTACTGAAGCAGGATCACTGCTTGGTTAAAAAAATGAGATAATAATCCATGCATTCCTCTGTCAAGGAAGGAAAAAGCTACACACTTGCTGTTGTGGTTACAGAGCCCAGTGTTAGTTAATGACACACGATTAATATATTCTAAAATCCATATTTTCTCCAACCAGCAGTTGTATTGCCAGAGGCAGGCCAGGGCATGGACTTTCTGCAACAGAAGCATCTGGTTCTTTTGTTGATATCCCAACTATTCTACAATATTTCTATGAAATATGATGCCTGTGGAGGGCTCAGCATGTTCTGATACCACTGCTGGACTTAAACTTACCCCCAGGGGCTTTTCTTCTTATATCAGAAATGCATCAGTATTTGCTGCAAGCACAATCTGTGGGTAATGGTGACCCAAACATCTCACAGAGAATCTCCAGTCTACTTTCCTTGAAAGAAACTCTTGCAGAAATGCCACTTCTGTTGAACAAATTTCAGTATATATTTTTTAATGTATGTGTTTTAAATTCTCAGCAATTCTGCTGTTCTGCATAATGCTCTCACTCTCACAAAGATGAGCTACAAACCCATATTTTCAGTAGGCTTTAATGAGTCTTACATGTCAGCAACTGCTGCTATGGACAGCAACTGTTAAATTCAAAAATAAACTTCAGTTAAGTGGTACACACAGAGAAAGTATTACTCCATCTTGCTTTACAACTGTGTTTTACCTTTTAAAGGGTAACAAAACTGGTTACTTTGCATTATAAGCCTTATGAGATGATAGCTTCAGTTTTTGCCCTATCATGCCTTCACCATTTATCTTAAGAATTACATTTCAAAATTTATATGTTCCAATATTTCTTTTGCATCCCCTTGGATGAATCCCTCCTGAACTGCTTAAGTCTAAACCAATGAGGCAAGTAGCTCATAATACACATGGAAAGATTGCCCTGTGCAAACTGAAAAGCCTCAGCAGTATCAAAGATTTTTATGAAATTAATATATATGCTGTAATGATTTCATTTACTAGGAAATGATCCAGGGAGCCACAGTGAAAAACTCCCAAAATGACAGCTTGCCTTAATCCAAAGTCTGCAAAGTTTGAACATATGTATCAGAAAACTATAGTTGAGGAAAAATCAGCACATATTCACAGGTTAAGGAAATTACAGCTTTCTTAAAGCAATTAATTATGATGTTTTCTCAGAATAAATCCCTCAAATTATTGAAAAGTTTCACTGAATAACCTACTGCTCATTAAAAAGAAAGGGAGTTAAAAGTCAATTCAACATTTTCTCAAATGAGGAAAAAAAAGAACCACCCAGATGAAAATTTCAGTGTTCCAAAATGTCAGAAATCTGATAAAGAAACTACAATTTCCAAGTGAAATATAGTAAAGAGTAATCTGTTTTACCCAAACATTGCTGAAAGCAGAAACCACACCCTACAACATTTGAACACTGAAAAGCATTGTTGCGGAAACTACAGGGGTTTTTACAAGAGGAGCACGATGAAATTTGAAATTTATTCTGTATAATTAAAATAATTACAGAATAATTGAAAAGTTGAGGTTGGAAGGGACCTTACAAGGTCATGTAACCCCCTGCAGTGAGCAGAGACATCTTCAGCTGAATGAGGTTACTCAGAAGTCAGCATTCATCTTCAACACCTCAACTGCCCTTTGGGTTGAGTTTATGAAAAATAGGAGAAAAGTTCAATTTGCCACTGACTTGTAATAAATATTTGAAAGAGATTAATCATCATCAATAATTTACTTCCTAATCAGCTCAGGCTTTCTACAGACTTGGGCTCTACATCATCATCAATACTTACAGGGTCTTGACAGCTCAGAACCTCCAGGATGCTATTAAGTAATTCAACACAGTACTTCCTCTCCTGCACCTGGAGCTGCTGATCCTCCTTCTGTTCCAGTAATTCCCTCAGCTCTTTTGTAATCACAGGAAGCAGAATGTCCCTGCATTCTGAAAGAAAGCAAATTGTCTTAGCTACAAATATAAATGAAATACTAATGCAAAGAAACCGTCCCTCAAACAGTGAAACAAAATATGCTTTAACAGCCACGGTCCCAATGTGGAATTGCTGATTTTCCAATCGTGCCTTGGGAATATTCCAAACTTGTGTGGTATTTTCAGAAGTCTACAGTATTTTCATATATCAAAACCAAAAGTTCCTGATCAAAATAATTTTCTTCAGTTAAATTCTGAGCACTGTTCAGCTTATATCAAACATTTGGGGACAAATTACTCACTTAAATACAAAGCATCCTGAAATTAATTGTTTTAGTAATGGTGTATTTTAATGTAAGAAAATTACTGTATTTATTATCTTATTTCTGAAAGTAAGATTCAAACAGCAGAATAGAACTATGTGCATAATTTTTGAAACATTTCTTCTGAAGGTACATAAAAGAATGCAGACAAAGAAAAGACTCTAGTGAAAGGCCTATTGAACCTGAGATAGTGAGAGCTGTGCATACATTCATCTTTATTTAAATTTAAGGAAGCTGACACAAATATGGTTTTACATTCCAGTCTCACATGTACATTGAGTTTTTAAAAGAGAGGTGCCTATAGGAAATGTCAGGAGTACAAAATACACACAGCTGAAATGACTTTAATGAGAACAGTATCTATCCGGGAATAAAATAACATAAACCTTTTTTAAAGAATGATTTAGAGCACCTGGACACACAGTGCACTCCCTGATGAACAAGGACAGGGTGAGATATGGTGAAACTTTATAACATGTGATTTAAAACAAGCCAGGGGGTCATAATCTCCCCAGAATAAGGGCATCAGTACAGGAAGACAGAAGGGTGAGAGAAGGAAGAAAAGAAAGAGACAAAAAGAGAAGCGAGAAAGAAAAAGGGAAAGAAAGAGGGAAGGAGGGAAGGAGGGAAAGGAATGGAAAGGAATGGAAAGTAGATGATAACTGAATTTTGCAGATGAGGCAACAGAAGCAGTCTCTGCAGATTATTCTTATTTGAAGTAACAGCTCCAAGCTACATGAAGCCAAGAGCTTTTAATCATGACTGGAGAGCAGCATAATTTCTTGCCTCAGAAAGTATCTCTACTATTGGTAACTATTTCTACAACATTTGTTGCAAGCTGCAAGACAAATCTAACCCAATAACTAAATTACAAACTCACCAGTGAGACAGCAGTTAAAGAACACATATCAACACAGGACCTGCTTGAACAGCAGCATAAAAATGAATTTCACAGAGCCTACAGCTCCTTTATGTGCCCAATTCTGCACAGACATGCTGCCTGCACTTCCTGCAGGCCACAGACTCCCCTCTGCAGCAGAAACCAAGGGGCTGCTCTCACAGACCACAGAGTGGAGCCCAGCAGCAGGGGATTCCAGCCCTCCTGAAGCACTTCTGGGTGGGTTTGTGTTCATGGGCACAGAGAACCACCAGAAGTCAGGAATGGCAGCTTTGTGGTAACCAACTACAGACAGGAAATGTTATCAGTTTTCTGAAATTGAAATGTAATTCAATACCTAACAAATACTCTTGATTTGCTCATATGAACCACTTCTAACTAATTGTGACTGCAACAAATGCACTGCTATTAGCTGAAGCCAAAACTAAACCAAAGAAACATCATTAGCAACAAAAAAGTTACATGCAATACCTAAAAACTTGCTGAAATGTGATAGGACCTTTTAAATCAAGGGTTTATACATTCAGTCAACAAATAAGCGCTAGTTATATAAGAGTTTATTAGCTCATTACTCTTGAAAAAACTAGTAAACAAACTTAAGTTCTGTTTTCACTGTTATCTGTGGAAACTGTCCTTCGACAGGCTAAAGTTATCCTGGGGGGAAACAGTTCCCAGTATGATCAGTTCAGAATTTATTCTTTCAGATTTTCACCACTCCAAAAATATTTAAGGTGTATTTTGGATATAGCACTTAATGCTAACCAAGTTCCATTTAATGGTGCTTAGCAGAAGAACCATAAGTGTAAGAGTCCTCCTGAAAGATGGCAGAGGTTTAACAGATTTTAAAGGGAATCAGATCAAGTGAAAAAATGGAATCACAAGCCAAGAAAGCAGCTCAGGCTGGATGTAGGGAAAAGCCTCTCCCTCCCATGGACAGTCAAACAGCAGAATTAACAGGTTGCACAGTCTGTCCTGGAACAACCTGCTCTGACCTCAGAGCTGACCTCATGCTGAGCTGGAGGTTGGACTGGACACATTCCCAGATTCTTTCCAAGTATTCTTCAACTATTCTAGGATCCTTGATTGCCAAAACTGCTAATCAGAGGTAGTGTGACAGGAGCTTGGTGCACTGCAAATGACCAGCTTATAAAGAAACTACATATAGGAAGAAACTATATATAAAGATATATATATGTATGTAAACTACATATAAACTACAGATAAAGAATATAAACTATATATAAACTACATATAAAGAAACTACAATGAAAACTCAGCAACTGAACAGAGAAGACAAGGATAGCAAGTGCCACAACACAGAAGAAATTTACAGCAGATCCTGAATCTCTGCAAAATGGACAGAGACTGTCAGAAATTTAGGAACCAAGCTACATATATGCCTGTATACATAAACAATGACATTTTTGGTGCTTGTCATTTTTTTATTTGTGTACTCAAACATCAAGGTGTCCTATATCAGAGGAGAGGATATCAAACTCATCACTCTCAAGACAGGTGAAACCCATTTCTTGTCATTTTAATCCCTAGAACACGCACAGCATCTGTAGTGAGACATAAAAACTGTTTCACATATATTTAACCTGTATAGAAATACACATAGAGTAAAATTTCTCTTTTCTGGTCTGCTCCATCCCTGTGTTCCTTTGCAGATTCTCTGACTGTGTGCAGGACATGCTGAAAGAATGATTCAGCATCAGCTAAACACCACATTTCTCTATAGCATTGTGGATCCCATACACCAAGCAAACTCTTGGCAGTAAAACTCACCTGCATCCCTCTCCCTACCTGAACTCTGCAGTTACAGCAGAGTTCTACCGATGGCAACACTTTGTGCCACAAGTTCTCTGCTCTCAATCTGTTCTGTATAAATTACACTTTGAAGAAGGATGCATAACTTTAACAATCTGCAACAGACACAGTAACAGTTACAATTAATTCAACATGAAGATGAACATATTTAGGCAAACACATTCAACCTTTACTAATCTGCAATGACATGTAGAAATACAGATTCCAAATCAGCAGCATGTGAGAAATTCAGCTGGCAACTCTTTCCCATAACTTCCATTCTTAAAAATAATGCTTGAAAACACTTGCACTTCAAAAGGCATCAGTAGGGAGTACTGTGCTAACAGGCTGCTCATAACAGCAAAGTTCAAAGTCACATCACATTATGTGACATCTCAGCCACTTTTCACCTCTCACAAAAGAGATGGAAGGTACTTTGCACATTCCAGTCTCACATCTGCCAGGATAAACATACTTATTGCCCTCACTCCTTCAAAATAATATCCAGCTCAATTTTAAGCTATTAGATGTCCCTTTGAACTGTCTGACAGTTAGCAAATACAAAAATTCCTTTGGGGTAGCTTTCAAAGTTTCCAGGAGCAACTGAATAATAAAACCTATATCTAATGAGCTTTATTTCAAAAGCAAAGTAAGAGACTAAATTGAGAAAATCATTGCAAAGAGGAATCCTCTCTTCTAGATAAAGTACATTTTTAATTTGTCCTCATATAGAAAAAAAATGCCTAGGATTCAAGGTAAGTGTTAACCACCAAATTACACCTGACTTCACATGCCAGGGATGCACATTTGATCAATAATCAGGAAACATAAATGAGATCACAAGTAACTTGCACCAAACACCTTAAAGAGGAGTGGGAGCATACCAGCCTTCAGAGGTCACTTAAAGCTTCCTCCCAGGAAGCAAAATGCCTGCTGCTGTCTATAATTAATTTAAAGCCCACAGACACATATTTTAGTGAAAGAATCAAGTCTTTGACATAATTTTTCTCCCATATAGAGCCATTCCATAGTCTTTAAACATGAAGAAGGCAGGGCTTCTTGCATAGACCAAATTTTCTTATTGTACTGAGGGAACCGCTGAGGCAGAAGGTACAATCGGTTTCCTCCAGTTTTTAGAGCTAATTACTCTGCAAGCTTCAGTAATCCCTGTTGTACTTGGTAATATAAATTAAGATTGGATCCATATTTGATACATACAGAATCTCCTAAAACATATGCAGCTGATCAATTATTTACAGGGTATTTTCAGATGTGAACAATGTTGAAGTGTCAAGCTACATGGAAATTCAGAGGTTATTTAACTTTTAGCTATATTGTTTCCTTTAAAAAAGGTCAAACTTTCCATTAATACTAATATGAAAAGAATCAATAGATTTTAGTAAGAAAATTTGGTTTTTTGTGTAAATTAGTTTGGTTAATATTAATGCTTTATGTCTATATTTTTTGACTGGCTGCAAGCTAAACTCAGCTTGTTGATTATACAGGAGAATTACTTAATTTTGTAATGCACTTTAAGGACATTATTCATAAATAGAAGAAAAGGAAAAACTAATTAGGTTTTAGAAGACCCCTACCAGTTAAAATCATCCTATATGAGGATGAACTTCCAAAATATTCTGAAAAACACATAGAATCAAAATCCATTTCCAAAAACGGAAAAAAACCAGTATTTGTAGCAAGGTAGGCCTGATCTCAGCCTGAGCCTGCAGATGGACTAAAGTAAATATAAACATGTAGTTGCTTCCTTGTAACTTTGAAAAACCAGCTAAAACTATTTCACTAGGACATGACATAAAATATGAAATTCTTGTACTATCTTGGGACAAAGAAAAGGTTGTTGAACCAGTATATAAATTTCTGATTCTAATACTAAGGTGTCATTGCACAAGTTACATAAGGAAAATGAGCCAAGTGCTTGTTTAACATCAACAATTCACTGGCCTGGGAAAAGGAGGAAAAATTAAGAAAATGGTGGAAGACTGTAATTAAAAATATAGCTAAAAGAAAACTTTATGTCATAGTTGATGACTTAGGCTCATCACTGGATGCACACACAGCAAGGCTGCAGATGGCACTGAGCTGGGCAGAAGGGCTCTGCAGAGGGACCTGGCCAGGCTGGATGGATGGGCCAAGGCCAGCAGGGTGAGGTGCCAGGTGCTGTGCTCCAGGCAGGAGGGACCTGGGGGTGCTGGGGACACCTGAATATGGCCCAGGTCTGCCTAGGTGGGCACCTGGCCTGTCCCAGCCAGGGTGTGGCAGCAGGAGCAGGGCAGGGACTGTCCCTGTGCTGGGCACTGCTCTGGGCACACCTTGAGGGCTCTGCCCAGTCCTGGGGCTCTCAACAAGAAAGGCCCAGAGGGGCTGGAGCCAGGCAGGAGAAGGGAATGGAGCTGGGAAGGGCCTGGGAGTCTGATGGGGAGGGGCTGAGGGAGCTGGGGGGCTCAAGGGGGACCTTCCTCCTCTACAACTCCCCGAGTTGCTCTCTCAAGTAGCAGAAACTTCCTCAGGGGTTGTCCAGCCCTGGCCCAGGCTGCCGAGGGCACGGATGGAGTCCCCATCCCTGGAAGATTTAAAAGATGGGTGGATGTGGGGACATGGTTTAGTGGCAGACTTGGTAGGGTTAGGTTTATAGTTGGACTCATTCTTAAGGGTCTTTTCCAACCTAAACAAATCTCTTAGTCTGTGATGAAGCAATTCATATTCTCACACCTCCTTCCATGCTCCAGGAAAGATCAAGACAGACAAGGGAGAGACATGGAGAGGAGAAGATGTCTATTTAAATACTAGCTGCTTTCTTTTCTGCTTGATAAATAATGTAAGAACATTGCCAGCAATCTATTCTTTAACGTTCAAAAGCATGAAAAATCCCAACTGTTCTGTCTGGTTTTAGTCTAGCTGCCCCAACTTTTATGTGAACACATAAAACATCAGCATACAGTTTGAGCATCTTGCATTTTCTTCATCAAGGTCTGTGAAAAGATTTAGTATTATGCATAGTCATCAATCCCAAATTCCAACCCATTTCTTGGAGAGGTTTCCTGGCAGCACCTTCCTGCATAAGAACAGATAGATCCATTGTTGTCCAAGATTAAGGAGTTATGTGTTTTCTATTTTGGGTTTGGTCGGGTTTTTTAACCCCTCTATTCACCTTATGCCCTTTGGAAGATACCTAATGATTTTTTATGTACCAGGTAAATGAAATTCAAACTCTTAAGTCATTAATGCAATCATGTCATTAAAAAAGACATTTGGGTCTCCTTCAGCAAAAATCACAGACGGGTTTCATTCCTGACTGCCTCATACGTGCAGCCAAAATGGTAATAAAGATTTAACACCACTTTTGTCTCCCTTAGGAAACACTTCTCTTGATTCCCTGGCATGCCTGTAGTCATATCCATCTGTTAGGATGGCTTCATGCCCACTTAAAAACTGGCATGCCAATTTAATAAGGACATAGGTGTCATCTGAATACAGATTTAGAACAAAGCCTTAAAAATAAAGCCAGTGAACAACATTCTTTCAATGAGGTGAGACTTCTGATGGCAGCCAGTGCTCAATTAAAGCTTTGTGCTTCTTCACAAAGGACATCTGTTCACAACTGCAGCAATCTTCCTGTTACAAGTCTTCCCTCTTTGTTATTTGCAATTTAACTCTTTGGTTTACCGGGAAGGCCCAGAATAATGATTTAAAAATTATATATTTTTCATTCATTGTTGAATCTCAGTTAAAATTTCACAGCTTAGATAAGAACCACAGAAAAGAAGGTAGCTCAGGTTGTCACTGTCATATTTTCTGAAAATTCCCTTCACCAGGATTTCTTCTCCTGGGAAGCTGAGAAGCCTCAGAGAAAAATGAAAACAAGAATTGTCTGATTTGCTTCTCCTGTGTTTTGCTGCTTTGGAATGTGGCTGGAGATTCAGTAAAAACCATTCACATGTTGGATGAACAGTCACCATCCAGCTGTGTCGGGACTCTGGAGAGTCATGAGTTTTTCATTATCATTCTTTGTAGTCTTCTATAAGGATCCTCTCTATTTAGTATAGCATAATATAATATAGCATAATATAGCAATAAATTAGTCTTCTAAGAACATGGAGTCAGATTCAATCATTTCCTTCTTTGTCCTGGGGACCTTGAAAATACCACAGCAGGTGACCTACAGATTCTGACAGCTCTGCAAGATGCAAATTCTCTTTGTGCCCTGGACTCTAATAGGAACATGAAGGAAGGAGAAGCACAGGATCCTGTGAGGCCAGCACTCAGCAGCTGCTGGCAGCTCAGTGTCAGCAGGTGAGGCAGGACACAGAGCAAGTCCAGCACCCAGGGCACAGCACTGACCCCAGGAGCAGCTGCTCTGCCCCTGCCAGCTTCCAGGTGTGTGTTGAAGTGTCCCCCTTGTGAGGGCTGAGCAGTGCCAGGCACTCCAGGGCAGCCAGGACTTCCAGCACAGCCCTGCTCTAGCCAAGAGAGCATTCCCAGCACTTGGTGCCTTTTCCAGCTCGCAGGCATTGCAGGCTGCCAGGCAGACACACAGCCTTGTCAGCACATCCTCTCTGGCACATTCACATCCTTTAGGTCCTTTCCAACCCAGGCCATCCTATGATTCTGTGAATTTTCACATTTCCTCATTTCATTTTACTGACACCCAAATATCTGCCGTTATCAAGTGCTATAATATGTTTTTGATCTCTCTCTTCTAGTTGAAGTAATTGTAAACCACATTTTACGCATACATTTCAAAGTTCATTGTTAAAACTAGTTCACCTAACTTGATTTCCCTCCACATAACAGGATTTTTTAAAAATGTAACTACCAAAATGCCATAATCGGTCAAGTCTAACAAAAAGTTATCGGTTGCAATATCAAGCATGTCTCCTACTCATCCATAAACACAAGTAATGGCTTTAATCCACATATGTTCATCACAAATGTGTGCAGATAAATACCTACAGATATGTTTATGCCATATTCATCTATATCAAAACATTGCTGCAATAGAACTGGCAAAAGATGAATGCTTGAAATATAGGACTCAAAGTGATGTTTTAGAGGTAATGTATGCCTGAAAAATGCCCCAATAAATAAATAAGCTAAATGCAAAATTCGAGACTGAATCTACAGGATAGACTGGGTTTCAGAACCTTTTTAAAGGAATATATGATCAGTGACTAATTTCCATTTTCCCCAGTAGCTAAAAAACAGCAGAGTCATGTGCATGAACAATCTCCAAATTCAAGTATTTGAAAAATGTTTCACAGTTGTGTTGAACACAGGGAAGGGGAAAAAATCATAGAAAACCCCCGCAAAACCCCAAAAATTTAGGCTCAGGAAGTCTTGTCAGTAGGAACCAGATTGTAAGATCATAATAGTAAAAACCATTACCTGTAACTCAGTCCTGGCCATAATAATTAAACTGAAAGATGCTTAACCAGAAATTACTCCTACTACTACTTTTTTTTTTCAAAACTTTTACTTACTAATCCTAAAGGTAAAAATGATACACTATATCAACACAAACTAGGAACAATATTCAATTTGTGAAATGAAACCAAGTGTTTCACAGGTAAAACTCAGTAATGTACACAAGTTAGGAAATCAGTGTGGTTAGGGGTGTGTGCAATACTTATGTTTAAACAGTAATTGAATGAAAAGAGTTCTTCAGTGAGGAAAAAAATTTGCTACAGTCTCAGCATTTCTTTTGGCATCTGGCAAATTAACCCCTGGTGCTAACATATGTCTGTTGCTGCTGTTCTTCCAAAATCAGCAAGTGGTTTGCATATGCTGAACATGCAGCAGCCGTGTCTGGAGCCACAGTGAGCACAGGGCCTGCATTTCCAGCCAAGACAAACCCAATTCCCACCCTGCCAGTGACCATCTGTGTGCCCTACTTAGAGCTCCTGCTCTTTGGGGTGATCTCAGCTCTGCTGCAGCACAAACCCCTCTGCAGGGCTGGACCAGGAGGCAATGCAACATCCAAAGCACCACTATCAAACATACACATTTCACTGTGTGTTGAAGCACTTTATATTCATTTCTCACCAATAAAAACCTGTTCTCTCAAGGCTATTCATTTACAAGCATAGCATGATGTTGTGGCCTCAGATCTCTTCACAGAGAGCAGCAGGCACAATTTTCCCAAGGATTTTTCCTGGGAAAGGCAGTGAGAACCTCAGAGAAGAAAGGAAAACAATTCTTATCTCTACTCACTGCTCCTGTTGTTTTTGCACATGTGGAATGTGTTATAGAGATTGTTTACAGACAGTGATTTAGGTGAAAGTTGTTTTGAGTGATTAGCCAGTCACTCAAAGTTGTGTCCTGGCTGACTCAGACACTCAGGGGTTTTCTTTAGTATCCTTATAGTATAGTATCTCTTTAGTATAGTTATAATGTAGTATTAGTGTAATATAGTATGGTTTTAATAAAGCAATTGTTCAAATTTCTGAATCATGGAGTCAGGTGCCAATCATTCCCTGTGCTGGGGGCTCCCTGCGTACAATATAATGTCATAAATATTCCAGACCCAGCTTAGAATAAACATCTCCCAGCTCCAAATACTGTAAACTCAGCAACACTAACTACAATAAAAACTCCATGTGATTTATGAACAGCTATATCTTCATTTGTTATTTTCTCAGAAACAGAAAGATGGTGGGAGAATTTTGGCAGTAAGTTTCCTTAAAATAAACAAATGAAACAGTAACTCCTGAAAAGTAGTTTTACATAGAAATTAAACAATTCTAACATAACCTCTTCACAACAGGGAGAGAGAATAATCCATTACATGCTACTAAACAGAGTGACAGATATGACAGGATACAGTTTCTTACATCATAAAAGAGACTCTAAAATCCCATTAGAGGTGTTTATATGAGACAAGGCAAGCATTTCTGTCACTCTGACTTTTTAAAATAAAATATCAAGTAATCTAAAAGCAAAGTGTCAAAAATTTAGCAGATTTCTTGCCCTTTGACCAAAAAGGACTTATTATTTTCTAAAGACAAAACTGTATAAAAGTCTGCTCACACATCCTGTTAGAACATTCCTAAATGCCACGGTGAAAGTGCACAAGCAGTGGAAACATCCATCATCCTGCACTCAGCCCCTCAAACACCTGCACCCCCATAACCTCTCCAAGCTGTGTTACAGTTGCAGAGTGGGAACAAGAAATCAATGCCTCTACAAAAAATGGCAATGTAATTTAAAGGCTTCTAAAAGTGCTTTAGTGCTGCAAGGCCTTTGAAGATCAATTACAGCAGAGGTGCACGGGACCATTTCCTATCTGATGAAAGCACTCCATGGTCTACAGTGGAAATTTTGAATGCCTGGGAATACCTAGCAATAAATTCAGTTTATCCTCAGGGCTTCCAACTTCAGGTTCATGTGTGACTTATTTAATAAAGGCAAATTTCACTGACTTTAAATTTTTTTTTCTAAAACACTTTCCCATGTTTTCACAAGTCTGCTTCTTTGGAAAATGCTGAGAATATCAATGGGTCAAAGAACAGAAATGCCAATATATGCAGTCCAATTGAATTATAAAGATAACACCTCTGGGAACGGATGTAAATTAATTGAACAATTGCAATGAACTACCTGTAAAGAGACTAAAGTCTGGAGGAAAAATGGATAATCTGAAACATACCAAATTAATAGACTTCACTGTAATTAGCAGTGTAGTTAAATATATTCCGTATTCATGGCAGAAAAAAATACTACCTGTTCTAGATAAATGTGAACTTTAGTTAATGATACTGCTGGCAATCTTACCTTAATTATCATGCTGCATCCTATTCTGAGATAGCCTACATGTGCTTTCATTCTTGTTAATGACCTTCCAGCTCATTGAGTGCAGTAATGAATCAGGCGGTGTCTACACCCCACACACACTTGGTTCTCTACCCAATTAATTTGAAAATCAATTGTATTTAATGTACAGCAAAAAAAACCACCTTTAGAATCTTCTATTTTAAGCCACGGCAATGTAAATGAAAAAAGAGTTGTTTGCTATTTACTGTGCACAGTATTACAATAGCACAGTACAGAAATGTTTCCATACCACTATTATATTATATAGTAATAGATCTAATAATAATGTAATGATATTAAATTTTATATTATGTAATGATATAGATAATTGTGTATTGGCCTTTTCACATTCTTCAGTGCCTGCACTTAAACATGATGTGGACTATGGTATTATATATAGTATATATAGAGACAGAGATATATATATTATACATATGTACACACACTCTCTCTGTATATATAATATATATATAGATAGAGAGATAGAGAATATATACATATATATATACACACACACAATATATACTATATTATCCCTGTGGTAATTACAATGTTAAGGTTGAAAACAAAACATAAATGCAAATAATCAAAAATAGCATTTAGACTAAGTCAACACCTTGTAATTATTTAAAGGATAATTTTCTGCTGTTAGTAATGTAGGGGCAGTTGGGTGAAAGGAAAGGTGTAAAGATCATTACCAAACAGAGAAACTCCAGTGTTAAATACCCTAAAGGATACTTGAGTGACATCACTGAGGCAATAGGAGCATTGTTAGCTGGCCATTCTGTGTTAGAGGAATGGCAGCTTTATGGAATGGTCTCAAGAAAAGGAAAATATATTTGCAAGAGTCTATTTGGCCCTGACCACGTTGCACCAAGGGTGGTGTAAAGGTATGCCTGCTACTTCAGTAAGAAAAAAATAAATAAAAAAGCAAAGTTGTCAGTTTCAAGCATTTTAAATTCTGAAATAATGACAATTCTAAATCCTACATTACCAGCAAGGAGCTGTTTTATTCTGTCACTCCATCAAACTACTGGCACACAAAATGTTTAAATGAATATTTTCTAGTTAGAAAAAATATTCTCTCGTTAGTACTATCATAAGTCATGATATTGCTAAAACAATATGTCATGATTAAGCTAAACAAACAGGGTATATTTTAGTTTTATTTTAAAATGACAGCAACTTGATTTCTCTATTTTGGGCAAATGCCTCTTCAGAGGACTTCTCTTGAAGCCCTATTAAAATTAGATTTTAATCTAATACATGGAAAAAAAATCAATCCCTTTCTCCAGACTCCTCCAAAAGGAGAACAGCTAAGTATTATTATAAATTATATACAAAGTAATACTATATTAACTATCACACTATAAACATTTTAAGGTAGATCTTGCACATGCAATCCCCACAAGCACATAAACAAGCAGTTAATTTTTACATATTATGTAGTGGATACACTTTAGCTGCCAATTACCAGTGCAAGCTTGGATCACAATACCCAGATATGCAAGATACAGGTGAAACAGCAGGGCTGGCAAATCAATCCAGTGTGATTTGCTGCTCTCAGCTGCTTGGTCCTGCAGTCAAGTGTCTGTTAGCAAAAACTGGTGGAGAGCTTTTGGGCAATACGTTTTTATTTTTTTTAATCTACAAGTTTAAGACTAAATGAATCCACTAACTACCCGTCGGGGAAAAATTAAAATGTATTAATTATCTGGTCAGCATTATGTAAAACCCACCATTTATTGGTTTTATAAAAGGTCTCCAGAATTAGAAATCCTCCTAGCAAAATTTCTTATTCATTATTACCTAAAAAATACAGAAAGAAAACCGTGTCCTCTTTTTAGAATTCACAATGCATCCTGAGGTAGACATATCCCATGACAGAGCAGCTATTTTATTTCAAGACATCAGACAAGCTGCATTTACAAGCAACCAGCAATCTATTATTATTATTTATCTGCAGTAGTAAAAGCTTTAGAGAGTATTTTGCATTAGCAGACCTCAGCTAAAGGGCGGGCCTGTTAAACACATGAAACCAGCACCACACTAAGCAGACTATAATGAAAGATTCTTGGGAATCCAAACCTCACTCTTTTCTCTTCTGGAACACACAGAGGGGTGGAAGAAAGGAGCTGTAGGATGAACACTACTGAATAGAACTGTGAAGCACACAGTTATTGTTTACTCAAATGTTTTCCTTCTGAATATTTGTTAGGGTTTATTCCTTATTATGCAAGCCTAGGATCTGCTGTTTTGACTATCAGTCCTGATCTGTGAACCAATAACAACTGAGTTTCTTTAAAGAAGAATTATTGAATCAAAAAAAAGTTTATAGCTTACACCTAATTTCTGAGTATTAAACACAGAGTAGCTGACTGAACTCTAGCAAGATCAAGAGTTCAGGTGAGTGCCTTATTTGTACCCAAATCTTTCACTCTTTTGAAAGGGTATTTCTCCTGGTCTGAATTCTGCTCATCACAAGCACCACAGATAAAACTGAGTCTGGCACTTCTGATTTTAGAAGCAGCAGCAGTAAAGGCACCTCATACTGCAATGATGTACAAGACTCTGCTTGTAAAACAGAAATACAGTCAACTACCAGAGCAAACTGGGAATGCAGGACTAGAACTGTTTCAAAATTAATTAGAATCTCCTCTTAACATTTTAGGTCAGTGTCTGGAGATACCTAAGCTGCAGCGACTTGTGTTTCACCAATTCAAAGTGAATTTACACATAGTTTAAAAAAAGCAAATGTGAATTCACACATAGTTTCAAAAGAATCACAGCTGTTGACCATGAATCTATTAGCATAAAGATAGGTTAAAATATTTCTTAATCTAATCTAAACATTAAAACCACCTACATTATTTTCTTGACTTTTGTTCCCAGGAAATCTACAATGGTCTTAAAACACAGCAGACACTGCTAGTCATTGTTAAAGCTTACAATATACAATTCAGTCTCAATGGAATACAACACAGGTCTGAAAATAAAGTGTCATTTTTATCTGTCCTGGCTAGTTAGAACTGCATCACTCTCCTGGCAACTCAGAATGAGGTGAGCAAAGCAATCCTCTCTCAATCTACTCACACACAGCACTATTTGCAACCCACTGTTGTACTGTCAAGTTCCTGGAATCATTATCTCTGAGCTGTCAGAAATTGGAACTCATCTGAGGAGTCCTTGTGCCTTTCAGGTACTGAAGGTTATCTACACAGCAAAAAGGTGCAGAGAGAGAAGCAACCATCCAGTCCACAGGAGAGGAGAGAGAACACTTGACACTGAGATGGAACTAATAATGTAAAACTTGGCTATTCTGATAGGATTTCTTCAGCAAAAATTCATTTGTCATGATAATATGAAGGAAAACTGAGCACAATGATGATAAGGGCATTTCAGTATCATTAACAATCCTGAGAGCTGAGAAAGACACTAAGTTCTGGTAGAGGGTGAGAAGCATTGTAATTCCTGTAAGTGGAAATGCTGCACTGCAGCTCAGTGTACCACAGCACAGATATTTTTTCGCCCTCTTCCTAGGCAGCAGCCTTATTATTCACAGGTCTCACTTCCTGTTCCTATTCCACTATAGACCTTAAAATGGGTTGAAAGGGTGTACAGCTCACCCACATAACTACTATAACACAAGAAAACCACACAAAACTGTTCCTCTGAGCCCCACCTGTTCCTTGCTCCAGGCCAGCAATCACACTTAGTACATCATGTGGAAAGAGCTGAAGCCCCTCCAGAGCCCAGGCTCCTGGCATTCACACTCTTTCACTATTTGTTGCACTCCATTTCAAACGTGAATTGTACACCATGTAAGTCACTGAAAATTTTCACACATTTATTTGAAGCCTCAGAGGCATTTTGTATTTACCTTGTTTTTTAAAAAGGTTGCTGCGTACGATTTCCTTCATGGACTGCACTTTCTGCTTCTGTAGTTTCACTGGTGGAATGCAAGTGTAAAATTCATATAGAAGTTGGCTGCATGAGAAGGAAAAATGTCACAAATACCATACAGATGAATTCATCAGGTGTTAATAAGGACAGAAAGAAAGAGCAGAAAATCACATATTTCTAAACATTTATCACATTTTAAGACTTAAATTTATTTATATATCATGAACATTGACAAGAGACCAGTAACAAACATGTCCAGGAACCCACCAGTGTCTTGATCAATAGGAACTGGTGTAGCTTTGTGGAACTAAACTGATCTAAAAAAATTAATTGCTGACAACTAGGAAGTGTTCAAGAGTGACTCACCTCAGTAACTTGGCATCAAAAACAGTTTCAACATCATGAAGAACTGATGGGATGTACTTCAAGGCAGCAACCTGCATTGACAGACAGATCATGTTAATCCTGTGTGTTTGTACATGCACAGCACAGAGCACACCACTGAGATACAAAATTAACTGATAAACTCAGACTTCTTTCCCTAGACTGAAATTTTACATCACATTTGAATAAATTTCATCACAGAGCTGCATATGCTGAGGATCTACAGAGGAACTCAACTGCCATAGTTCCGAGTGGATCTGACTCTGTGAGAGTTAGACCAACCCAAGCAGTGAGAGGGTCCAGGCTTTGTAGATTATCTCCTTGCAGACCACTAAAGGTGTCACTATGATGCAAATAAATAAACCAGGCACAGATCAAAGCAGGAGCTGTACCAATTTCATGCCAGAAATGTGCCATGCAGGAGGCAGAAGTTGAGGTAGCAGTCACCCACCCACCCCGATGCCACCCTTCCAGAATAGATGAAAGGGGTGGCCATGTCCCTACCCAACCATCTGCAGCCAAGCTGTGGGATGGTTTATCTCCTCCTATCAGTTCCTGTTTTGACAGCATAGTGGGATAATCAAACCTTACACTGACAAGGTTAAGAGACAAGTTACTACTACATGGACAAGAAAACTTCAACAGGCAATTTCAGGCTCAAAATCACCACTAACTTAAGGCTAATATGCTTAAAAACTAACTTGAAGTACTTTGTTTCACTGTGCAGCTTTAGTTTGTAAATTCCTACTAACATCTTGCTAAAAACTAAATTACAGTGATGATCAGCCTTCTAGTACTGATCTATCTGATAGAAGCCTATCTAGGTTCAATATTTCTCTTACCTGTACACAGCAAGCTCCCTGTTAAAAACTTAGTCTCTTGAGAGTAGGGGGCTTAGAATGAAGAAAATTAGAGGGCAGCTCTCTTTGGCTCTCTTTTAGACCTTTTAAACACAATAAAGCTATAATTTTATTTGTATGAGCTTCCACTGCAGTAGCCAATTAAAAAAAACAAAACCAAACAATGAAGAAACAAATTACATCTTGATTGAAAAAGAGAGCTTAGTCTGCAGCATGAGTGAATACAATATTTCAGAGACTCAATGCTGGTTTATGATACCTTCAGATAAAGTCATTCTCCTGCAGATCTCATCCCACACTCAAACACAAACCTAGAAAGGTCAAAGGAGTGTTTAAAACCTGTTGCAGCTTCAACAAAGAGATTGTATCTTCTGCTGATCTTGGGGAGTCCCTGGGCTATTTAAAGCACCCAAACAAACACCTGTATTGGCTGGAAACTGCCTTCAGCTTTAATTCAAACAGGTGCTGCTCCTTCTTTTCAAACAACAGATAGTGCATGAAGAGACTGCACAGCAGCATCTGAATTTCATTTTACAGAAGTTCACAGGTACTGTAAAGGGTGTTTGATGAAAGACAGAGCCACCAGTGGCTACAAAATATTTCAACCAGTACTTCACTGACACCTGGACTATTGTGCTGACTTTCATGTATTGTCTGTTCTACACTTGCATAGGAGGGGACGATAGAGATGCAGCCTCTCTGCAGATCCACAGTTCCAGCTGAAGTACAATAATGGGTATGTGCCCTGCACTATTTTAGACTCCTAAGTTTCATTTACAATAATTGCTTCAAATGATGCACTATGGACACAATTGAGCACTGCCCTTAATGAAGTCATAAAAATCTCTTAGTCAGCAGTACAAGATGCTCTGCATTCTTCAAACCTTAAGAGATTAGTTTTTTAAGCAGGATACAGATAAACCCACAGCACTGCAGAAAATTATTTCTTACATATACAATGTACAGTTAAATTTATTTTAACCTTTACTCATGACCAAGCTTATTTTTAGCTGCCCTCTTTTTGCAGCATTACATTATACATATTCATGAAATTCCAGTACCCATGAGATAAAAAGTACATTCGAAGAAATCATTGGTGCTCTGTTTCTTAATCTAATTTTACTTGCCATCAAGGCAACTTTAAGAAGTTACTGTGCCATCCCCCTTTGTGCACCACAAGCAAAGCATCACTATCAGTGCCTTTCTAGGCTTATTCTCTCATAAGAAAAATGTACTGAGATGCATAAAGTCCTTAGAATCTACTGCAGCAGTAGGGTGGGTCAAAATTGTGTAGGGAAGAATGAGAGAAAGGCAGCAGCTTCTTATTCCATTATTTTTCATATTTTTCAATGCCACAGACAATTTCGTTTTCTATGTTTCAGTGACCTTGAGAACATGCCATCTAAGGTTTCTGAAAGCACGCACAGCACAGGGAGTTGTGTTTTCTCAAATCAGTGCCTAGGAGCAGGCTGGGGAGAGCTGACATTTGCAGCAGACAGGACCATCTGTAGGTCAAACGTGGTGTGTCAGCTGGGGAACACAACAGTTGGGAAAGGAGCAGGGGCTTGATTTGTAAATTAAGGTTGAGAGCACAAGCTGGTCAATGAAAGGGCACGCTCACAGATTACAAATCAGCAGTCAACAGTAGGACAATCTAAACAACATATAATCTGAAATTTAAAAATCATTCATTCAATTTTATTCCCCAGAAATAGAGGGTGATTTAAACAGACACAAAACACATCCACTAAAAATGATGGGGTTTTTTCCCTGAGTGCTCAGGCAAAGGATAGAAGGTACTGATACCTCCCCTATTCCTTCACCAAACTCATTGCAGTCTCTGGAAACTGATTTCCAGGTTTCAAAATATCAAGGATTCTCTCCCCCAGAAGTAGTCTTCATGAAAAAAATCTCTCTAAAATCTACCAAAGTCATCAGTAATAGCTACAGAAGAGCAACTGATAAATGCAACCAAGATGTAACATCATCCCTGCCAAAAGAAATTAAAGAAAGGTTTACATCTAGTGCCTAGAAAGCCCTACCACTGTAAGGACAGTGTAATTATTAATAATTTGTTTTAAGTAATTACAAGAAAAATCTGGAAAAAAAAAAAAAACGTTTAAAAGGAGGAATCCTTTTAAGGATCCATCTGCACCTTGATTCTTGTACTGGTGAAATGAAACCACTCCAGCCTCCAGGAGGAGGGAGCCTTACAAAGCACCATGGCAGGACCTGCACCCAGGCCACCCTGCAGCTCAGATGGCTGCTCTTAAACATCAGCACAGTAGGAATATTGAAATTATAATCCTAATTGGAGTTTATTTACTTCATGCAATGCTGAAGTTGAGAAGCATTCTGTCTGCATCTTTAAACAAAAAAGATAACTTGACCAACTCCAGAAGTTTTTTTATAAAAAGGCTAACGTGGATGAATATGTACATTTCCAGTTTGCAAACAATAAATTAGGCTGTTCAAAGCTTATATAAACAGTACTCAAAACAGAACCAGATATCTGCCTTTCCTAAAGCTCAGGCACTACACTAAGTCAAAGCCTTAATCCACTTCAGTCAGCCTTAGAACAAGGACTGAAAAGAGATTTTTTACTTTTTGTAAATGTATACAGCATTTAACAGATCAGGAAGTAAGATATCACTCAGTAGATAAAGTTAAATTGAAACAATAAAGTGCTTCTGGCACAGATGAGGCTGTTCCATATAACACATTATTTTATAAAAATCCTTTCCTGAGTGAATTAATTTTCCACACAAGTCTGAGTGTGATTCTATCAGTAAAAACAACTGGGAAATTACTACTGGCTAAAATACTGAGTTTCAAATTAAAAAAAAAAAAAGTAGTAGAGAGCAAGCAACTTCAGGTTTCAAAATAATTCTTTAAATCATCTACAGTTAAACCTGATAGGCATGTGGACAAACAAGCATGAAATAAGAGTTAAAAATTCACATTCAAAGCCTCTGCATACTAGTTCAAGTTTCAATATCCTGAAAAACCCAATTTAAGTTTCTTCAGGGCTCCTAAAACTTTCTTCTCTGATATCTTCAGACCATAATCTACTTGAAGACATTCAACTGATCCTACCAATCTATGTTCCAGTTATCAATGATAATTCCAAGTGTGACAGATTTAAGCCAGTTTTAGTATTCTGATTGTTCCTGTATTTTTCCAACAGACTCTCTGAACTTCCCTCTCTGGGCACACAAACTGTAACATCCATGGAGTCCCGTGTGTCTGTAGAATCACTGAATAACCACCTGTCCCTTACTCTGCAAAGTTAATTTGTACTACTACAACATCCATCACTGTCATCTCAAATTCCCCAAGGGAAATCAGTGTTGGATTTCGGCAGAGACAGATTTATGGATTTCTCTCTACTACTTTCTCCTTCCTCTCAGCAGAAATTATCTCTATTTTCTGGCCTGCATCCACCTACCAGAGCAGGAGTCTCCAGTGTCAGCACTGAAGTCTCCTCTAAGCAGGCACAGAAATACTGTTCCCTGTGAAAGCTGGGGCAGCTTATGGAGTTCATGCTCAAGTGGGAGTGTTAATTTTATATTTTTTGCCCCCATTTATTTCCAGCAGCCAGTACTAAACTACTGAGCAGCTGGACACTGCTCATTCTATGCCTCTCCTATCAGAGTTTTGTAACATTGAAACAGTAGTTTTTATTTACTGCATGTAAAGATCTCTTCGTAGGCTTCTCTCAGAGACACAGCTGGATGAGTCATTAGTATTTGGAACAAGAGCAAAGTTATGCTATAAACCAGTATTTCACATCTGCCATGAAAAGTTCCTGCTAAAAAGAAAAATTTCAGTACCTTATGCAGATTTAGAGACCCAAAAGCCCACCAGTGCTTCAGGGTTATGAATAAATAGGGCCCATTTTGTACAACTGATGGCAGTCAGAAATCAAAAATGTTGATTTTCAGTATGGTATTGATCAAAGCACAACTGTTTAATAACTAGTCTGTTTATTAAACACACTAATGTGTTCTTTAAAATTAGTGAGGATTTCTTTCCTTTAGTGCTCCTCAGAGATGCTCAGCTCTGTTTTCAAGGTCCTGCTGTTTCTGAGGAACACCAACCAAGATGCCATGAATGTTTGCCAGTCAGGTACAACACTGGAGCTGGCATTAAACATGGGAAGAGGGAAATGAGGGTAGGCACAATCACTCTCCTCAGTCCATGCCATGCTGTGCTGCCACTGGCACTACAACCTGCTCTGAAACACTCCCAGCAGCCTTTCAGGGGCACCATTGCTCCTTGCACACCCAGAAACTCTTAAGAAGTTTTCTGAGAGCCCTTCCTGTCACTCTCAAGAAGAAAGTGTCCTGCTCATCAGAGGAGACCCAGCTGGACAATCCCACGCAGCCCCTCTGAGATCAGGCAGGGCAGAATGCAGAGTGACACACTCTCCCCAGAGAGCACCAAATCCTACAAGAGCTCTTAATTAGTACAAGTACCATAAGAGCAAACGTTATTATATAAACTCTTTCAGTGTTATTTAAAGATGCCTTTTTTTTTTCTTCAGAAGATTCTCCTGCTTCTGATGCAGTATTCAAATGTATAAACTATTCCCAGGAAGGCCTCTACAGAATTATCAAGTAACAGAGTATTTGATTGATTTTTCAATGCATTTAGAATATTACTGTAACCATGGCATTATATAATTAACTTGGTATTTACTTTCTCAGCTCTTTTGCAGTTGCACATTAAACACTCCATGCAAAGTGTCAGCTGAACAAATCTCACCACCTCTCATCATCAGCCACCTGAGATTTTATTCAACACAGGCTTTTTCATGGGTTTCCACTTCTAATCCAAGTCATATCAAAAGGAATCAAAACACAAAACCAGAGGAAAATTCAAGCCCAATTCGTACAATGAGTTTTTAATAAAGAATGTATGAAGCATCAATATCACAGCTGTCTAATAAATCTTCTATATTTTACAGGAAATCTTGATAGTTTTTCATCTTAATATAGAGCTGCAAATTATTTGATATTAGTGATGTTAATAGTTCCTTTTTTTTTTTCTCATTTTCTTTAAAATGAATAGATTCTGAAGTGTTGGAATAACTGAGATTGGCATGAATGGCAAAAAAAAAAAAAAAAATTTTTAGCAATGTAACTTCCAAAGATTGAGACAATAAAATTTATTTTCCCAACTAAGATGGTGAAATTCCTGTTTAGCATGATTTGGAGAAACTCAAGAATTAAACATTCAGGTCCCAGGAGGCTTCATGTCATTAGATTGCTTGAAATATTCCAACATCTGTGCCTTGGTTCTTTCCTTGCCTACATTCACAGAATTTCTGTAAATGTATCTTGTCCTGACCTTTTCAAACTAGGCTCCAATTTATCAGATAACCTGCTCTTCCAACAGAGGGAAATTACAAAAGAGACATATTGGATACATTTCCTGAGTGTCTTTTCCTTGATTTAAAAAGCAGAAAAAAAAAAAAAGCCCATGTACAAAAACCATATAAAAAAACCAAATCCAACTGGTTTCCAAGAACACCAACCTGCAACAAAATGGCAGTTTTATGCTGGCTTTTCATCAGGTTGTTGATGGATTCAAAGAGTCTCCTCATTGATTCTTCAAATTCTGTTTGTTCTTTGCCTTCATATAACCTGTTGAGAGATGCATTAGGTTATCCTTTCAGGTTTCATTCTCCCAAATGCAACAGATTTAACATTAAATATATATTTCAGAAGCTGATCCAATATTATGTACATAGATATTTCCCCAATGGGTTATAACTGCTATTCACTATTTCATGTGGGAATTCTTCAGTTTGAACACTACAGTAAACACTTTCAATTGTTTTAAAAGCCTCTAAACCATGACACCTCCCAGATTGCAGCTTATATAAATCATTTTATTTTCAAAGTAACTTATATGCAAAAAAAAAAAAAAATTTCTTTTTTTTTCCCCACTACAACTGAGCTACTCCACAATATTTTTCACAAATTATGACAATTTCTGTCTTCTGCTGCTGTTGCCACTTTTTCCAAGAGCTATTTTTACTGGCCCCATTAACCAGTCTGCTTTTTGAAAAAAGTCCCTACTTGACACTTAAAAGTTTAAAAGTGCATTTAAATGGAGCTCACTCCATTATTTCTCCATTCCCTGCTCTAAAGATTGAATCCCTCAGATTATCTCTCCTCTATTGTTCATACTGGCTCTTAGTACTAAACACTGCCTACATAAAAAGTAAAAACACTGGTGACATGTGAAATTAATTATGTGAAACAGCTGTCAAGAGTTAAAGAAAAACAAGCTAAGGAAAAAGCCAAGATGACAAGAGAATCCTGAAATGAGAGTGGAATACTGTGAGCTGAGTGTTGCCTCTTCTGCTCCATCAGAAGAGAAAAATCTCTTTTTAAAGTTATGCATTGCAGTGTCATTTGATGTTCTTTTCAATTTGAAATGTAAGACTGCCCACAATAATAATAATTGTCCATTGAATTTAGAGTTCCAGACCTCCAGTTAAGTGGGAGTAGATAATGTGTAGTTGATCACCTGAATGTGCAACACATTGCAATAACCTACTTTATGACAGACTGTCCAATGAACACTTTAAGCTGCAAGATAACACAAGGGATTAAAGTGAGGACCAAAATTCTCCCTGAAACAAACCCTTTCTGCTTTTGACCTTCATCCAAAAAAGAAATTTTCCATAATCCTCTACACAATGCTTCCTACTCCAAAACCCTAATATACCCTTCTGCCATGATACCCATGACAAAAATATAAGATGAAGTTGTATTCTGCTCTCCTGAGCATCATCTCCCTCCTTATACAGCTTTACACCTTGTTTACCTGTACCCATCTATAATTAGTAAGTTCCTAGCGACAATATATTTCTAAGGTACTATCCACAGCAGCAAATTCCCTCTGAATCTGGTAATTCAACCAAAACATCATAATCCAGTGAGTAAACTTAATTTTAAAAAACTATAAATCTACATGGATTTTTTTTTTTAAGGGACAGTGGAATATCAGAGCAAAATTGTATTAGAGCACCCACTGAGGATAAGACAGCTAGAACAGAACCTTCCTGTTGTGGTGAATGGCAGCCACAAACACAGCACCCAACCTCTCCCTGCAGGTCTGAGTCTGCCCTGCCTGACCTCTGCCCCTGCCATCCTTCAGCCACAGAGCAAAGGGAAATCAGAACCAGCTGGAGGGGCAAAGCAGCTCAGGGTAAATGGAGAAAGGTGAAGCAGAAAGCAATTGAGGGTCTGTGGTATATGAGGAGAGTACAGTTAGCAGTGTGTAATTTTTCCCTTTCCACTTTTATTTTCCTCTGCTCTCCCCTCTGCCTTTCCCCTTCACCTGAACACCACTTTTAAACACTACACCTCAGTTTGCCTGAGCTGCGCACATCCAGTCCATGGAGTCCTGCCTGTAAATTCCCCAAGAGAAGGTGCAAAACTCTAAATTCAGAGTGGCCATGGCTGCTGCAATGACACTGCACAGTCTGAGGGGCTGGACACAGTGTTCTCAAGGACAAGTCTCCAGCCTCCAGCCATCTGTTGAGGTGTTTGGCCGTGCACTGGTCTTAGGCCAAGCCACCTGACACAAAGAATAATCACCCTTTGAAACCTGCTGCTATTACTAAATACATCTCTAGAACTTACACTGAGAATCAGCAGATTTTTGAATATTCCCTCTACAAAACATATCAGCATTATCTGTATTTTGAAGCAGTTTCCAGTTTTATTTGTAAAAATGAAAACCCAGCTCTGTTCTAGAATCAACTTTTTCTACTTCTCAGGTACCTTATGTCTGATATTAGACAGCTAATTAAAGGGCAATATCTGAGTACTTACTGGGAAAATAATGTCCTTGATCTAACAATGAACTTGAAAACATATTCCAGTGCTTTCAGAGTTCTGAGGATGGGTTCACATTGCTCCCCTCGGCTGGAAGTATCCAAGTAGGTCTTCAGTACACTCATTAATTTCCTGAAGTTTAAAAACATTTTTAAAAATAATTTTCATTATTATTTTTTAATTACCTTCTTGAGCTTCTTTGGCAACTCTAAATATATGTTTGTGCTTGGTCAAGCACATACAAGAAAACAGACTGTGTGTATTTCTGGATTTACATTGCACAAATTCTGTCAGTAAAAACAAATGAGGAACAAATTCTTAGCTGCACAAGCAAGAGAGAAATGTGAAATCCCAGAAGAGCAGCATAACTTTACACAATTCTGGAAGCACCTTTCCAGCAGTTTGTAATACACAAGCACAAGGTATCACAAAATATTCCTTCTGCCTACCTCCACTGAGCAGGGATTAAACACCACTGCATGCTCTAATTAACAGCATGTAAATATTACATGTAAATAAAGCAGTACACAAGAACATCTGCTTACATTATTTATTTTAACACTTCCTTACTCTGTATCTAAAAGCAACTTTTTGCTAGAGACACAGCTGGCTACAAAAGAGCAGAACTTCATCTTAAATTAAGTCCCTTAATTTGTAGTTATAGAATCATTTAAAGTTATTAAAGAAATACTAATTTTGCAATTTTGATCTTAATGCAGCCATAAGAACTAAGATAAGAGTGGTTGGGGTTTTTTTCCTATGTCTCTACAAAAATGGAGATCTGCTGTCCCCTGCCCTAAATAAACCAAGCCAACAACCATCTCTCTGTGTAACTAATACACATCCCCAGCCTAACCCACAATTCAGAACCAAAATGCTTTCAGCCTCTCAGCCTCCTGGGCATGACATCCATTGTGTGTTTTCATTCGCTCCCTTTTACTGCTTCTCTGAGTTGGAACAATATTGATCCAACTTGTATGTGGGGGTAGTGAATGTTAAGCCCTCTCAGAGCTCTCTAAAATCCAGGAGAGAGGATGACTCAACAGGAACTGAATAAATAGGTAACAGTTTGGCCAACCAACCATACCATAATATAGGTGTAATATATCTGGGACACAGCCTTTCCTTGCCAGTGAGGGGTTAGGCTACACACACTTGTTTACTTCATAAATGATTCTGGAATCAGAATAAGTCTTCCATGATGTGCATTGAATCAATAATGCCAAGAAAACAAATTATGTGGGGAGAAATAATAAACATTATTATTTTGCCTTTATCACATTGATTAAGTCTCCCAAAACTCCCAGCCAGGTAAGTCTTAGAAATATTTTATGCAAATAAGACTGTCCTGAGAGGTTCTGTACCCTTCCTTTTCTTCTTTCACAGTACTGTAAAGCAGTAAATTACATGTTCTTATTACTGGTGGAATGAGGGAGGATTGAAGAAGAGCACATAGCTGGTGTTTGAGCTTTCTGAGCCCACTTTAACTTGACTGAGGTGTGACAAAGGGCTGATTTTGCACTGCTGCCTTTCAGCTTTAGGAAACTCATGGTCTAGTGCATGATTTTTGTGACATTTAGTGTTGAGTTAGAACTGAAATTCAACACAGTCACTGGAAGATAGCCCCAGCTATTCCAAACCTCCAGTTCTGGTCTTCCCTGTACTATTCATATTCCAAATTAAAGTTCTGCTTCAATCTGCCACTCCATTAAGCTGCCAGAACGAGACATCAGGTAGATTAAAAACCCACATCCATCCTCTTAGAGCACATCCCAGAGATGTGCACCAGCTGAAGATGTTACCTTCCTTCATAGTTCACTCATTTTATCCTACCATCTTCTGCAAAAGCCTATTCTAAATAAAGTAGAAATCCAGGATTAAATTTGGTGTATAACATTTCTGCACAATTTTTTACTCCTTTCTATGAGTCCATGTCTTCCCATCTGGGTGTGGTGTAGAAGCTCCAAAAGTTGAAAACCAATAAATAAATAAAAAATCCACAACAAGTTCATCCATTGGTGTGATCATGTAACAAATACTAAAACTCCATTTCACAGCAGGACGAGTAACAAATACCAAAATTCCAGTTCAGTGCACTGAACTCCTCCTGACACAACATCAGGCTAAAATGCATATGAAGACTTGACAGCTCCCGAACAATTCTTTTTCCTTTGAGTTTGCTTGATGTGGAAAAAAATATGGAAACTTATGTAAATAGGCTAAGGAGAGCCTCAAGTCCTCACCTGAGGCATTTCTACTTAGGGCCAGGGATACAAATGGAGAGGCTTCACAGCAAAGCATCTTTTGATAAATTTGACAGGATACAGGTGAAATGCTCAGCCACAGCAAAATTCAGGTGACAGAAAACAAATGCCAAAGCATCATTTAATCCCAAATCATTTGCTATGGGTTCATTAATTCCACTTATAATCAAATATGTCTCAGAGGGAGATAAGCAAGCAGCAGCATCAAACAACAGTCACCATAAATTACATCAGAAAAGTCACAAGCAAGATTTACTTCTTTTATGTGATGGTGGAGGTTTAGGAAAGAAGAGAAAGAAGAGAAAAAAAAACTTACTTGTATGCCAAGGTTGCACTAAAGTGCTGCTGGATGTATGCTTCCAAAACAGTGTTAAAGTGCTGAAACTTACGGTCTGCAATGAGCCCTATGATATAGATCTGAACAGACAGAGACACATTGAGTCACACTGCACACTTAAATATTCACTTTCTGAAAATATTTCTGGTAATTTTCTATTTAAGTTTTTAAATTAATTTGATTTTTCAGTCAATGAGTAATATTCCTCTGCTCTAAAGAAACTTTAAGACTAATTCTTTGAGCCACAAAACTTGATAGTTTGTTCAAAATTCTAAGGTTCTTTTCTTAGACAAATAAATTCGTTGGTGCTGATTCTTACCAGTGCATCAAAGACAAGGATGTCATACTCGTTACTGTGGGAATGTTCCATCATGATGTTGAACAGGGCATCCAATGTATCCTGGAGAAACTACAGAACACGAAAAGACAAACTGATAACCAATTCAACTTGAAAACCTCACAGGAAAATTTTCTGATAGCAAACCTGGTTTCCCTCAAGTTAAAATTTTACTACGTTTACTCAAGCATCACTTAAATTGAGAAAACATTTCTAAGGGTTTAGGCTCTGGTTGCTTTAGTTTTAAAAACCTGCCTCCTCAGACACATGAGCAATCAATAATACATGCTTAGCTCAAAGATTATGGAAAAGATAAAAATATTATATAAATTACAAAACTTGTTAAAACAAGGTTACTTAGTGACACAGATTAGTGGTTGCTATTTTCAATATACATGTTGATTAAAAAGACTTTTCCTGCTTCTGTCGTCTGATTCAAATTCTGCTGTAAATCAAAGAAAAGTATCTCAGTGACTTGGGACAAAAATCTTTGGTTAAAAAAATCTGCTCCTCTTTCTTCCTCTTTTATTTATTTAATTCTTATTCCTTCTCTCCAGAGACATCTAATGTTTATGCTTAAAGACACAAAGGTAGTAGTCTATGCGATTTTCCAAAATACTAACAACTTTTATTGATATACTCATTAAGTTAAGAAAGTGCTTTATTTGGCACATAGCACTTCTTGGATTTAATATCAACGTGTAAATTAATATTAAGAACTGCAAAGAAAGCAGTGGGAATTGTTTGTGATTCTTCAGATAGACAAAACCAAACAGATGAATAGAGATTGTGGAAAATATTTTATCATTACTATCTTCATGTCCCAGTAATAATCCTGGAAATCTCCCAGCCTAACAATAGGCAATACCAGAGATCTGAAATTAAAAAGTTATAGGAAAGCTGGCCAGCCCTGGGAAGGATCCTGCCCAGGTGTTGTCCTGCTTGCTTCCTCTAATGAAGAGCTTTGCTCATGCCCTTTGCAAAGTAACAAAGGCATTATGCTTGAAGGGGCCTGAAGAATAACTATTATTAAAATAAGGTTTTAATGATTTACCTTCACTACTTCCTCTCCATCCACAATCTTCAGCTTTTCCAGGTTCTCCTGGAGCAACTCTGGCTTCATGCGCCACTTCAGGAGACCCAGCAAGCCCACTAATGGAAAATGAATGGACAGACATTAAATTTAACATCTGATCTATCAATTTGTGCAAAGCTTTTCTTTCTAAACTCCCAGCTGTTTAGAAGGCACATACCATTCTGAGTTAACTTTGTAGAACAAACAAGAGTTGAAATGTAAAATGAATCTCTTGAGCTGACTGAAAGCCCCCCAACAATGCTTGAGCTCCTGGCTAAGGTTGCTCCCTTGTTTTCTGTGTGCAGACGTGTAGAAGGCAATGTCAAATAAGCACCGGCATCCTCCATTTTTTTACTGTCCCCCTGAAAAACAACACACCATTCATTACATATTTCACACCACTGGATTTAAAATTAAGCTTATTTTGTAGTTTTGTACTAGAGAAGTAAATAAAACTGAGGGGCAGGACGGGACTTTCAGGGGTGACACCCCATGCAGAGTAGAAGAGAGAGCCAATCTCTCATGGAAATGTCAGTGGGTGTGGAACACTGCAGAATATTGAGTATCATCTTGAAGTCTGTGCACAGGATATAGACAACATGATTATATTTTCTGCACACAAGTTAAAAGCAGAAAGCCTGACTAAATAAGGAAAGAATAGCAGCACTGTTTTGATATCTTCATTATAACTTTATACCTGGACCTTGAACATAAGAGATCAAGGCATGGTAAGATTACATTTTAAATCAGACAGTTTGCTGCAGTGGTTAAATGACATAGAATATGTGCTTTTCAGTAGAATGAACAGCACAAAAACAGAGAGCCAACAGAGATTTCCCCCTCCTCTCTTTCATCAAGTTCTGTGCCACAACCCCACAGATTTTCTGGGTCTTATCTTAGGATTCCCCAGACAGGAAAAAAGTTTTAGACAAAGACAATAGAAATTATGCCCCTCACTGTTTAAAGAACACAGTGTTTCTTTAATAAAACTCCAGAAAATTTCCCTGGTGATGATGTCACTTAAAGCTACAACACTGTGACAAGATACTACTCAATTGCAGACCTTTAGTCTACAAATGTGGATGAACAAGGAGCTGCAAAAACCATGATCTGGAAAGACATTTTCAAGTTTTGCAATTTTATCTGGTTCAGTGACTGCAGAGGTGCAGTTTCTACTTCATATCAAAGAGGCAAGGCTAAGAATTGACTGTTACAGACCTAGACAGACAAGAAGCAAAATCTTTATACAGCAAAACACACAGCAGCAACAACATCTATGATTGTATCAAGCTTGCCAAATAATTTACTTCCCAAATTTCTGGAAGCAAAATAAACTCTTGACTTCCTTCTTTTGGGACCAGTGAGACAGACAATGGGAAAAAGATGAGGTTTTGATCCAAAAGTCTCTCAAAAGGATGCAATGCCTAAAGACTGTTAATCTTAGCAGTATTCAAATTACTTATTCTGAAAGGCCAGGTGTACGACTGCTTTAAACACTTGCAGCTTACAATTACTGTTTTTAATACTAGAATAGGCAAGCATATGTCAGAAAATCTGTCTGTTTCTCACAACCACAAAGTAGGTCAACTCCATTTAGCATTTTTCATCCATGCTGTCACTTCAAAAAAATTACTGAGCTGATGCAGAAATGAATTAGGTGGAATTTCACAACTAACATTAACCACACAGTCCACAATTTTCCTTCTAGTCTCAATATTTTAAATGATAGTTTCAATGAAGAGAAGATAAATAACTATATGCTGCCATTAATCTTTTTGGCTTGCCTAAGCAACTTGATTTAGTTGCATGCATCTGACTTGGTATTAATGATACAGTAAACTTCTTTACTGAGAAGAGTGCTGAGAAATTACTTAAGTTTCCTTTGTACTGGAAGTGATTTCTGGTTCTTAGTTCCTGCTAGACACCATTCTCCAAGAGGGCAAATAAAACAAAAGTCAAAACATCTCTTCCCTGTTTCCTTTACAAAGTTAAAGATGCTGTTTCCAGCTAGGGCCAACTAAAGCTTTTCTTCACACCCAAAACCAAATTGCTGCAACTTTCAATATTGTACCTGAGCAACCACACAGCAGTTTAAAACAAGCATTTTCCTAAGACTGCATTCCCAGATTATTCGTGAGATAAAGATTGCAAGTGGATTCCTATATCCAGCAAGAGGAATGGCACCTACCCAAGTACAGAGCTGCAGCACAACTTTCTCTATGCTACAGAAGGCCAAAAGCACAAATACCAGTAAAAAGAAATAATCTCTCACTGTGCTTGGATAATATGATTTTGTCATTAAAATTCAGAGCAATATTTACTGACAATGGAACAGGGTACACCTTTTCATTTTGTTCAGATGGAAAACACAGTATCAACTTTGATAGAATAATAAAATCAATCTAGCACTGAGCAAATACACAATGCAGTGAAAGGCAACAGTATGAGAGAAAGAGAGGAAGAGAGAAAAAGAGAGAGAGAGAGAGAGACAGAGATCTGAGACCATACCTTTAGGACTAACAAATCATGGATGCCATCATGGAGAGTTGTGCCATCCTCCTTCATTAGCCTTACATAGGCCATTGCAAAATTCTTCTCTCCCTTATCTTTAGCTGCAAAGCAAAAGACTTGGGGTTGACTGCCCATCAGTGAATTAAAATTCACTAAAGTAAGAATTCCCTACTTACACTCCTGAGTCGACCTGTGCCTGAACGTGAAGCGCAGATGGATCCTCTGCATGTCCTCAATGGGGACTGCTACCTTTGGTAAAATCAGAAAGCAGTGAGGAGAGTTATGAGGGGTGGTTTCACATGTAACGAGCCCTATTTTAGAATAAATAAGACCCACTTGTTCTGTTTCCACAGTGCCTTTTACAGGCCATTTCAAACTGTTGAGCCTGATCACAGAAGTGAAGTGAGGGCTGATAAGCAATGATCTGTTAGACTTTGCTCAAAGTCTGGCACTAGCAAAGAAATGAAGCACAGAACCCAGAGTTAATGCACACAGGTGCTAGAAAACAATCACAGAGGGCAGTCCTCCTGCTCACCCTTTTAACCACAGAAAATTAAACACCTCTGTGTAACGCAACTCCCACATTTCACATACAGAAATTGACAACCAATTTTTTAAACAGCTGAAAAGGGTATGAAAATTCCAGCAAAATAAATTTATGATCTTTTAGTGATTAAATTTAGTGTAAAGCCTTGAGAAGAACCACAGGAACTTGCAAGTACTTTATTCTTAAAGCAGCATACTTTAGGTCAAACATGCAACAAAAAAGGCCAACTGTGTAAAGGAAAGCACATTTTTTCATATTATAAAGTTCATCATTCTAAAAATTTAAGGACTTGAACACCTTTGTGAGCAATCACAGCTTTACAAATCTTACTGAAAGATGCCTTAATACTAATGATGGTTTTCAACAGTATCTGCTGTGAGTGATCCTGATTTAATTATGGAATAATTAAGATTTAAATATGGAATTTAATTATGCAATAATTTTTTAAATGAACTAGTACAATAAGCAATAAACAGAATGGGTCAATGTTTTCAAAACAATAAATAAGCTTCTGTTTGAAATCCTACATCCCTTCCCTCCCTATTCTTTACCACTACAGGTAACACACCTTAAGGTAATAATTACAAGCTTGTCATATGTGGATATTTTGTCTTTAAAAAAGTATGCAAGCCTGTCATAGTTTATAAGAACTGTTTCTGGCAGCTTCTGGGCATATTCCAATCATGGATATTGAAGCTTGATTAGGTAATTATTAGTGTGTCTCTAAAGAGAAGCAAGACAGTTTTTCTTTCAGAAATCCGAAGAGGGGTCGGTGTTTTCATTTGAGTTTTGGTTTGATCTTGTTTTTTTTTTAATTGAAGCTCCTCATCTCCATTGTTTCACTAAAATAGAACAAATGCAGTATTTCAATTTTGATGAGCCCTGTTAGGACATAAGGTTATCTAAGATGATCTCATTTGTTTTGCTGAACCAAACCTACACATCACTTTCTAGGCCAAATTTCAAGCTTCAGTGACCATGTATCTCTAATAACTGATGTATGACTAAGGCTTCATGCTTCAGCTGTAGTCAGGCACAAGATGGTTTTTGGAGGAAGCTGATGCTGTGCAACTTTTCTGTGTGAGGCATTAAGAAATGAAAAAATAAAGTGGGAAGTTTCCACGCCATACCTTCAGTGTTTCCATCCATCGTGGCTGCTTGACCTGGTAATAAACAACGGATCTGTACTCGCTCACAGGCTTGTCCCCTGCTCCCAGGCACACAGTATTCTTACAAAAGGAGGGAACAAACACTGCTTAGTGTCTCACTCATTTGGGTACATTTTGGAGTAGTTTTGGTTAAATTAACTTGAGGAAAACCAAAAAGTCCCCAGAGAGCCTCCCCTCAGAATCCCGAGCCGGGAGTTTCACCCCGGCCCTGGGACGCGGCCTCCCCTCACGGGCTGCGCTCCCCTCACGGCGGGTTTGATTTGGGTATGGCATCATCCAAAGTTAAATAATAATGACAGCACCAACAGAGGGGAAGCACTAACGTGAAGACACTGCATTTTCCAAGCCTCTGAACACAATGGAAATAAACATTTACCATAATCTATGGGTACAGACAGCGTAATTGCATTTTGCAGGGGTCACACACAGTGGGCTCTAGGAGATGTGTGAAGAACATAACATTTACTTGATTTCTCCATCTGATGAATTTAAGAAACCAACATGTCATCTCAATTAGTAGAACAAATACAAAAGGAAAAAAAATTAAAATCTGGTTTCATTGTTCTGTTTATTTTCTCCATTTATTTTAAAATACTTTCTTCCAGTAGAGTCTCGGAAGCTCTAGGCCACACACCAGAGGTGACTTCCAAACTGGATGTTGTAGAGGTACCAACAATAAACAGTTAGAATTTCCCATTCTTTAAAGACTATCTGAACTAGGACAGAGCCAAGTGAAAGATTTGATCAGCTTCAAAACTTGTGGTTTTCCTTAGTGAGTCTATGAAGATTTAGCCTGCATCTGTCTGCTCTGGCTGACTGCAGCTGGGCTGTACATGGAGAGTAAAAGTTACTGCTGGACAGGGAGGCACCAAGATGCTGGTACCTGCCAGACATGAAACCCAAGTGCCTGAAGGAAGCAAACAATAAATTCTCTACTGAAGGCTAAGATTCAACTAATCCAGTCAGGCTGCATTGACTGCTGCAAAGGTGCAATAATCCTGCTGAAAATCCAGTGAACCTTAAAAGTCTGCTTCAAACACCAGGGTCCCCTGTGACCAGAAGGGTGTGAAGATGGTACCTGAAGATTATTTGTATGGTCAGAGGGATTTAACTGCAGAAAGCATTGTCTCATCTGCCTGAGCAGAGATTTTTCAAGGTTTATGCCCCTACTTGTTTGCCACCTCCATGACATTCACTTGGAACAAAAGTCCTGTTCCTTGTAACAGTAAATCAAGGGCTAGCTCTGCAACTGGAGCTAGTTTGATACCTGAACAGAACCAGCCAGTTTCCTGTGTAGTAAACATATTCCTGTTATGAGAAATATTAATATAAATTCATGGGTTTTGAAGTCTGTTGGTTTGGGGTATCTTTATAAGCTAAAAAGAAAAACCAGTCACTTTTGCTATTTCTTGTATTCAGCAGCATTTCAATTACCTCCTCAAAATTGTTGCTTAAATATATCCATTAAGGCATATTACCCACAGAAAGCATTTTCATCTTTCATGGCATTTCATCTCAAAGACAACAAGACAAATTCACTTTCTCCTAAGACTTGCAGAAATTCAATGCATAATATTAGAATGCAGGATTTAATGCATGGTAATAGGTTTATTTCTCTAAGGAATATTTTTGTTTATATGTGATTAGACAGAATACAGAATAGAGTTAACTTCTGTGCATGCAAGTCATGGTCAGGTGCTGTCATGGGTACAGGCAGTGTTTTGTAATCAGTGTTTTGTTGTGTAGACCTTAAACATTATGTGGGATTAGAATTTTCTTTACTCAAGCTTTCAACTTACATTTTAAGCAGTTAGCTGCAGTTCATAAACAAGTCATGAACCACAGTGTTCTATTTCATCTTTATTTTATCTCAAGAATGTCTTTATGATTTCACCCTCGTGATCCCAACACTATAAGGCTCAGAAAATGACAGGTCAAAAATCCCCCTGAATACCAAACTGGTGATAAACCCTAAGGAAAAGACAAAGGATCTTCAAAATGGGAACAGACAAGCAAAAAGACACTGTAAATATTTATGGTGCATACGTAATTGTTGTCACTAATTTCATTCTTTGCCATGTACTTAATTCAGTGGCAGTGACACAGACTTCCTGGCACAAATCAAGCGTTTGTTATGTAGCAGAAATGGTACTTCTAACATTTCAGTGTGCAAATTGCATTCCTCTGGGAATTTCCTCAAGAAAAACCCTAGAGTAAGAATGCAGTAATTGTCAGAATCAGCACTTGTTCCTTGGCACAGCTAAAATAGGTCATTCAATGTTATTCCTTGTTACATTTTTATGCAAGACTTTTATAGGGCTTAAATAGATTTTAATTTTTTAAAAATCATAAAGCTTATTTGTCACAAAATGTCACAGGATGACACAAGGAAATTGAGGTTTTGAATAGTGGGGTTTTATTAAATGTGTAAGTTAAGGCTTACATCAAAAATTCAGCTCATGTTTCTATGCCCCTCATTGCAGAAAAAAAGAAAAACTTACTGGCAACACTTTTCCTTCTTCATCACAGACACACATTATCACTTCCACATTTCTCTGAGTTGTTTTATTGTATTTATCAAAATCTCCATACAGCAATGTAATATATATGTCATTTCTTATGTCTCCTAAGAGAGAAATTGAAAGGTTAAAAAGCAATTAAAATGCTCTGAGAGCATAGGATCAGCTGAACTGCACATAAGTACCTCACTGTTAGCTGTGAAACAGATAAAAGTTTTATTATTTTCCATCTGAACTTAATTTTTCAGTTCTTTATCTTTACTAAGGCAAAACTAGGATGTGAGGAGAAGCAAACGGGAGCTCGGAGTGACTCGATGCAATTCTCGTCCTGCCCCGACACCTGCTGGTGAGGTGGCAAACTTTAAAACTAAACCACAATTGCCTATCTAGAACAATCTCTAAAATCTGAAATGGGCTCAGGCTTTTCCAAACTACTGAAATGTTCAATCCAGGAATTACCTATGAAATATTTGGAAACTTAGAATTCTTTAGCAGCAGACAGCAACAAGATCTGCCCACGCTTCACTTTGCTGTTGGTTACATTTATTTTATTTAATAAAGTATTTATTAAATATTCTTTGCATTATTATATTATTACAGCACATTGGCAATTATTTTAGTTTGGTTTGGCTGATTCTATATGCTACTCTTCGGCAGTCAGAGGAGGAAGAAGCTTTGCCTTATAATTCCCATCAGGAATTTCCCCCAAATATCCAGCTCTCTCTGGAGGGAGCTTCATATTTTAATTCTCTCCTCTGAATGAATTCATATGACTTTTAAAAGGATCAAGATTTTACTCGAGTTGGGATGAGGGAGGCTTTTGTAGCTTGTTTTTTAAAAAGGAGCCCAGGAGACAGTGAGTGCTTTGGACTGGAAAACATGTTGTCATACATACAAATGAAATCAAGATATTTCACATTATTTTGTTTGTTGTTATTAAAGGACAGCAATAACTTTCAATACAAACAAGATTCATTTAAAATTAAAGTTACATCCACCATAATCTATAAGTTATGTACAAGGAGATAGAATTATCCCTCACTGTTTGGATTTTATTTTTCCTTTTTAAGTATTAGAAACTACTTTCCAAGGAGTTCACTATTTCATGTAACAGTGAAATAATATGGGAATAAAACTTACCATGAGTGAATTCTAAAGATCCTCTAAGTTAGCCATTACAAAAATCATTAAGGCAGCAGCTGATGCTCATTAACATAGGGAATGAGAAGAAATCCCTTCCTATCAGAGAACAAAGCACCTCCTACCTGGCATGATTATTTCAGGGAATCCCAGCTTTCGAGCAACAACTGTGGTTCTGTCCACAAGGTGTGGGTAATCCTTTCTGGTCTGAATCACATCTCCAACCAGCATTTTCACTGTTACCCACAGACCTATGAAGTGCAAAAAAAAAAAAAAAGAAAAAAAATTTACACTTTTGGTAGGAAAAAAATTAAATCTGTCTTCAGATGATTGCTTCTTCTACCCACCAAAGCACACATAAGAATTTGCTTTCCCACTTCCTGTAGGTGAAAGTAAGAGCTCGATAATGCAAAATTATGACTACTAATTTAAATAGCCCCTAAGATTCTTTAACAAACTCATGGTTCCTCAATTCCAGCTTCAAAGCTGACCTACCTCTATGGTGGTACTCCAGCTCCAACATAATATGAAGTTTCACAAAAATATTGACTTACTTAAAAGAAAATAATAAAAATGTACTTCACCTTGTCCACCACTGTCTCCTTTTGATGCAGTGATTTTGCTTAGGAGACTGTGCAAAAAGTCATTCTCTGCCACTACCCTGCAAGAGAAGCAGCAATGTCTGCTCAGGAATTGGGTGCTAAATATATCAGACACCATTTAGAACATAAGAGACTAACAGCCTCAGTCTTTGCAGTATTGCTTGATTGTGATATATTGGGTATTTTTATTATCTCTCACTCAAGTTGCAGCCCACTCACATTCAGTTGTGTGTACATTGAAGTAAGAAAGATTCAGCCACCAAGAAAGGTGTTTTGTGACAGGGACAATGTGAGTGCACTCACCAAGGTGCCACTCCAGCTCAGTCCACTCTCCCTGACAAACAGCCAAGTAAATGAACTTGGAATTTTTATCAGCTACTTTTGAATTTAGAAACAAATTAGAAACATTAATTCTTAAATTAGAAACAAGTGAAAAAATAAACCAGTGTGTCATACCTGAGTCTTTCAGAATTAAATTTACCCTCCATAGTACATAGCATCAGTGCTATATAGGGCACACAGAGTTATTTCCAGTGTTTTCACTGGTATTTGATCTGTGAGCATCACATTTTTAGGCAGCTGCTCTGGCATTCCTTCTGAAGATAGTATATGATAATTCTATTACTTTTTAAAGGAAACACAGTTTTTAGTCACAGCTTTTAGATTTTTCCCAAGTTCTAAACAGAACCAAACTCATAAAATAGTAGTTATCCTTCTAAATCTCACTTGTAACTATTTGACTTGGGTTTGTGAACTCAGACATGGTACCAGCTGTCTGAAGGAGCACATTCATGGAATTATTCTTTAATTTAAAGTGCTGTGGTACCTCTGCAAGCCTTAAATGCCATTTAAAGTCACACCTAAATAATTAGCACTATTACAACATAAAATTTTTAAAGGAAAACTTTCTTATTCTTTAACCATTTCACAGGATGTTACAGGAACAGAGATAGAGAAATAAATATTTTCCTTCACACATAAAAAAGATATCTATGACACTCTTACGGATGAAAGGGAATGAAGTGCTGTTTCTCTTCATCACTTTCAGATTTTCCTTTTATGATATCTGTAATATCCATGACTAGAAGAATAAAAGAAAAATCATCAGAACATAGAAGAGCGTTTCAGAATAGCTTCTCTTATCTATGAACACTGTGCCTCAAGGTAAATGTGGATTTTTCAGCAGCAGGGCTGGGTTTGTGGGGCAGAGCATTTTGCAGAGTCCACACTACAAATATGCTGCTGTGGAGAGAGAGAGGGAGAACTCAGACTAACTTGGGAATACAAGTACCAGAGCTTTGGGGACATAAGCACTGACTTTATTTCATCTGCAAGGGAATCTGTCATTAAATTGCTTCTGTGCTTTCACTCCCACAGCTTGGCACTCTATGAATAATTAGGAAATGAAATTCAAAAATGGATTTTGGACTTTAACTAAAATGTCAATGCAGGTGCAGTCTTTACAGACTTCAAAAAGTACAGAAACCAATGGATAGAGCTGATGGGTATTCTGACATGTTTTGGTAGAGATTTTAGTAGTCCAGGGCTGCAAAATTCACTGATATGCTGGTTCAGCCTTGGCACAGGAGACAGCAGTACCTGCCACGCCGAAGGGCCGCCGCAGTCCTTGTGTGTATTTCTTGGAGTTGCTGTCCCTCAGGTCCATCCTGCCCACTCGCACTATCTGGCAAACTAAATAAATTTTGTCTCTGCTGAGGTCTTTATTTCCAAGATCCTAAGATACAAACAAGAAAGAATCATGGTGTCACTTGGGTAAAAAGCAAGTTGTGAAATCGAAACAGGACCTGCAGCAATAAACTTAATCTTAACAATCACTGGGAAAAAAAACCAAAAAAACAAAAGACTCCCAAACCAAACACACCTCCAAAAACTCAACAAATGAAAAAATCTGAGCACATCAAAAGGATGAAAAAACTGACAGTTTAAAGTTTGAAAAAATATAAGGTAAGATAGAGAGAATAATAACAATCAAGAGATACAGCAGATAAAACTAAATAAATCAAGCCATCAAGAAATCCAAGAGGCAGCAAAGTGATCTGAAGAAAGGCCACTGAAGCATTGTCACTGCCCTGAAGAACTTAGTGACTTGTCACCTTGCTCTGTGTGTGGGATTACCTCTGCTTCCTTCATCATCTTGACAACTCTTCATGAGATCTGACAGTGACCACAGAGAAGAGAATTTCATTTGCAAATACAAATGGAAGCAAGCTAGAAAACACTTACTGTGAACACCACTTTAAGATTGTTGAGCATATCAATTTCCTTTGGAAAGCCTCGACTCCCCCATCTCACCAAGTAGTTCTCACTGTTTGGAAGATAAATATCTCACTGTCAAGGGATTTAAAAATTCTCCCTTTACACAGTACAAAAGTTGCATAACAGACAGTCTGTGGTGATGATTCCAATCTAAGACCAGACTAAAAAGACAAGAAAAACACTATACAAGTACCAACAGTAAGTTTTAAAAAAGTAACTTGAACACAACACAAATGGACACCTTTTTTTTGAGGCAACTTTACCATTGTCATAGTCTATTTGATGGGAACACTCAACAGAATCTTAATCTACCCAGAAATTTATAAATTTAATTCTTTTTCCACTCCTCCCCCTCCAGTACTCTACTCCAAACGCCACAATATTGCCCATCTAGAACAATCTCTAAAACTTGAAATGAGCTCAGGCTTTTCCAAATTTCTGAAATGTTCAATCCAGGAATTACCTATGAAAATATTTGGAAACTAAGAATTCTTCAGCAGCAGACAGCAACAAGATCTGTCTAAGTTTTGCTTTACTTTTGGTTTCATTTCTTTTATTTACATATTCTTTTCATTATTATATAATTACAGCACATTGGCAATTATTTTAGTTCATTTTGGTCAGTTCCATTTGCTACTCTTCTGCAGTCAGAGGAGGAAGCTTTACCTTATAATTGTTGACTTCTGGGGGTCATATAAGGACATAAAGAGCTCTGCATCCTCTCCAATTCTGCAGACAAAATTCCTCACAAACACATACAGGCTGTGGGTGGGGGATGAAGACATCCGGGAGTACGATGCATAATCTGGCTGGTCCTTTGACTAATCAGGAGAAGGAAAATCAGTTAATAATAACCCAGGAATTAAAATGCTGCTATACTACAAGCAGTTTTACATTAGGTATATGTAATAGTTAAAATTGAAAAGGAGAGCAGGGAGCTGGACTCAGTAATTATCATAATTTTTTTCCACCTTGAGCTATACAATGACTCCCATGTCTTAGGCCAGTTCTTCAGCCAGTAGGCAATGATGTAAAGGGGGCATATTCCCCCCACTCTTAAAGAAAAGAGCAAGTATCAAGATGTCAGTACAGGGACAAGCCTACAAGCCTGAAGGAATTTATTTTTGAACACAGTAGGATGTAGCAGAAGGCCTATGATCCACATCACAGAGGGGTTGCAGTGTGCTGGAGCAGTAGCAAGAGGAAGTCAGTCTCTTTGAAGAAGAGACAAATAACATGCTGAGATCAGGACAGAGCTGAGCAGGTTCACTGACTCAAAAATAGGCTCCTGAATTCTTCTTACCTCCCATCTTAACCATCAAGAAGCAGCTTCTTAACACTTCTAAACCTATTGTTTGTCTCTATTTTAAAAATAAGTCACCACAGTCTATCACAAACTCCCAAGTTTCATTTTCCTTATATTGTCAGTTAATTACTGGGTGCTTTCCAGTGATTTGTCATGGGTGTTATTGAAGTGTCATGACAAACCAACTATTTTCTCTTTAGTGATTTACTTGCTTTTTTACAGTTCACTTTCTCATAAATGGAGAAAAGAACCAAAGAGGCTTACAGATCCTTGCAGAGGTTTAATATTGCAAAAGGTCAAGGAAGTGTAGTCACCTGCTTTGCATTTAAGAAGATTTAATTCATGCACTTGTCAGCTTTGCTTTGGCACATGAACTTCTGGTGTCCAGAAGATTATGCTGAATTCACCCTAGCTCCTCTTCAGTGAGCTTAAATTCTTCAGCTCCATCAGAATAACCAGCAAGCAGCAATACTTAGCAAATAACCAGTGTAGTCACAAGAGCTTGTGAAAACAAGTTGTGGCCAGTGCTGCTTTGCAGCCTGAGCTCCAAGTGTGTGGCTATTCCCTGTGCAATTCAGAGTATTGAGAAGTCCAGGGATGGAGTGGAGACATATTTCAATTTAGGAGCTCAAGAATGGATTTAGAACCAGCTTTAGACATGAACTTTCAGCCCAGCCCACAGCCCAAACCCAGTGCACAAATTCAATTCAATTTGAGGCTTAGCCATATTTATAACATAAGACTGTAGATCTACTCTTAAGTCAGAAGAAAAAGTTTCCACCAAATTTTATGGTTCCATCCTTCAACAATTAGATGAGTTTTTGTTTGGATTTTAGCAAAGGAAGCATCAAGTTTAGCCAGCCATTCCTACCATTTCCTCCTTAATTCTCTCAGTGATTTTATTGGTTGCTTCTTCATGTGCATGAAACAGGCTGATAACACTGGTTTTATCTGGATCCAAGATATTTCCATCCTCATCTCTAACTATCAGGTCGAGCTCAAGTACTCTGTGAAAATACAAAAGGCATAATAGTAGGGTTATTTCCTTCCAAATAAAGAAAGCTTAGAAATGTAACAAACAAGGAGACTCTTCAAGATTTAAAGTTGTAAAATTTAAATAAATGCAACAATATTTAACGGAGAAAAATTTAACTATTTCCCATGATTTAAGCTGCTGTCCAATATTTAGGGATTTTTAGAATTGTCACCAAAGCATTGAAATGTCTCACATAAAACAGATCCACCCTGTTTAATGATTTCTAGCAGTCTTCATAGCTTTTAACTTTTAACACCCAGTGTTTATAATCAAGATGTTCAGATCTTGTAATCAAGATCTTCTTGTTATCCTCTGCTTTTATGTTGCTCACTCACCCTTTCTGTCCCAAAATTTAACTCTGCTCTCACACTAATTGTGCCTTTTTTGCCTAATTTTCCTTTTTTTCTGCCACTCTTTTTCCCTTTCCCACAAAAATCCCCTCAGCCCCCGCTGTCATTTCCTCTTTATTCCTTCTCCACAGTTTGGCAAGTTTCCTTCACACTACACAACTTAATCCCACCCTTTCAGGAGCTTACAAACACTTTACAGCTTGCAATCCAAATAATTTTAAATATCCCCTTCACCCCTACTCTTCCAAAGGAAGCACTTTATTGTCTCATAATACAGAAAGACTATAAGGCTGACAAAACAGAAATCTGAAAGCAAATGAATTTTAATGTTGTCTTAATCTCAGCGGGCTTCTTTGATTTGAGATCTTCAAAGTGGATTCTGGTTTTGAGTGAGCGCTCAGCTCCACACAGTGCAGTAGGATATGTATATTTCATAGTGTGCTCTGTATGAATACAATTTATTACAAATTTGCATCCAGATCACAGTGAACAAGTTAAGAATTTCATAACACCTTGTGGTCATTTTATGTGCAGCCACAGGTAATGGTAGATTTTCAACTGCACAGAGGCCTTCAGGCCACAACAACCACAGTCACTTAAAACAGCAAATCACAGATTGTAAGCAGATTCTAATGCCTGTAAAAACAGTACTGTGAAGATTTTCTTACCAAGCTCTCTCTCCCCACACTTCATCAGATGGTGGGACACCATTAACCTCACACAACCCCAAAAGTTTTGCTAAAAAGCATGTTGTGTTGCAGTTGCAGTGACTTTTTATTTGCGAGGAGCAGACAAGACTCTTTGTCAAGTAACTATTCTGTCCCGGGGAGTTTCACTTCTATTACCAGAGTTCTGCCTGGAAATTCCCTGGTGAATTGGGTGTGGATGTGTTTGTTTGCACACTTGGTGCAGTTTGCCAGCATCACTTTTAATGGTCACTTACTGGACATAGGCCATGTTTGTGACAGATGGAAAAGTTTTGGATCACAAGTATGCTAGTGATATGTACATAGAGGCTGGTTATCTAACCTCAAATCTTCCCCATTCACAGCCTCATGTATTTATAATGAAGAATCAAATCAAAATTTTGAAAAAACATTTTGCTATGAAAAGCCTCATCATGGTGTCCACTATCAGCACAGGACTTACAGGGAGAAGTGTGAAAAGGAAGATTCTATATGAACCACACTTTGAATTCCAACCAGTAAACATGAAAACTTCATCATCTCTTTGGTGCTGTGCTTTCAACTAAGTCATGCTTTCCAGAAGCCACTTACTTGTTCCCATAGTCAATTTTGGATGTGACTTTCTGCTTGAGTTCTTTGAGCTCATCTTTTGGCAAAGTCCCAGACAGAAGCTGCGACCGCCACTCCATCAAGTCACACATCATGGACTGCACCTGCTGGAACCTGGCTTTCTTGTTTGTCTGAGAGAGAAAAAACATCAGTGAGGTTCAGGCTTCGAGTTGAAGTGAAACACTGGGCTTGACAATTAAAAGCTACATGTCATATTTAGTGCTAAATGATAGCAGGAACAAGAAGTAGGCAAAATAATCATGTCTCATCCCACAAATTGTTAAGGACAGAATATCCCACATGATCATAAAGAAATAACATGAAATTTTGTATCAGGATAGGGAATTATGTTATTTGTGTTTTATTGTGTTGTTTATTGTATTAATTGCGTTGTTTTAAATCTCTTGAACAAATTCTTATTAAGAGAAAACATTACAAAAACTATTAACTTCTGCATGAGATACTGATGGGAACAACAACACTTGATTTTGGTATTAACACATTTAAGAGATAAATAGAATACACAGAAGTGACTAAAGCAGTTCTAGTGTCATCCAATGAAAATAAAGTAGGGTTTTCATTGCTGACTTAATCAAGAAGATGAAAAAAGTGGCATTTTTTGGAAAACTACAGCACATTCAAGATCCGTTTGCCCCAAGATAGATAAAGAAAAATACAAGTGGCAGCTGGGATCCTGGAACAGTCAGCACAATTCTTGAAATTGCCAATTGTTAATGGCTACTTGCACCCAGTAACCCTTGAACAACTTCTGTTCTAGCAGTCCATGAGCACCATGAATCTTTTTCAAAATCATCCCAATTATCTTTTTTTCTCCTATCTGGAAACTTTTCAATGCTACAAACCAAAATTATGAAGAATTTATCATGCACAGGATACAAATGGGCGTAAGTTACACCACTCCCCAGCAATGCCATCTTTCCCTTTACAGAACCACAGAACCACTCAGGCTGGGAGAGACCTTCAGCATGATCCAGTCCAAGGCTGGATTTCAAGTCACTAGGTATTCAAAGCCACTGAAGAAACTCTTACTGGTGAGAAAGCAATTTTCTAAGTCCACCCAGACTCAGCCCTGAATCTAGGAAGAGACATTAATTTGAACAAGGCCCCAGTGTGCATTAATAGGACTAAGAGGTAACAAACATCATGTAAAAGATCCTACCACATAGAGCTGCTTCCAGATGCTTCCCCATTCCCAGAGAGTGGTGGTAACTTCTTGGACTAAGGGAATCTCAGCAGGTATGACATTTTCTGTATGTCTGGGAAAGAGAAGGAAAGATCACAAAGAGTGTCTGGTTTCATGGGTGTATCTTATACTCACTGTGGGTGAGTTTCAGAAATGCCTTAAAACTCATGCTTTAGCAGACAAGCTCAATAATGTAATAAAACAGATAAATTCCATACCTTTTCTTTTCAGCAGCAGCTTCCTTGATGTGGATGAAGGATTTAGGAAATATTCCCTGATGAAGGAGAAAAAAATTATAAATCCACACTTATTCTCCAAAAACATTTAGGTAACAACCATGGCTGTGAACATAAGCTGTAATGACAAACTTTAATATCCAAACTAACTCCTGGTTATTTAGCTTTCTGCTCAGATGGATGATTTCTATTTGACAGACAAATAATTGAAGTTTTTCGTTTCTCTTCAAATGTAGAGTGCATAGGCATCTTTCTTCCTAAGTAACACCATTTTCCATTCCAGAAAACAGTTCAATGAAATACCATTTAATTAAATACAATTTAAATTCAGTAAAGAAACATTGTGTCTGTGCATCATCTCATATCTATTTTAACTGACCTCTGTAGAAGATAAATGGGCACCAAACCAGAAGTTCTAATGTGATTGTCCTTGCTCTACAAAAGCTGAAATGTCTCAAGTCATCCTAAAGGAAAGTTTGACATTCACTCTGTCCATGAGAGTCCTCCCCTGCACTGGCAAATCTCACCTTGGTAATTCACTAGATCCTTTCTGGACTCTCAATTCAATAACTCACATATGGTACCTCAAGTACCACAATAATTCAATACCATATGTGCTACTTTACAAAGCTTTTCTCTGAATCAAATTGCAGCTTTTATAACCATTTTCTTTTAAGCACTGGATCTTAATCAAAACACAATTGTCTTATCACTTCCCCTTCTTTTTCATTAAGATTAAAGTTCAAAAAAGTCCATGAAGAAGCAAAGCAAAAGAAGAAGGTCCCAGTAATGGTAATTTTAGTGATATCTTAGTACATGAAATTAATAATACTTTTTAAAGCATGTTATGCATGATGATCTTGAAGCCCTTTAGCAATATTAGGAATTAATCAAGAATTAGTTTAAAAGAAGTGGTTAGTTCCGGTAAATATTTCCATTCTTATTTTTAGGCTAAATTTTAATTGATAAAAATAGTAATGTTATGTAGAATAAATGGTTATAACATTTTCAGTCACAAGAAATGCCAAAGTAATTAAAACACAGGTGCAGTGCTTGAATACATTTGCATTGCAACACCCTAGAAGATCTTATATCAAGAAGAAGTTACAAACAAAAATGCTTTTCTTCTAGAAAAGTGCAGTTGAAACTAGAAGTAATTTTCTTGCTACTTAGCTCAGGAGTCATCATACCCAGGGTAAAAACTTTTCCTCTGTGGAACTTTCCATTTTCAGGTCTGAGAGTACTGACTTTAAAAGAAACTAATATGATTTTTGTACATAGGAGATATTTAAGAACTTAAGCCTCATACAAGTTGTTTATATTGTGTGACCTAAAAAATCCTTGGAGAAAGTACAGAAACAAGCACATCCAGCAGGAAATTGAGTCAAAATTCAATTGAAATGGTGGCTTCAAGAGTTGTTAACCTGAAGGCACAGTCATTTCTTCTTCATTGATCTGCTTTTCCCAGCCCCCACTTCTATTTACCAACATTGTCCAGGATGAATGCTGATCATTTTACTCATCTTGAGAGGAAAGAGTGGAAAGAGCTGACTTGAGAGATCAGCACAGAGAGATCAGGACTATCTAGGCAGAAATTTCAACAACCCACTTCAAGGGCTGCCCCTTCAGAACAGTCTCACAGGAAAGGACAACGTGATCTTACCTCTGCTCCTTTGTACCTCACTAGGTATCCCCTGTACCAATCTAAAAGGAAGAAAAAATCACTTGGTATGACAAAATACCCACGCATTACAAAGCACACAATAAAGTAATGGGGTTTATTTCACATAAAAAATACTTAGCATGGTATTTGTAAAAATGAATAGTTACTTCAAACATACAGAGCTTCAAGTGAGTAGCAGGGATTATATTGAACATGACTTGCATATTATCAAATGTGATTGTATTGTCTGCTTTCAAGCCTTGCACAGTAAGTACAGATAATTGTACACAGAATTTAACATCCATGTTCACATTAAAAAGGTAGAATAAGAGATTTGTTTTGCAAAGTGATATATGCACACCCTTAAATTGCATTAGCCAAAATCGCCCATGGTCCTGGGGAGCCCATGGAGCTCTAACTGTTCCAGGCCCAGCATTAATTCAGTGCAGCACATGGTTGTTACAGATCCAATTTCCTTCAATGTTATCAGATTAAGTCATTTTTGTGCCATGTGGCTTTTGGACACAACCATAATAAGCAGCTTCTTGGTGTAAATGCAAATTGGAATGTCAAGAGAACTCAGAGCCATTGCTGGGCTCGTGCTGCATTGGTAACTAGAAAACCCTTCTGAAAGGCAGGAGGGCAGAACTGCAGCAGGGGCAAGTTAAAATTCATTCAGGCTTTCTTCCTGCTATTTCACAGTTCAGCCTCAATAAACTACAAAAACCACAAAAAGCAGAGTTCAGCCTTACTAAATAAGATCAGGGGCCACACCCACTGTACACACACCCCATCATGAAAAATCACCTGCCCAGAAACAAAGTTTAACTCTGTTGAATACTACATTTTTCATCCACAGAAAGAATTTGTGACCAAATCAGACATTTCCTAATTGTAATTTCATGAGCAGATATGATGTCTTTGCTATCACCTTTTCTCTCACAGGTATTGCTGCCATGCAAGCAAAGCATAAAGGAATAAAAATAAATCCCAAATGCCAAAAAGCACAGTCAGAAAGGCAATGCTTAAAGACACAGGATGATTGCTTACCTCAAGGAAAGACTTAGGACAGATTTTTTAGGTTGTTCTGCAGTGGGATTATTTTCCCTCGGTGTTTTATCAACAATAAAATTCCATCTAACTGCTGAAACTGAATTATTTGCACATAGACTCAACGTACAACCAAGTGTGTAAAATTGGTTTCATCCCATTTGCTGTGACAGCACATATGTGTTCTGTGCATAAATTTTGTGCATGCAAAACCAACTAAAACAGGACATAAAAGGAGCACAGGAAGAATCATGTCACTGTTGGTTACTCACTAGCTGCAGCAAGCTGCAAATTTACAGATATCTGATAAAAATTATCTTCACTCCCACACTGAGAAGGATTCCACTTCTTCATTGACAAACATATTTCATAAAGCAAGGCATGACAGAGCATATCAAGGGCAGGAGGTTCAGAAAAGACTTTTAGATAAAAAATAATCCCATAAAATCAGCACTCCACTCACTAGGCTGGGCTGACAAAAAATGGACCCCAGGAATCCAAAGCCTGAACTGCTATTTCTGCAACTAACACACAACACAGGGATGAGGAGGTTCCTGGTTCGTGTGTGTGTTTTGTTCTTGGTCAAAATGTTTAGAATGGAGGCTTGAAGATTACTTTTTTTAGGAGAGGACATGAATCATGGTGACTCTGTTGACTTCTGAATGACACCGATGTTTCCACTGATGCTTAAAGATATTGAACTAATCTTACAAACAGAAGAGAACAATTATGTTTTTGTGCTCCAGTATTTTGTTAACATGGTTTTTCAGGTGCTGCTCCCTCAAATCCTTTGTTGTTTCCTGACAAAACAACCTAGAGCTCTGTGGGGTGGAACAGGAAGGGTTCAAACAGCCCCAAAGCCTTTGCAGCCTCGTGCCCACAGCACACCAGGGGTCTCAGCACTGAGCTGCCTCTGCCACTGTGCCATGCTGCCATTGGCCTCTCTCTAACACAACTGCAGTCAGTAAAACACATGTTCTATCAACAGAAGTGGGTTGAAGAAGATAATTTTACAATATATTTTTCAAAGCTTTGACCAATTTGCAATTTTTTAAAAAACTCTTGATGTGGTCAAATAGCAAATCACTCTTGCAGTGCCATTTGCAGGTACATAACTGCTGAATTAGTAATAATAACTCCACTCTCCTTGCTTTAATTATGAGGTTCCCATTTTACTAATGGAACCTCAGCAGCTCTGTCAGATTTACAGAGAACCAATGGGATTGGAAGGTATTGACTGTCCATCATGCACAACTTGTGCTTGTCCATCATGGACTTCTGCTGCTTAACATGTTCAATATTTTGGATGGCTTTCAGAACAGTTTCTATCATGCTGACACTCAGATTTCTTTAACTGGGTTTCCTCATTATACAACAGGATGATGAGGGTGCTCAATATCTCCTAGCAACAAATATTTAGTTTAGAGGCTAAAAGTGTACTCCTTTAAATCTTGAATCAAATTTAATGTAACTTCCCTGAGGTGTATCACAAGCTGGCAGAAACTTGACAAACTCTATATTCACCTTGACGACTTCCTCATTTGGTAAAGGCATCCCTAAAAACCACATCTACTGTAATATGTCTAATTTTGGCTCTTCAGAAAAGATTAGGTTCTTCCTCAAAATGCAGCACACCACCAAAAATAAGGGCATTAGAAAGGTAGTGATGTAATACAGGGAACTGCTGTGAGGCGAAAGGATTGTGTTATTCACAAAGAGATGGAAAATGTGACTTACCTTCACAGGACTCCAGGATATGCACCACATCACCAATCTGTAGAGATAGCTGTGGTACCCCTGTGCCTTTAAAATTGTATATAGCTGGAAAATTAAAGATGAAAACAACATTTTTCAATACAGCCACACAGCACAGTGAAACTGAGATCCACACGTGGTTATTAAGGTTTGGATACTGGGATCAATACACCAGGCTAGACAAACAGAACAATAATTCTATCAAGGAGCTCCATTTGTCAGCATTAAATAATCTCTTTTCTCATGAGAATGGAAAGTTGATGCAAGGGACCAGTGGTGAAAGCAAAAACCAAACAAAAGAACCCCCCAGAAAAGTCAGCAAGCACTGGAACACCAGCTATTGATCAGCACTGCTGTGCACAGGATTTAGGAGCCCTGTTTAGATGCAGGTCTTTGATAAATACACAGGCACAGTGCTGGGGAATTGTTTATCTACTGGGCCAAGGATTTAAGCACACAGTTTATAGAAATTTATTGCTACACTGGTAGGAAAGGTCACAGAGATGCCTGTGAAAACTGAATTTACTGAATTCTTTCCCGGGTTTAGATGCTTTAATTTAACATAAAACTGTGTTTCGTATGGAAACAGAACTGAGGTTCATAATTTTCTGTATTCTCTGTATGACTCTGAAAGGAACACAGGAGCTGTGGATTTTGAAAATGTCCTAATCAGAAACTTATCTACATGTGGTTAAGAAACACCATCATTTCAGAGAGAGCTGAAGAAAATGAGCTCTTCACCAGTCATGTTCCAGAGCTACAGGATGTGGGCTCCTATGGTAACCATGCCTCTGTAAGCTTTTTTCTTCACAGGCTTGGTAAAAAACTCCTACAACAGCATTAGAGCAGGAGAGATGATTGAAGCTGCAGTCACAGAGGGAAACTGACTGAAATACAAATACTGAAGCCCCAATTCAGGTGTGCAGAGGGGAACAGCTGCTGAAGGTGAGCCCAGGTGTGCAGGAAAGGTTTTGGGGAGCAGAGCCCAACAGTGCCCCCAGCAGCCACACCTGAGGGATTTTGGATGAGGGAAAGCTGATCTATAAATCAGAGTTTTCCTTCATCATCTTCCTGCATGCCTTTTGCTTCCCTCTTCAGGTTTCTAAAGCAGGATATTCATTTTTGCTAGTCCAACATGTATAATGATACATGTTATTTAAACATTTTACTTATTTTATTTAAATTATTAAAGCCTCAAAATAAATTGCCTTCCAGGAAAATGCCTGCAGTGGGAGTGTAGAGCTAAATAGATTCATCCCCTCATTTTACAAGTACTCCATAAATTATGTGTCTTGTTTCTTTTGCCATAATTTTGTTATCTTTCTGGAATAGAAATTAGAAGGAATTTCAGATTGAGGAGGCTTATTGAACCAAGAATAAATTCTTGGTTTTTTTGACATAAAGAAGTTCCCAGCAGCTCCTTCTCCTGAGAGAGGAAAGCAAGGCTTGAATCATTCAACATATGGGGAGAAATAAGAGAATTATAACTTTGAAGTGAGACACTGCTGCTCAGATTCAGCCATTTATTCAAAAGAACATTGAAAACAGTTCCTCAGAGCTGCCTTAGCCCAACACAAAATTGAGTTTACATGGTGTAGTACATGTGTAATTCTATTCTGACTGGTCTGTGTTCCTAAAGGGGAGGGTGACAAACAACCCTGCAAAGTTGTGATGACATTTGAGGATACATTTCCCTGGAGTGTTTGGGATGTGGGGGGATGTGGGGGCATTCCCATGCTCTTGTCCCATCTTCCTGAAAAGTCCATGGAGACTAAGATTGCTGTTGACCAGTAAATACTTTAGATTTCAAAATATGCGCTGCTCTACTTAGTTGTAGCTGTCTCAAAATACAGATGCAAATGACTGAGTCATTTATTTACACTGCATTTCAGTTTTGCTCTCCTAAGACTTCATTAATAGCCCTGAATGTTTTGAAAGGTGCAGCAACAAGCTGGCAAAGGAAGTGGCTGCATCAGCTTAGAGATTTCTAAATGAGTAAGTGGAAAGTTAACAAGAGATATTTTACTGCAGAACTTGGATTGTTTGGTAGGATGAGTTTTAAAAAATCCCTGTACAAAGTTTTGGGCCATAAGCCTAGCTACACATTTTATGATAAACCACATCCCAAACCACTTTGCAAAAAAAAAAAGTAACAAATAACACCAGCAGCTGCATCCATCTTATCTACAGCACCAAACAGCTTGATCATCACACCTGCTTTTCTTTTTGCTGTTAACTGTGAATAAAAGTTTGACTATTCTATCCAGTTATTATGTTTTCTGTCAGGTGTCAATGATGTAATTTCCCTTACAAACTATTTGTGAGTGTCACCTCAGAGCTCACCAGCCAAAAGCAGGGTTCCCTTTCCTCCCCCCTCTTACAGGATCCTCAGGGTTGTTGTGTGCACAAACACATTTAACTCATTATTCTCTTCAAAAACAATATATGAAAACCCCATGAGGAATTAAATATTTTTGGTGGGATACAACGGGTTGTTGGCTTTTTTAAAAATAAACTCTTCAGTGAGTGGAAATAAAAGCCCTTTGAAATCACTCTGAAGACCTCTCCTACTACTTCTCTCCTTGGCATCCTGCATCCCAACCATAAATACAAAATGAGTCAGCATCCCTCAGGCACAGGAGGCACCCAGCATTCACATCAAATCCCAACAGCAATCAGTGACCTCAGGAGCTGCTGAAGCCATGGCAATAAGATTAGAGGGAGATTTGGGTGGCAGCTGCCCTCCCCAGCCCAGGCTGAGGTGTGCCCAGCAGCGGTGGATCTGCACACAGGTGCTGCAGGATCCCCCCAGAATGGCAGAGAATGCCCAGAAACTCTAATTTTACAGCAGCGTTCTTAGCAGGGACATGACAACACTGACAACACAGTTGGAAGATTTTTCCCTGGAAAAGCAAAGAAGGAAAACCATCTCCAGAGCTCGCCATAACCTCTGTGGTGATTTGATGGCACACACACACAACTCAGTCAGCAAACAGCCCAGTGCAAGCCGCTGGGATTCTGAGCTCCCTGGGAAGCAGAGCTGAAGGCCAGCACACCACAACACCCATATTGCTCAGAGAGCAGGGGGAAATGCCAGCTCAGAGTGCTGACAGAGCCAGCCTTCCACAGGGAGCCCTGTTCCAGCGCAGGTGGCTTTGAATGGTCCCTCAGGAGTAGGAGCAGCTCCCATCGTGTCCAGAAGTTCCCAGAGGATCCTTTCCTGCCCAGCCAAACACAACCTGTGCAAACACCCTCAGCACTTCTGGGGGTTTTGTGTCAGCCTCACACCCAAAGACATTGACCAGTGTCCATCTCAGCAGGAAACACTGAGGGAAATCCTTCTGTCCCCATTGAACTCCTCCTCATCTACTGCAGCCAGAGCTGCTGAGTCTGATAATCCTCACCAGATGTGTCAGTGCACTCCTGTACACATGGCTGTGGACAGAGAAAACAATTAACCTGCCCTATTTAAATTACATGTCCTCCTCAAATTAGAAAATGGCCAGCAGAAAAAAATCCCAAAAACGCTGTGGACCTTGTTAGGGAGTTTTCACACACAAAACACTGTAGAAGTCACAAAATCCCAGGTAACAGAACCCCTTCCTCAAGAAAATACATTTCCTCAGAGTTAAAGACCCATATTTTTTTCCATTTACATGATTAACCTCTAAGCTACTGCAAGATGGGAATGGTAAATGAGGAAAATCCCACAACCCGCAACACTGAAGCCATTTATTATCATGTGCAGTCCCTGTCCTGACCTTAATGAAGAATACAAGCACTACATTGTTTCATTTTGAGACTCACCTCTCTGTCACAAGCTGTGTTACAAGTTGTTTTCCTTGGCTATTTTCCCACTCTTACACAGAATTTGAAAACAAAAAACTTCTCAGGTATTGCAGAACCAGCTCCTAATTTCACTTTACCACAACAGAAGGACAATTTGGTATGATTCTGATGCAATAACTCATGATGTGTTCTGCACATTCAAACAATTTCTAATTAATAGGTGCAGCAAGAATCCTCTTATTTTTTAAGTATCCATAAAAGCTCCACTTCTATGAGTAGTCAGGTATTCATAAAAGAACAGTTTTTAGTGTTCAGTCACCATTTTCTTCCCATGAGAACAGGGTGAAATTATTCAGCAAGGAGACAGATAAACCACAGGTGAAAATATTACACAGTCCTAATGGGATTTCTTGACTTCTAGAAAAAATGTGTTTCAGTATTCCAAGTTAAGGATGTCCCCCTAAAACCTCACAGAGTAAGTATGCCTGAATGTTCAGAATGTGGACACAGCTCTAAGACAGGCCAGAAACTTGTCCTAAACATCTGGGGGGGTTAGAAGCTGATTAATTCATTGCAAATCGTGCTCAAAGGGCAACTCTGCAGTTCCCAGGTAATGAGAGAAAACAGCTGAATACAGATTTCCTTCCCTGCTCACCCATGGGCCAGATGGAGGTTTTAGCTGACCTGAGCTACTTATTTTCCTTAAACACAATAAAACCAGGATGGATTACAAGAACCTGGAAGCTCTAACATACCAAACTAGTCATTGTCTCTGACTCTTTATCTCCTCAGATAAAATTGCAGCACAGCCATTTTTCTTAGAACTCTTCATGAAGAACAGAGTATTTAGCTGTGCTTTTTCCTTTTTATGAAGGACCATGGATAAAAATATTATTTCCCCAGCTTTTGCTGCTTCCTAAGGAGCTAGAACAGTTTATGGGACGCAGAGGGAGCATTTCTTGGAGGAAACCTGCCCTGAACAAAGCTCTGCTCTCTGCCCCCTTACACCTCAATATATTCAGATTTCAGAGATGTAGAATAATTTCAGAGGATTTCAGCAGAAGAAATCAGACAAGCCAGTCTTAGCCCTGTGTACTCAGGCTGAGCAGGTGCTTTTCTACACCTTCAAAGAAGTCAGCCACTCTTTCCCATAATTTTGCTTCAAAAGGAGAAACATTCATTTTCAGATTCAGCAGAACAGGAGTAAATCTGATTCTTGAGTTTAGAATGCCAACGTTTCACCAGTTTGTAACTTTGCTCAAAGTCTGATAACTGGCAAAGACTTTCCATCAGGAAATTGCCACCCAAAGCCACCAGCCTGCCATGACTATTCCATCTTGTCCTGTCCATAGGAATAACACAAATTTATGCTGGGAATTCTGCAAGACTAAGAGCAGGTTTCATGTGTAAAATCAGGATTGTATTTTTCTGGTACAAAGCTGAGTAACTGCTACCTGGAGTACTCCATTTTAGTTAAGTAAAGCACAAAAGTGGGCACAAGAGACTGCAATTTACCATGACCAAGGGATGGTGAGATCCTCCAGATCCACCCTGCAGTGTGCTCTGTTCATCCAGAGCATGATGGGCCCAATATTCTCAAACTGAAACTCTGCTCATCAGCAGAAACTGAAGGCATCAGGCACTCTTCTAAAAAGAGACTTGAAAATTCAACGTGAGGTTTGTAATCAGAGACTTAAACCCAAAGATTTTCAAAAACACAGAAGACAAAAATCACCCTGTATGTTCAAAAAGCTTCTGGTGTGAATTATTCCAAAAGCTCATCAATTTTCACAGAATTTATGACTCAGAACACTCAGTTTGCCCATTTTTCATATTTCCCTCAGACACAGGAGGCATGCTTACAACAGACTGTTCTCTTCATTTGAGACCATAGTTTTCAATAGCCCTTGTTCAATCCTCACTATTCCATGAGTTTCATTTACTTAAAATTTGGCAACCACACTATTTTCCTGACAATTTCTAAGAATATAATTTCTGGGACAGGAGAGCCAGCGATGGTGGTACATGCTTGTTTGGGTTTGTTTGATTGTCTTAATTACTCTGAGTGCAAGAGTCTCCCATTTTTTCTCACCAACATTTATAATGAAATACATTTGGTTTCCAAGATAGAGCAAAATAAACTGAGAGCCAGCAGTTTGGCTAAGAAAAGGAACTTCTGAGTATAAGCTAAAGGTTGTTGAATTTGTACTCACCTATGAAATTCTAGCAATTGTTGAAAAACAGAGACAGAATGCTCTAACTGAAGAAAACCTACCATAAACGACATGTATGTGCACTTCCATTACTATTCTAATCTTGTGGGGAAGTCCATTTTGATTTTTGTTTATTTTGATTTGTGACACACTAAACCACAGACACCGCTACAACTGTGATGTTTGCATACAAATATAAGGAGTTTTATAAGGTGTTTGATGGAAAACCTTTCTTTAGCCCAGGACATGGATTTGGGGCCAGCATTCTCACACACTGCAGGTGCCCAGATTGTCTCTTACACCCAACTCTGCTACAGTGAGAGCAGCAGGGCAGCTACAGAGGGGAAAGGAAACAGCAGCAGGGCTGCAGTGCCAGTTCTTCCCAGTGACCCACTCTAGAGTAAATTGTACTGTTTTGGACATGAAAACAAACATTGCTGGACTGCCATTAGTTTTTGAAAGATTGTGTTTCACAAGGTGGTTTTTTGCTGTGTGAGGTTTGCTGTACCTTTCAAATACCACAGAGACTACTACAAGTGCAAAAGTTATATGCTTTCTACTATTTGTAAAATTGAAACAGAAAATTGGAAAATTGACACCTTTTATTTCGTAACGTAAACTGCCGCAAGAACAGGCCACTTCCATTTCGCAGTTCTGCTACTGCTGGACATGGACATTGAACACCACGTTATTTTCTTCTTGTTAATTACTTGGTGTTGCATTTTATTTCATGAAGCCAGTTAGGTTGTTAATGCATATCAGAAAAAACTATGGCCTACATAAAATATAATTCTTTTGGAAGCATTTAGAAGGTTAATAACTAAGTAGTAACATGCATCTTTCAAGTCCTTTTGCTTAGATTCCTACTTGTTTAAGGCTTTTTAAAAGCAGCAATTCCATCCTTAATACAAATTAACATAATTCATTTTAAGATTACTTTCCTTCCAAAAAGTACAACTTAGCAGCTCAGACCCAGATTTTTTCTGTAGCACTGACCATAAGTGACAATTTTGCAGAAGCAGCTGTAGGATTCCCCTTCCCCTACATTTGTTCCCCATAATTCTGGCCATTGTACATTATACAGCACATTAATTACTCAGTCTGCTTCTAACACACCAAGGTGGGAAAAGCTGCATTGCTGTCAAAGTGGAAAGCTGACTCTGGTGTTCTTCATTCTGTTGGACAGATCAAAACTTAGTAAAATTTTGATCCTTTAGTTACTGCCTGCTGGTGAAGGGGACGGTGCTAATCCATCACAGCAGAGACAACACCTGCCCACATCCTGCCTGGAGGACACCAAGACAACACTGACATGGCAGCTCCCAGAGCTACTTACCCACGCCACTCTTGTCTGTCCTGTGCCACCTTGCCATGGCAGTGAATCCAGGGGCTGCCAGGGATGGGCAGAGCCCGTCTGGGGTTCAGAGCCCAGGGGGGACCAGGCAGGCCCCGGAAGCGCAGCGGGCCCGGGACGAGCAGGCGGCGGCGAGGGCTCTGTGAGATCTGCTGCCTCTCCGAGCTTCCTTCCTCTTTTCTCAGCTCTGATACCCTGCCCTGTCATGGGGGAGGGGAATCCCAGCCTGGCTGCTTCTCTTGCACCGTGGCAGCTGTGAGCACACAAGCACAAAAGGACCAAACCCACGCCAGGACCTTGTGGCACCACCCCTGGCCTTCAGGTTGGCTGCTGGACACCAGACCAGCACCGGGCTGGAAAGGTTTGACTTCAGAGATGCTACTTGATAAAAACTCTGCTCTTCTTAAAGAATTATTGTCAATAAAAAACTGCCAAAAGCAGTTTTTTATAATATTTTAATTATATTTCCATAGGCTGCTGTGGGAGCCAATTTGGGTGAGGACATCTTGGATGTCTTCAGGTTGGCTTCAGTGACCATCTCTGACCACAGCTTAGGTCAGTGTTGGACACCAAACCAGCACCAGGCTGGAAAGGTTTGACTTCAGAGATGCTACCTCTTAAAAATTCTGCTCTTCTAACCGGTCCTCAAACTTGGATTTGAACTTTTCATGTCACCTCTCCAAAAAGAAACCACGAAGACAAAGCCACATTTCAACCACACCCATTCTTTTAAATTACTATCATTTTATGTTTGGAGGAAGAAGCAGGAGACCCTTCTCTAAACAATGCAGTACTTTCTTGAAGACTTATTGTCAATTCAAAATTCCCAAAAGTAATTTTTAGTATATTTCCATAGGCTGCTTGGGCGAGGACATCTTGGATGTGCAAAAGACCAAGCCAAGCCTTTTAGAACATGAATGAAGGGCAATATACCAAATTGAAGGCACTATGTCACCTTAAAGCACAAAGTGATTTACTCATAATTTCAAGTTAAAAAAACTCAAATGAAATCCTTGCAAGATTTACTGCATGTTTGATCTTCTGCTTAGTACAACAAATGCAGTTGACAGTCCTGTCCTCTGGATATTCCACTGTAGTTTAGCAATCACTGTTTATGCAAACTGTTTAACACTGCCATGCTATATCCATCTCCTGATTTTTGATAACCATCTCCTCTGGTTTTGCAACATGACATCTTATTTCTCAATTTTAACTAGCAATCATATGGAGCACAGACTGCCAGTCTCTCTCCTTGCATGTGGAATTCTGATATATATTTCTACAGGAAAATCACTTTAACCTTTACCACAGATTTGCTTGAATTGGTCTAATCTTAACCATACTAGCTTAGAAAAGGATTTAGCTCTTTACTCTCCCCTGAAATAACATTGAAAGTCATGTTATGTTTACTAAAGTCAGCTAAATTCCCAGCAGCTCCATTATCTCCGTTTACAGACAAGCCTCATCTAAAAGTTCTTAATCTTTTTTGTCCCTGGAAAATCCACTTTATATTGTTATTCTGTCAAAAACAGATCTTGAGGCAGAACAATTCCTTTCAGATTATTCTGGGTTGAGTACTAACTTCCTAACCAGTGGTAATTATCTTCCTCACTCCTCCCAATCCCTGTTGCAGCAAATCCCTTCTTCCCATTCACTACTTGGCCTAAAGGTTGCCTTGTTTTTATTTTCTTGTTCTGCCTGGCTCTCCCTTATTATGTTTCCCTGTAAAGCAACAGCCCAGAGGAAAAACTGCTCCTTTCTAGCACTCATTTACAAATCTGCTTCTCTAATATACCTAGTTAATACTATTTTCTTTTGAAAGTAAATTATCTGAAATAAAGACATTTCACCTGCAAACTGGGATCCAATTTGCAACACTTTTCTGATGGCCTGATGGGATTCTGCAGGACTGGGCTCTGGCCAGAGCTCACATCCCTTCTTGTACCCTCTGGATTCACCCCAAAAGTCAACTCAAAGGCCAAAACTCCCACAGGAATTGCTGCCTCCCACTGCCATCCCCTTCCCCACTCAGGTCTCAGCTCTGCACAGCTGCTGGAGCTTCCTCCTGGGCAGATTCCCATCATGATGCTTTTGCAGCCCCCCAGCCCCTGGGATCCACTGCCACTTCATCTCACTCAGCTCCCACCTTGTCTGGCTGTGCCTGCAAAATTCCTGCCTCTAACTCCTAAAGAATGGATGGGGCAGCCAAATCCTTCCTTAGCTGCAGGAGGAAAGGACATCAGAGCAAAGGACACACAGGAACCCCAAAATCCTGTTCTTACAGCAGATAAACCCCAGCACAGGTCTAAGGAATTAAGGTGGGCAATAGTTACACCCCTTGTCCATGGAGGTTTTTATTCCAAGTTGGTTTATTTGTGCAGTTATTTCCACACTGATATTCCACAGAAAACAGTGAGCAGAGTCATCACCCTCACATACCTCACCATTTCTTCCTTAAGTCTTTTTCAGGACAGAAAGTTTTCCAAGGAAAACAGAAAATTCCTTGTTTCCTCCCCAAAAGATTAAACTTTCTGTGGAAGAAGTTCACAATAAAAACTTAGCTTACTTTTTGGGGGCTGGGGACAAGCAGAAGAGAGACAGTGCTTGCTTCCTTCAATATTGCTATCAGTTCCAGAAAACAAGACCTTGTAAGATGATGAGTAGCTAGCTACCCATTTTTCAGCTAAGCTAATTTCCATTATAAAAAATTTGAGCAGAACACAGAAGTTGCATCTAAATTCTATTCTATGCCAAGATCTGTGAGCACAGTTGCAGAAAAGCAAGTGGTGAGACAAACCAGAACCAAATCAGAAAATAGACAAGAACTCCCATGCACAGTAGCTCAGGTGTGTCACAGCAAACCCAAACCCCGGGCCCCAGACTCATTACACCCCCTGCACTCCTGCAGGAGGATGTGCAAACACAAATCCACTGCATAAGATGGTAAAACCTGGGCACTCCAAGTGGGCTCCAGCAGCACAGACTGTAAAGCAGCCCCTGGGGGTAATGAGATAATCCTAATCAGTTGCATTTGTTTGTTGAAATGACATCCCAGTTTTGTTTGTCACAGAAATTAGTTATTTCAACCTAGAAAAAGCTTTAGAAATGCCACATGCCAAGTAGCTCAACATAAAATTAACTATAACATAAATCAACACACAATTAACATAATTAACTGTCTCAGTACTGCCATTTAAACACATTATCCAATGTCAACTTACCACAGGTTTTCCTCTAAGTAGAACAATCATGTACCTCAGTTGTTTTAGGCTATTTGTGTCTCACAGTAGTGACAGTAAACAAATGTAGCTTTCATCATTTACATAAAAAAGGATTTTTCTAACATTTTGTAGCATAAAAGCCAGGATTTCTTCAACATGACATCATTTAAGTTCACATACCAAAGTCAAGAAGAGCAAGAACTATTTCATGGCTACACATTTGCTGTCAGTAAAAGTTAACAAGAAGATATTCTGTTTATGTAGCTTCATTAACAACAGACTGAAACACTCAGTTACATAGCAAATGTCTTACACCAGTGAAGTGACAAAATCTGATTCCATGACACAGATTCCTGATTATTTTGTTCAAGAGGCAGCAGCCACTGGGCAGTGCCTAAACAGAACTGCGCAGAAATGCTCTGATAATGAGATGGAGCTGCCTGGAAAGGGAGAAGATGGGGTCATTAAAGTAACTTTTTAGTCACTTCTGCTGTGATCATAATTCAGTTTTTGCTGATGTGACTGATGAGCTAAAGCCACCCACATGCACAACCACAGTTAACAAAACCCCAGCACCACTTCAGACCTGGCAGAACTGTAAACAAACCAAAGAGTTACAAGATTACTCCCAAATGTACTTTTTTACATGATGGATTAAAAAGAAAAATTCTTATAGAACTTCCACATTAATTACTGAGTCTTTTACTTAGAGACTGGCTAATCCATTCACCAGATAGAGCTCAAAGTATAGTACCATGACCCAAATGGAGTAATCCAACTTCCATACAAATACCTAACTTAAAAGGTCTCCTCAGAATTTTGCTTCATGAACTTCAGGAAGTTACAGTTTTCTCCTAAAAACATGACACACAGCACCTGCATTACACATTCTTATCATTTATTGAGGTACTTTTTTTTTAACAAAAAGTTCTACAAAAGACATCACCTTCATTTAAAAAATGGATACATGTTTCTTCTCAAACACAATACAGGCTACATTTCATAAAGAAAGAAATAAACCTTTATTTTATTTAATAGTACAAATACAAGAATCCATAGAATTTCAAACACTGACCAAAACACATGGAGTGATTCACATGCACTTTGTAAATAGGTCAGCCTTAAGGTGGAGAAGTAATACTTTAGGAGGAAAAATATTAAGAAATCTGAATCTGTAAAGTGGAAGAAATTTAGGAGAACATCACTTAGTTGAGTTCTCCATCAACCCTGTCTAGTCTGTCTTACCATATAATAAAACCTCTGTTAGCCAGAACTTCTCCTCCACAACAGCCCTGTGCTTCAAAGAAAGCAATGAATGTGTTTGGAGACTCTGCCAGGAGTGGAGAACAGGCCACACTTTGGGTCAAGGGAACACCAGAGGTGCCCTCAGGGAAGGCATCAGAAGTGCAGCTCTGCCAGGCAATCACAGCAGGCAGATCAATATTCAAGTTAACAACCTGTGCACTGATGGGACAGAGCTCCCAGAGCAGCTCCTGCTGCTGCAGGACCCCAGAGTGCCCATGGTCCCTGAGGAGTCACTCACTGCTGAGCACACTGAGTTTCACAACTTGCCTTGGAAGATACATACAGTGTGGAATGTTTTTTCTTCTGGGTTTTCTTCTCTGTTGAGATTTTAGTTTCCTTCTTATCTTCTTCTGTAGTTTCAAATCTGGATTCAGCTGTTAACCTATAGGCAAAGCAACCATTCTAAATACATATTTAGTTAATATAAACCAGGAATAAAAGAAGAATTTTAGGCAAAATCAACAAGCCAGCTGGTAAACAAGATCATCCATATACAGAGACAGAGCAAGCATAGTTTAAGAAGAAAATGAGACCAAACCATTTTTATTAGCCCTAATCACATTTCATCACTTAAAGCTTTCCCTCCACACCTCAGCTGCTGAAATGTTTGGTAAGAAAGGTTATTGAATGTGTGAAGTGGCTGAGATCAGCCTTCAGAAACACCAGTGACTGTCATGCACAGAAAGGAGATCCAGTCCCCAAAAGAACAACTCCAGGTGAAAAGTCTGAGCAACATCAAACAAATGGGATGAAGTCAAGCTTCTTGCTTCTACACCACCAAAAACCTACCCTTAAAATAACGTGCTCCTTTCAACCTCATTCTACACTACTGTGGCCTTCAGCTTAGGGCTTGAATATCTTCAGTTGGGGGAAGATTTATTTTCAGGCTCTAAATGATATAATTTGCCTACTGACATGTTTTAATTCTGCTATGAATGTAAGTGGAGATAGAACTGTCTCATTGCTGTTAAAAAGATAATTTTGAAATCAAAACATCAGATTGCGCTCAGATGTCTAAATCTTGGTTTTAATTTAATGAACATGCAAACATGCCATTAGAACAATTGATGAAGAGTGATATTTTACCCAATCAAATTACCCACAGCCCATTGACTGTTACACATGATTATTTCCACAAAGACAGAAATTAAGGAAAATGAAGTTCCAAATGAAACATCACTTTATATAATAACACAAACTCTACACTTGGTTATCAGCACATACATTAAAGCAATTCCCTGGTGGCCTTGTGGGTTTTTAGTGGTCTCAGGAGCCCTCAGTGAGCATGGACAGCTGCTTTCAGTGATGTTTCTCCCAAAACAAATAGCTGCTACTCAGTTGTTAGAGATTTATTTGCAATACAGAAAGGTGCAGCTGAACATGAGGACTGAAAGAAGCTGTAACAAAAAAAATTGGGGAAATTCAGCTACAGATTCAGACTGCTGTCAAACTATGATGCATTGCAGGCCCTGTTCATGTTAATCCCTATAAGCACTGTCTCAACAGGCTGAAGAACACCAGGCTCTGCTGGGCACCTCCTCTAGATCAGGGTTTGCTCCACCACGTGCTTTGTTTTAAGGCCACATCTGCAACTCTGAGGGCTGAGCACCTTCTGTCCATGGTCACTTTCACTTTGAGCTGAACAAATCCTCATGGGGTTACAGCTACAAGGAATTATTCAGGGAAGAAAGAAATGTGCTCTCAGTAGCCATCAGCAGCTGCAGGTGGGGTTGGAGTTTCTGCCCATGAATCTGCTCCTATGGTAGATTCCCTTCATTAGTCCCTCCCATTCTTCTGCCTTAAACAACCCCTGCCCAAGGCCCCCAAAACCACCACTCTAGTGGCCAAAATTGCCAATAGAATGCCTATAAACAAGCAGAGAGAACTCAAACCAGAAGAATAAAAACCACATTCACGTAAGCTACATCCCAAAGCAGCACAAGTGGATTTAGACACAATATTGCCCTTTCATGGTATTAGATAATTCTCTTAGCCTGTAATGTAACAACTCTGGCAACCACATTCACCCTGAGCCTCTTGGGGAGGAGGAGATAGAAAACTGCCCCTATCCTTCTCAGGCTCAGCTTCACTCTCTCAGTCCTGGCTTCTTTCTTTCTTTCTCACTGCCCCATTATCTTTAACTGGAAGGGAGTTAATCTTCCCCAAGTCTGGTTTGCCCATGACCTCTGCCATCTTCACCCACAAACCTGACCCACCCAATGCTCTCATTTGTCCTATGGAAGAGAGGGAGGAGCAGCTGAGGTTCACCCCACAGCCCTTAGAGTCCTGTCCTGGCTCAGCAGCTGTCAGCACAGGGAATGGACCAGAAAGAACAGACAATGGTTAAATACTTCAAGCAAATGCTGGTGAAATTATGACATTATTTGAGCTTTCACTCTACAGACTCAAAGTGAGATATAACTGGGGCTCCTACCAGCTTAAGAAAGATGAACTTGTTTCGTCAGGTGGAGCTTTACTTCCCAAGGCTGAGGGCTGTGCCTAAAACCCCAAAGAGTATTATTAGTGTATCCAGATCTCCTGCTGAGCAGTACAGGCAATAGGACAAAGCCCAAGCGAAGTAGATTTGGTGTATGTAATCCAACTAAATAATTTAAGGGAGCAAATAAGCTCTTGGACATCCAAGGTCTTCTTTAGATCAAACTCAGGCAAACAACCTCAAATCTCAATGCAATATAAACTGGGCAGAAAGGGCTAGAGTTTGCTATTTCAGTTTAGGAAGGGAAGAAAAGCATTTCAATAGAGAAATGAATCTTTCTATTGACCAGTTAGTTGGCCAAACAAAAGATATCACTACACAGAACCTTTGCATTGCCAGAACTCCAGTATGCATTGAGAAGTAATAATCACCACCTGAATATTTAAATCTGTAGTCTCAACACTCTCATATCATAACCTGATCAGTGTCACCCCCTAATGAGCTACTCCAGAGCTGGCTGGAGCCCTCTGGAAGGGCAGAGGTGCCCTGCACACACAGCTGTTGGCTGAGATTATCCAGCTGTACCTGCTGAAACCTCCTCAGCAAGGAAGTCTCTTCACACAAGGGAGTTTGTCACCTCCACAAGCACACCCAGATCACTTCTGACCACTTCCTCATTGCCTCCTGGGCTGAGATGACAAATTCAACCCCACTTTCTAGAAATTCAGTTTGCAGCCCTTTCACAGCTAAAGTGGCTCTGCTCTCTCACAATTCATGGGCCAATGTCAGAGCTCCACTAATTACTGCAGACAAACTATTCCAGGCACAAAACCAACCCCCAGAGAGCACAACAGCCTTTCAGCTGCAGCATCACATTTTAGTTGACACAAGGTCAAACACTGACAATTATCCACTGTTGTATTTTCCTCCCACAAACTCTCCCTGTTCAGGTCCCCACTCCTGATCAATTTGCCACTATTTTCTGTGCCCAAGGTTCAGCCACATCCATCACAGAACAGTCCAGAGATTCTTTCAGTGTTTAGAAATCCAGCTTCTCAACTACTCAGATTTCAACATGACTTCCTATTTTATAGCACATCATAGCAGATCAGGGGTAAATAAATCCGTGATGCTAGCTTAATATCACAACCTGAGGTTTTAGTAGTTCATTAACATAATTAGAAACAAACAACTTTCTGCCTGGATTTGCCTTTTACAGGCTCACACTATCACCAAAAAAAGCATAACAGCCTCTATGAAATTTTGTGGCAGCTTAAGTGTGTTTGTGGTTTTTATTTTTCTAATATTTTCCATCTTTTGTTCCTTATTTGAACCAACGGCAACGGGTACAAGATTAGAAACCTCCCTCTGAACTATGGTTTCACCTTCCTCTTCCACTTTTTCTACTCTCTCTGCTTTCCAGCATCAACTCTATAAACAATTTCCACTCCTCACCCTCTCTCCAGTAGGTTCCCCCTTCAGGTCCCATTAACTATTTCCAACAGTTTCCTGTAAGCAGCCATTATATCTTCTTTTCCCAAAGCAATTTGAAGAGGTAAGTTAACCTTTTGATATCAGGTTACATTCTGCCTGTTCCATTATGTGTAGAGAACATTATCAAACCCCAACACCATTACTGAATTATTCCAAATCCTTCCTCTCCATTTCATCCATATCTGACCTTCCTGATCTTCCCTCCTCACTAACAATCCCACATTTTAACACAGCTACTAAAACTGCTGTTTCTGCCATATTTTCTCCACAGTTTAAGAAGACTGCAGTGTTTGGCTACTTTAAAACTGTTAATTACATCCATGCAACCTAAGAGCCAAAGCATCAATCCAATTACCCTGAATGCCATTAACATTGGCTGCTTCTTCCAGCAGATATTAGCAAGTTGCAAGCCCAAAACCTCTGGACTAGCCTAGACTTTTTTCTACACCCAAACACTCGAGTTTACAAAGAGTATGAAGAGAATACAAAAAGCATTAGTTGAAAAAGTAGAAAATCAAAGTCAGCATTGTTTTCACCAGAATAAAAAAGGTGGAGATAATGACTGTTGTCAGTTACTTTAACATGTAGCAAAAAGTAACTTCAATTCTCAGTTCAGGAGAAAAATCTCATCTTAATTTGGCAGTTGCGTTTCCAGCTATTGTGCATCCAGACCATGCATTTGATTTGTCTGACAACACAGACAGCTCATTAATTCTCTATTATCTTGTACAATGAAAGTTAACACAATTCAAGTGAAGAATTACTTAAATAATTTTTAGGCTTTCAGCTAAATCTGGAAGTTGCTGGGGGCTGAAATTAGGCATGAAAGTGAAGCATGCTTCCAGCTGCCTTTATTACCTTGAGCTGTAACACAGCTGAGGGGCAGTTTTGAGGGCACCAAGAACACAAAGCTTCTGATGCTGGAGCAAACCAAGTGAGCTGTCATGCTACCTGCACACCTTAAATGTCTTCAATGGGAAAGTTACTTCAGAGACTGTTTCAAGAGTCTTTTCTATTAGTCAGTGCTTTAGTCCTTCTAAAAGGGAGTGAGAGGCTGAGCGTGGGCAGCCGGAGCTGAGGGATGACACTGCATGCAACACTGAGGAGATAGACAAAGCAGTGCAGAGCACAGTTCATGCAGCGAAAGAAAAGAGATGCAGCTCTGTGCTGAGGGCCTGGAGCAGAGACAGAAGCTGACACTGACCTGGGGACAGCTGGAGCTGAGGAATTGTTTCCACTTCTGCTACTCGAAGTAAAGGTGACGTGATTCTCATCCTGAATTTTAACTTTTTTTCTTTCTCTTTCAGGTTCAACAATGTTTCTTATTGCCTGCAGAGCTGTGTGCAGTGGGGATGCTTGGACAGGCTGTTTTTTTGGAGAAGCATCACTTTTCTCCAGGGTCTTGGTAGTTGTCATTTTCCCTTCCTTACTTGACAATTGAGTGAGAGCAGTTTCTTTCACTGGAGTATTTTGGCTGTCAAAGTATTCACAAGTCGCATTCACTGCAATCCTCTCCCTCTTCTTTTTAATTTTAGAACCTTTAAGCAATTCTAAAGGAAAAAATGGAATATGCTTTTTGTACAAACAAGAAGCTGGAGATAACTTGTCCCCCAACATGTTCACAATAAAAGTAAGAATATTTCACATGACTAAAGGGCTTGGAATAATTCTTAATAGACAATTTATAATTTGATATATGTATATACATACACATATGTATGTACACGTATGTGTATGTATGCGCATATGTACACACACATGTAACTTAGACAATTTTAATACCCTTAAAAGAATGTTTCTTCCTAACTTCTGTTGGGATGATCAGATTATAACTCAAATAAAAGACATCTTTCTCCTCATCCACTCTGTCTTTTCACCAAGGCTTTAAATTAAATGCTCTGAACTGCAGGTTGCTGAGGCAAGCTTCCACAAGTAACATTTTAAAGGTAAATCCTTTGGGTGTGGACAAAACCAACTTTCCTATCTGGTTCCCTGTTCATGGAATCCCAGAATGGTTTAAGTTGGAAGGATCTTAAAGGCCATCTCATTCCTACCCCCTGCCATGGGCAGGGACACCTTCCACTATCCCAGGCTGCTCCGAGCCCCATCCAACCTGGCCTGGACACTGCCAGGGATGGAGCAGCCACAGCTGCTCTGGGCACCCTGTGAGGCCCTCACCATCCTCACAAGGAAGTTTCTTCCTAATATCTCACCTAAACTTGCTCTCAATTTTAATGGAATCCTCTTCCTCCACAGCTCCCTTGCTTTGCCCATACTCAGGTATCAGCTGTTTGTCAGGTGCATCTTTCTAGCCAAAATTTAATCCATATTAACTTGAGCTGCTAAACTGCTTTCCTGTAAAAGCTTTGCACCTCATTCCAAAGCTCCCATCAGCTGCCTACACCCAGAGAGCTGAGGCTTCTCACCACCACAGACACTGCTGTTATTATGGGAAACATCTGAGATTTGATCCCACCCACTGGAGTCTGGTTATCTACCTGTGCTCTACAAAGCCCCTGAACTGCCATTTTTAACAGTAAAATTTCATTCCTTAGTCTCCTCCCGTCAGTGTTCACATATTCAAGTGAGGTCTTGAGCAAGGCAGGGCTTTTCTACTTCATCTCAGCAGATTTTGGAAGAGGTTACTTCAGAAAGTCAGCAACTATTTAAGCATTAAATTCTGGAACTAAAACAATGTCTTCCTGTTTAATGTCACTCCATTTCTAAAGGCTGAGAAATCCAGAAATTTACATTTTCCCTGACAGAAAAGAAATTGTTACCTTCAGGTTCATATTTCATTTTCAGCTCATCCAGCATAACCCTCAGGTTCATATTCTCACTCTGACAAGCTTGCAAATGCCTCTCATTTGTGAAGAGCTTCCTTTCAAATTCCAGGACCCTCTGGCTCTCATACAGAGCTTTCATTCTCTGCAGGGATAGCTCATTTTTCAGTGTTTCAGTTTCCTTGCTGGGATGGGAGGAAAATTATAAAAATCAGCCACACTTGGATTAGTTTGAGTTTTTCTTTTAGTAAAGAAACAAGTAAGCACTGAACTTCACCTTAAATTGGTATTTCTACATCAGTAGTAAAAAATCAAGCTTTTTTGTCCTATGAAACATTTTGACTGTTATTATCTCACTTTTTATAAGAGGAATAAACATACATAGTCTAAAGATTAAGACTTTTCATACAGTTTCCTTAGAGATTAACTTGCAATTTATTCAAGGTCTCAACTGCCCTGTATCTAGGAGTATTAATGATATTTCTGGAAGAAAGCAATAATCATAAACAGTATTTCTGCTGTTATCTTTTAAAGCAAATGAAACTACAAAAAAACAACTCTCAGTCCTATAAATGAAGTCAGGTTGGTTCCACAGCATTAGAAAATGCAACAGGAACAAAACCCATTTACACATGGGTGTAAAATACAACAGTAACAAAAAAAGGGAGGATAAAAGCAAGTACCTAGAAGATAACTCTGCCACAGCCTCAGGCTGGAATCACTTACTTTGAGTTGTCAAGTTTAATTTGCAGTAAGTCTGCATAGTAACCATTTTCAGAGTCACTTCCTTTCGCTCCATTAGCGGGTCTGGACTCCTCCATATTCTCATATAAACTCTGATAAAGAACAAGTGTCAGCTTGTCAGGCAGTGACCTTTCAGAAGCACATTAGCTTAGTTCTTAGGAGACATTTTCTATGCATTTTGATGGTGAAGCCTCATCATAGAGGGATTTAAACACAGATGATAAAACTGAGCTGCTCTGAGTACTTTCTCATTTGTTACAAATGTCAAATAGCACTAAAACTGACAGCTCTCTCTCATTCACTGAACAAAAGGGAAAAAAGTGAGTTATCTCAACTCCAGAAGGTTTGCAAGAAGAAAGCTGTGCTGTTTTTTTACTTGATAATATAATAGAGGGTATTTAGTTAATCCACAGGGAATTTTCCTCAGCATTTATTTCTAGGCTCAGCAGCTGGACCCCAGAGGAATATCAGCCATGCTCATCAACAGTCAAAATCTCAAAATCAAATATGTATCTCAGATGTGGAAGTTGCTTTATAGTAAAAAGCAACATGTTATAAAATGTGACACTGGGGGTTTTGCTTGGTGATTTTTTCCTGAACAAGCAGTATTCAAATTTAATCCTGTCCCAGAGACCTCCCAGGCCTCTCTCAGTCACTGCCTACAGATACTTTTGGTGGTTATTGGAATCATTCCATTTGCCAACACTACTTATTTAAGGCCTAGAGAAAAATTAAGTAGAGATCAAGCTTAAACATGACAAAACTGGTTAAACAATCAGGCTTCCTCAATTATTGCTAAAATGGGTTAAACCTGGCTTTACACCAGGTTATTGGGTTAAATACAGAATACAGGAGGCTACCCTGGAAAGCACAGTCCTACTGCACAAGCCAATACATCTCAGTTTGCATTCCAAAGCTCTGATAAAGAAGAGCCAAACAAGTCCAGAAACATGCCAGAATTAAGAAAGGGTGCAGTTTTCCATTCTGGGAACACACAAACATCAGCAGCATTACACTGGTGTATACAGAAATCCTCATGTGTTTCTCACTTTTCAAAATACTGACAGGATTTTTTTCAAGTTGCATAAGAGGACTGAAAAAACTGCTTTACAGGGATAATTAAGCACTTCAGTTTTGCTAGAAAAGAGCATGCTTCAGCTGCAAAGTTGAGACATCAAGAAAATAAATATCCAGGAAATTCAAGAGAGCTGAGGCACTAAAGGCTGAAGCCTAAGCACACTAAGTACAAGTGCCAAATGAGTGCACCTTCCCAGGGAAAAATTGGATGGCACAGCTCAGTGAGCCCTGACCAAGTAACTATAAACGATCTGAAGGTGCTTCACACAGAACAAAAATTGTTTCTTCAACCCAGGTGTTGAGTGGGGTATAATTTTCTGCTTCTCTGCACTTGAAGAGTCCAATATTCTCCAGCTGCAAAATGCAATTCAGGTCAAATAAAGATACAAGTCAGCTTTTGGATACCTTTTTAAACCTGAGCATGGACTTGAGATAGTTCTCATAATTCTTATTTTTCATGTTTTAGCTTCCAATTATAATTTTCTACTTAATTAAAAACCACATACCTTAAATTTTTCTAGCTGCCTCACTTTCATAAGAAGATCTTCTATTTCACCATTCTTTTGCTCTACCATGGACTGTAAGCGTTCCAGCTGATCAAATTCTGCCTGGGAGCCTTTCAGCTGCAGCAGTGTAGCCATCTGCAGCTGGAAAAAAGGAAAAAACTATTTACAACAAATACTGGGATTAGTGACTGAAAATCCCAGCCTTTTACACAAAATTGGTTACTCTAGCCTTGTAATTCTAAACCTGAATACAGAAGGGTACTGGGTGCTTGAAGTCAGTCTCCACGACACAATCCCAGCAATTATCAGCACAGACAGCTCAAGGCAGAGGAGAGCTGAGATCTCAGTGAGCAGTGCAGCCCTGGGGTGTCCCACTCACCTCTGTGCTGGCTGAGGAGCACACAAACACTCTGCCAAGGACACACACAGCATTTACCATCAGCACCAAACCAGCCAGAAGCCAGTGTCAGTCCAGGCTGATTTGTCAGAGCTGAAATGCACCTTGAGAACTCTCTCAGGAAAACCCACAAGCTTAACCTCCCATTTTTTTTCAGTTATAACTCCACCATGTTTGCCTTTCACAATATTAACCCAAGAATTTCAGTTTTTTCTTTCTGCTTCTCTAATGGAATACCTCCTTTGAGGCAAAAGAACACCCTCTGTCATTATACAGGAGAAGTTATAAAAATCTTACATTTACAGCAATATTTCTGTTGGTGTTAATATTGAAGTGCAAGGATCTTAGTACATTTAGTTACAGGTGATACATCAGACATTTAAACAAGAAACAGAATAAATGAAAGACTTCACAAGGTGTTAGTGAAAACTGAGGCATTTTTATCAGTCTAGTCAGTATGGATAAGGTAACACTGGGAGAAATCACAGGGAAAGGATCAAGTGAAAAAATGAGATTACAGAGAGCATTTACCCTATAGAATCTCTTATGTCAAAGGGTGTTGATGATTCTGTGCACAAAGTAGAGCTAATTAAAGATTCTATTATCTCCTCAGAGCTTCCACAGGATGTAAGGGAGGCAAAATTGTAAACTCCACCTCACTGGCTGACTAAAACTATCCTCACAGCTCCCAACCTTTTTCCCTTTTCCCTTAAAAGCCCTCCTGCTAACTGTCAGAATTGCAAATTGCAGCTGATCTACACAACAAAGAACTTCAAGAAACTGCAAAGGATGCTCTGGACTAGGAAAAATACACTAGAGGTGGGAAAGCTTTCCCAGGAGTGCTGTGTACATTCTGTTCACGAGTCAAATCCTCAGGATTTACCAGTAATTACCACAAAGTGAGATTCTTCAACTAAAGATGCAACAGCAGTTACCTCTCCTGTGGGGTAAGCAGCTTTGAGTGGAGAGATCAGCTAAACTCAGATTGAGCTTTAACTGGCAGCATCTCAGTGCAGCACAACACAGAGAGGAGGCTAACAGGGATTTAAGACAGCAGCTTAAGCAAAACAGCTGTCCTAACAAACCACTCATCTCCTGTACTATCAAAAAAAAATTAGGAAATTCCAAATGAAAGCATTGAGTACAAGGCTACCAGTTTGTCTCCATTTTTGGTACTTTTAGTATTAGCTGTGTTTCTCACACCATTCAATCAGTATGACTGACTCACCCCATATCACAAAGAAAATTTCCAAAGCAACTGATCCTACCCAGACTGTCCTCATTCAAATCTTTGCTGTATCAGTAGGGTTCTTCTTCTGCTTTAAGACCATTGTTTAAACTATTTTCAACCTACTCCACAAAATCTAGCTAATACAAACCTGCAGTGCAACTCATCATAATCACCCTTGATGTTTAAGCACTCTCCTCAAACTGCATGACCAAGCAGTTGATCAAAGTGAAAGGATCCACTTTAGTATTAGAAAAATCTTGAGACCAACATGAAAAGAGTTGGCAGCTCTGCAGCATCCCCTTGACATTATCTTGTAAATCAGCTTCTGCTAACTAGTCCTCAACATTAACCAACAGGCCCTCATCCTATTTAACTTAAGAGTTATGAAAGTTATGATTTATTCTCACACAAAAACAGAGAAAAGCAAGAAGAAAAAAAAAATGGACAAAGACAAGAAAGCAACACAGAGGTAGAAAAACCCAAACCCCTGCAGTGTGATGATGGTAAAAGCCTGTCTGTCTTTTTCTGTACTCTCCTTCCTAACAACCACAGTTAATGTACAAATGCTTGATTCGTGTAGTACAAGGATTGGAGAAGAAAAGAAAAAACAATTACCAAGACAAACTGAATGCTAGTTTGACTGACAGGAGTTGTGTTTTACTTTTATCCATTAAACAACTATTGCCAAAGTGAGCAAACATGGTGCCTTCACTGTAAGGTGGATGCTGTTGGACTGTAGGAGTCAAACAGCACAACATCATCTCACTTGTTTTTTCTCCCATTTCCCTCCCCCCACACTACTGCCCCATATTTTAGAGATAACAAATCCCCTGGCCTGTGCATTAAAGCAGTGCCTTATCAGACCCAAGGACACCCTGGAGTATTACAGGAATCATCCTACCTTCATTCTTTGCAATTGTTCTCTACTGAATGCATGCTGTTTTTGTAGGGACTGATATTTTACTTTCACACTGATCAGCTGCCGTTCCATTTCTGCCCTACGGTCCTCCACCTACAGAACATTGTGAACAATTATTACTGGGAAATCACAACACTTGCTGTCACTTGGATGATCAGTTTGATAAGGACATGCTGCCTAGGAATTGCTGTTTAGTCTGCAAACACTGCTTTTCCAGCAACAGTACTTGAAAATACAGGCTACTGTCTTAGCCCTGTGATAGAAGTGAGTAGACAGTGCCACTGAAACCCAATCAGTGAAATGTAGCAGATTTTTCTTTTGTTCTTTTGCTATCAAAATAAAGTAACATTGCACATGCTTCAGTGTTGCTGTAGAATAGTTTTGTCCACTGGAAACAAAACAAACAGTTCAAAACAATCTGAGCTTCTTCCCAAGTTCACCCATCCCCTGGATGCTGACATGAAACATAATGCTCCCTCTGCATTTAACTCTTACTCAAAAGCTAATTCCAAAACCCTCCCAAAAGCCCAATCATCCAGACATTTTGAGGAAGTGTGTAAGGCAGCATTTATCAGCAACTGTTAATATTTCACAGGCTGTCTTCTACAAAAAAGATGGACTTATCAGCTAGCACAGCTTAAAACCAAGAGCTGCAGAGAGAACCATGAAGAACCCTCAGTCACAACTTTTGACTTGATAGTCAGATAACTGGAAGTGATGCCATTAAATTTATTAACTCCTTATCTTCAGAGAGCATGAAATGGTTTTCCACATGTCAGATCAACACTGAAGTCATATTTGAGGAATAGAGACACATGCTGGCCAGATCAGGTGCAGATACTCCCATATTTTCAACACAATAAGAAAGAAAACTAAAAATACTTCTCAGGCATCTGTTGCATAGTTGTACCTCAGCAAAGAGAGAATTGCCTTTACTTGTAGGATCCAAAGATTGCTGCACTGCATGATCCAGCTGAACCTGAAGCTCCTGATTAGCCTCATGAGCTTTCTAGATTAAAGCAAAGAGGATATTAGTCATTTAAGCATCTGATGTACCACATACACAAATTTAATCAGATAACTAACTCTTTTTTATTTCCAATACTTTAGCAGAGATTCTATTGTACTGAAGTCCTTAACTGTACATACAGTTCTAGTAACAAAGTATGTGCCATAAAATTCTAGTCCTTAACTGTACATACAGCTCTCAGTTCTAGTAACTAAGAGACAAATTCATTTCTTTTCACTAGAACACTTAATATTCCACTTGTTCTTCAGAAAAAGAGCACAACTAAAAGCCTTTAAGGGTAAACTCTGATGTTTGTGAACTGGATTCATGATATTCAGACCACTCTCTCAGCTGTGTTCATCAGTGACAAAAGCTCTACTTCCCAGTAGAAGATTGCCCAAGGCATTCAGCAGGAACATGAAATAAAAAGAAGAATTCTGCCAGTGACCTGTGAGAAGGTCCCCAAGAGGCAGAACAGTGCCATGCAACAGCTCTCCCTTCACAGCTGCCACAAAACAAGGCCAACAGAGCTTTTACCACCAGGCAGCGCCAGATGTGATCAACCATTATCCTTCTCCTTCCCCTCTCTCTCACATCTCCTCCTTCACCAAAATCTGGCAACACAGCTTGTGCAATTTGGGATTATCTAGCACTGTGAATAAAAATAAAGAGAATACCTCTAATGCATTGCAGTAAAAGACAACTTCTTTTTCCCTCTCTTCTTTCTCCCCCTGCAGCCGCTCCAGCTGGTTCCGTAGGTTGCTGTTCACAAGCTCCAACTGCTCCTTACTGCACTGCAGCTCATTCAGCTTTTCCTCATCACTGGCCTAAACAAACAAAGCATGAAATGAAAAATATTTAAAGCAACTGGAAGACAAGCAGGCCTAAGTAAACCAAAGCCATTTGTTAGTAGTAATTAGTTTTAATACAAAATATTATCTTGAAGATAAGGTATTAAAGCCTATTTATTAAGGCTGTCATTTTTTGCTGTGCACAATGTCTGAATAAAAGCCAATCCTAACATGGCACTGTAGACAGCACACCTAAAAATGGAATGAGCAAAAAAGCAGAATTTCATCTTCAACTAGGCTACAGTGCAAATGCAGAGCTACTCACACACCTTCTGACTCTGGAGCTCAGTGAGCTCTATCTGCAGGCTGAGCATTTCTGAGGACATGGTCTCATGGACACGCTCAGACATCATGTGCAGTTCTTCTGATTTGGCAGCAATGATTTCCTTCTGATGCTCCACTTTTTGTCTCAGTTGTTTCTCTGAGAGTCGGGTTTCATCCAGTTCTGCTTTCAGGTTCTCCAACTTAAAAACAGTTGATAACTACATAGTATCATTTCATGGTAAATTCTTCAAAAGCACAATATTTCTGACTGCTCCAATTACAGAAAATGTCTTGGAAACATATGAGTAGCTTTTAAAAATAAACATTGGAATTCAATGTAATTCATAAGTGACTACACAGATATTTTTTAAAAACCAACCAAACAAGCTACTATACATTGTAACTATTTATTATTTCTTCTGTTAGGTAAGAGTGCAATTATAAGTTAAGCAAATAGTATCTAAAGTGGTATTAACAACTTTTTAGCTATATATTAGCATCCAAACCTTGTTTTTAAGGCCACTGATTTCTTGTCCATAGGCTCTGTCAAGCTGCTCTTTCTGTTTATCCAGTTGCACAATTTGCTGTTGCTTAAGTGACTCACACTCAAAATTCAAACTTTCCAACATTCGATTCTTGAGTTCAATTTCTCTCTGAAGTGTGTATTTCTCTTGTTCAAATTTCTGAAAGAAATGACACACCAATGTCTAGATGTAATTGCACACTGTTCCTTAAGCATTTATGAAAAAGCACAGGCTCAGAACCAAGATCCTTGTAGCTCATTTAGTCTTTTGTTGGGAGTGCCAATTAGAGAGCTGTAACATCCATGTTTTAAAAAAGTACAAACTGTTCTAAAGTGTTATGATTTATAAATGCTGTGTTTATAATTGCATTGTGAAATATTCTCTTCTTCACGGAAACTCTGTATTTCTTTGCACCCAACATGAAAGGTGTGGGTACCTTTTCTGCAAGTGCCATAAATTTAGCCAGAGTTTATATGCCCCTTCTACCACTACAGAACCCAATTACGTTAAAAATTACTACAGTCCATCAAGCAGAAGAGCCGAGTTCAATAGTTCTTTTAAGACAGCTAAATTGTCTGTTTCATAATAAGTCCCATCAACTCTTCCAGACTGAAGAATAATTTTTTAAACAGCTTCTCTCTACGCTTGATTGCATGTTTGTTAATTATGAAGGGCAGCTTCATTTTACTGTTCCATTCAGGCAGCAATTAAGGAGAAGAAAAAGAGAATCTTGAAAGGAAAAAAGGTAAGAAGGAAGCCAAAGGTAAGAAGGAAGCCAAACATGCAGATGTTTTTTTTTCCTTTTCAAAATAACCTAACTCTTGAGACACAAAACAGAATTAAATAAAAAACTGAAAGCTGTCAGGTATCAAAGTGACCTCTGTGGCACAGACACAGCTTTTCAAGGACAGACTTAGCTCTCAAACACCCAGGGCAGGAGCTTTAACACCAAGATAAAGACTGGCCACAGGACAGGTTTGGGAGTGCACTGCATGGCCAGAGCCAAAAACAACAAAACCCCAGCAAGAACCTGCCTGCACACTGCTACAGAAGAGCACACAGATGTTCCTGAGAGGCTTTGTGCCTGCTGATAGAACCCACACTCGTGTTCACAGGAACTGCCTTGAGTTACTGGACTCAGAGTGCACAGAGGAGAGACAGAGAGATTTTCAAAAGCTCTAAAGAATCTCTTGGGTAAGCACAGCTCCCACACAAAATGTTATTCTACTGTATGAAGGCTCACAATCCCTACCCTCCACCCCTGGAATCCCAGTTACCAGCCAGGCTCAGAAGGTGGCTCCAGCCTCCCACACAGGATCACAACCCATGGGAGCAGCTTGACAGCTCAGTACCTGCCCTGTGTGCAGGACAGGATGATCCTGCCCTGCCTTCCTTGGAACCTGTGCCTTCAGCTGCCTCTCACACCAAACCTACTAATGGTGAACTGACCAGAATAAAAATTCTGTCCATTCAGAACAGCAGGGTGCTGCAACAAAACAAACCTTTCAGCTCTATCCCAGGAGAAGGGATGATGCACAACCAGAAAGAGACTAATTGAAGATAAATTATTTATCTGAAACATGAGCTGGCTGAACACAAAGATGACTATTAAAGCCTTTATGAAAAGAGGAAGAGATTTTCCCAACTGAAATTTTCTTAAACAATTACTAAAAAGAAAACTAAATAATACCTCTAATAGCTTAGCACTATACTACTCCTTTTTCTGAGCTGCAAAGAAATGTGCTAAAAAGTTCAGAACCTCTGGGTATTTGGAAAATTTGAAACCTTTACTAGAGAAGAAATCAATTTTACAGTCTTGCTGCTAGCATTCTATGCAGAGCTTTTAAGTGATATAAAGTTGACTGGGAGAGCACACATAAATGGACTGCTAAACAGAGGAAAAAATGCTCTGAAGCAAATTTACTTTAGCATTTAGCACTCATTTTACATTAAAGGCAATTAGTCCTACATGATACTGAACACTTGGTGCATAATTAGCTATGAAACCCTCTCCTAGTTAGATACAATTATGCTCAATGTCTTACAGCTGAGAAAAAAGTCCTCTCTACAACTACTTAGAGGTTTATTAAAATGAATCTAGATGCTGGAAGGCATGTAAAACACCTGTACCTTTCAGAAAACAGTTAAAATAAAACAAAGTTCTGGTTTTGAACTTGGAGAAGAAAAGGCAGTCATCACCTCAGTTTTCTCAGTCAATTCAGAGCGTGTTTGATCCAGCTGATTCTGAATCTCACTCTGGGACTCCAGTAAATGCAAACCATACTGTGCTGCCTTCCTCCGCTCGTTCTCTGCTTCCTTGAGTTGCTGTTTAAGACTTAAAATGGTCTCTGCCTCCATTTTTCTTTTTTTATTCAACACTGCAAAGAAAAAATATTACTTAAGAATATATTGGAGTAAACTCATTTTACAGATAAGAGTAGTTATCTGAAAGAAGTTATTGGATTTCCTTTTTAACCAGGACAGAACCGTATATTTTTGCAATACAAGACTAAAAAAAAAAGCTCACAAGCAGACTTGTGAACAGTAAAATAACTGAAATAGTTATTTCTTCATAAACTTGGTTACTGCCTTATTTTTGATTATATCTAACATGCAGCAAGAGCACACTCCTGTGCACCCAGCCTGCTTTCTTTGTACAGCACAACCAGAGTTAATTTAGGATAGAGCTCTCCTGCCAAGTACAAGACAATTCAATAACCTCAGGAAAACACTTCCATGCACTTGGCTGCCACTATTTTCTCTGTATTACAAACCAAGCCCCAGTAAGTCCAGCATTTCTTGTGTACACAAATAACACTTTAGATTGGCATAGGCAGCTGCCTTAGCAGGACAGGGCACTCCTAATAACATTATGTGGGATAGAGAAACAGATAAAAGGTAAGCAAGGGGAGAGTCAAAAATAGAAGCCCTGTTAAAATATACAGAGTTGAACACAGGGCTTTGCATTTATTTAAGTGCTTAATGGAGTCTTGCAAAAATTAGTTTACTTGTTGGTATATAACAATCCCCTTGTCACATTTCAGAAAATTCATCCTTTTCTGACTGTAGAGTAAAACAGAAGACAGAAAGTGAATTTTGCAAAAAAGTTAGCCAAAGTAAACCCAACAAACTAAATATTTGAAAAAATAGAAATCAAGTTAAATTAATACCATAAGCTTGTATGACTGCTTGCTCCCAAATCTGCTAAATCAGGCTGCTGCAAAAAGATCCTATTAAGACAGAAAATGCTAAGTAACTTGGGCTTCTGAACAACATATGCCAAGAGGAGGAAATAACAGAAGGAGACAAAAAAATCCCGCAGTTGATTTTTCAAAGCCAGGACCCACAACTTTTACGTAAATTTCAGAATTAAAGTGCTTCTGTATTGAAGACCTCTGACTCTTGCTTTTTGTTCTCACAGAAGCAATTTTTTTGTTACCATTTCTTACTGGCACATATATAATTCTTAAGAATGCTGTAATATCCATCCTTCACTTCTTTTTTTTGCTAACTTTTATTCAACATGAATAACCCCCAGTGGAGTTACCCAGCTTCTCCTACTAGAAAAGAATTGAATTAACATGCAGAAGTAATTGTGCCCATACTGTGCCAATTCCTTTCCAAGGCACAAGACAGAAACAATCACATTCTGATTTTTGCATTTTCTCCTCACTTGTTGCTGTCCAGGTTTAACACATACAAAGAGACTTTTTACAGCCAGGCTTTGAAACCTCAGCTTTCACTTCTAACCACTGCAATGCCTGAATTACTAGTTTTGCACTTATACTAAAATAAGCCAGGGAAACACAGGAATTTTGCATACCAATACTTGAGACTCATCAGTATTATACTAATACAGGGACTCCACATAGAAACTAATAAATAAGTCTTTAACACAAGGAGTAGCAATACAAGAACATAGGCAACAACTTCTAGCATGTATTTCCACTGGTAAAGAGGATGAATGAATCGTTGTTCATTACATAAACAGAACTTTAAAAATAACTTTATTTTCTGATCAGACAATAGTATAGAAGCAACACAGCCATTTGGCAGCTCCTAGTTTACTAACTTAAATAACATGTTTAACTCACCTCCAGAAGCCCATTGAAGTATCTCTTGACCTTATTCTTCCTCTCCACCTTTAAAGGAAAAAAAAAAAAAAGGCAACAGTTGTCTAGTCTGGATGAGTCTGAGCTGCCAGCACAGCCCTTCAGAGCAGTCCCTTTTCAGAACAGGCTTAACCCTGCTGGCTGCCTCATGAACATGCAGATCACAGGCTAAGCCCCCACATAAATGCAAATCTTATTCAAATTTCAGTTAGGCAGCTGTCAGACAGATTAGAAACAGTCAGACCAGGCAATGCTGTCAAAGGATGGATGCTCTGCAATTTGGCCAGGGTCATTTTCTTCTGGTACACTTGTAATTTTTAATGGGTTTTTTGGGGGGGATTTTTGTCCCACTCTCTCCTAGTTCTTCAATCTCTTTTGCATTTCTCTTCCAGTTTCACATACAAGAACTTTAAGCTCCTAATAAATTATCTACTAGACAACAGAAAATAGAAAAGGTATTTTTTTTCTTAACTTTACAGTTGAAGTAGGAAGGAAAAGAGAAATAGCTTTCCTATTCACACACTCCTGCTGACTATTTAGGGAAAATAACAAGTATGCCTTTTGGAGCACAGCCAACCTCAATTTCTCCTTGTCAATTCTGGATGAATCAAACAAGGCCAGGTAGTTTTGTTCAAGAAGCTGTACACTGAACTAATTACCAGCAATTTAATATTATACATGAGGCCAAATAAATTACTCTGAAAACAACATTTTAAGATCAATTGAATGGGGAGCAAGGTGAGTAGGCAGGAGGGAGGAAATAACAGCCAGTCTTCATTTATTCTGCTGAGTTACAAGAGTTACTCACTTCTGGCTAAGTATCTTCAAAGATTTAATGAGAGAGTCTACCTCGATTATTCAACCATTCAAAGTCTCCTTAATAAAATAACAGGGTGGGAGATAAAAGGCAATCTGTTGGCAGGCCAGCTTTCTTCTCCCACTCTAGCACAGTTCTCTCTTTTAGTCCTATTCCCCAGGGCCACACGTTAACAACTGGCTGTCCTCTGATCCTGTAAGAGCTGCCTGTCCTCTGATCCTATCAGAAGCACCCAGCGCATTTTGTGATCAGGAGCGCCTGTACATTTTGTGATCAGAAGCACCCAGTGCATTTTGTGATCAGAAGCACCATCTCCAGGGTGGTTTTTCTCCCCTAGCCCAGGCATTCCCACGACCCCTCCGCCCAGTTACTTACTCAAGCCCGTACCTGCACCTCCCACGCTGCACACTCAGGCTGCAAGCTTTCCGGAGCCGATCACCTTCCACCAACAGGCTCCGGGGAGGGCCGGTACTACAGAGAATAACAAATATCACACCACAGCCTCATGGCTGGGCCAGCACAGAGCCGGCTCTGGCAGCGCTGTGTGTCACCAGCGCCACGTCCCCGCTGTCCCCTCCAGCCGGGGGAGGGTCTGACCCCCACACCCGGCACGGCCCGAACGGGCTCGCCTCGCTCCTCCGCGGGCTGCGAGGCAGCCAACGGCCCCACCCGCGGCAGGAACCGGCAGCCGGCACTACAGCGGCCCCACACAGAGCAATCCCCGCTCCCCTTCACTGCCCGCCCTGGCTCGCTCGCTGCCGGCTCCCCGCACCCGCCGTTGCTGCCGTTCAAACCGGGCTCCGCGGCGCTGCCCAAGTCTCGCGAGATCCTCCCGAGCCCGCTCCGGCCCCGCCTCCCGCGCAGGGCGGCCCCGAGGGGCCCCGTGAGGGCGGGTCCTGCCCGCGGCTCCCGGAGCGCCCGCGGTGATTCTGTCTCCTCATTGCCGCAGGGTCGTGGCCGCCCCACTTATTGGTGTTAAATACAACGTTGTCCTGACCGCGGTAGCAAATTCGCACAGCGAGGAGAGCGATTTCTGTGTTTTATTGATTTTGCCCGAAGTAGGAGCTAGGTGGTAGCACGCGAAAGCCTGGCTCACCGACCAGCAGAACTTGACACTTTTTATGCGTTTCAGCAAAGCCACCAGCACTCATTGGTTACGAATCCCATAACTTTTCTTTTCGTGAGTTCTCAAACCGCTGTTTGCTGTCACGCCTCTGGCTCCTCATGGCGATCCTCAGCTCCCCAATCCTGAGGGGATGGACGGCGCCTCCTCCTGCTCAGCCGAGCCTTCCCTCATTCCTGTGCAGCTTCACCGTCCAAGCTGCACGGCAGGTGAAGCCCTTACAGCACAGCCGTCAATAACCTTCTGATTTTCTCTCTAGCTTGCTTTATTTTCTACTCATCCTCACTTCCATACCAGGGAGGGATTTTATATTCACAGATTTCCTAAGCATTGAAGACCTGAGTGATATCCACAAAGACCAAAATCCATCAGCAGGAGTGTTTCACTATGGCTGTTTTGGAATCCAAGCACAAGTGCCTACACTTTTTTTATTTTTCTTTTTACCCCAAAAGAAAACCTTAGTAATTGTTACCTTTTAAGCAATAATTAAATTCTTAATCTGTTCTGCAAAATTAGTATGTTTGTGTACTTATTATTCTACTTGATGTGATATCCCTAACTGAAGCTACAGCACGCAAACATGTGATAGCAAATTCTACCTTTGGTGAAACATCAAGTAATGGTTAAATGGTAAATGATTAAAAGGTTAAATTCAAGCAATAGGCTGTAAGTAGGTGCAAGGATAACAATCCTATTTGGAGCAACTGGAACAAAAATAGATGCCCTAAGAAAACAGAGGCTTGGAAAATAGGCAGAATTCACAGGTAAATTGACAGAGAGAGTAAATAAAACACTCTTACTATCAAAATTATGCTACTTCTACTTTCCTTTTCATTAAAATAGGAGTCTAGCTTTTGTCAGAAGAAATAGGATTAAAAATTAAATACAGAACAGTCTAGACAGGCAAGAATACCAAGTTGATTAAAACAGGGACAGGAAATGAGACAATCCTGTTCTAATCCTGATTCTGCTGTGTTCACTGTGATTAACCACTCCAAATACCCACAGCTAAACCTCCTTGTTTTAAAATAAGGATAAGAGTGACTTAATTAAGAACTCCATGTAACTCCACTGACAGGGAGTGAGTACATCTCAGGAAAAAACTAAATAAGTTGTAAATTTTGAGTATTAGCATAATACTCCACTCTTGTAGCCTGCTAAATTCCAAGAGTTAAAATTGCTGCTGCTTCCCCATCTTTGGTTCCACAGCCATCTATAATAGCTGATATTTAATATATGGAGTATTTTAGCAAATTCCATAATATTTTCCTCAGCTTAGACTTTACATTTATGCTTTAAAGCAGAATTAGGAGCTTAGATACAAAATAACTGTTGTCATTTTATTGCAGGGGTTCCAGACTATTGTCTCCTTATCACAAAAGCCTCATGCCTTCTTGGTGTTTTCTTGGAGGCAGCTCATCAGAGCACTGCCTTTCTTCTTTACTAAATAACCAACTAATGCCCGTTCCCCTCTCTTTTATAGCATCTTCTTCTCATTGCTTACAGCTGTGGCCTGTTAAAGTCAGGCCTGTCCCCAATCTTTGTTAATTAGCCCAGCTGCAAATCCTTAGGGGTGAGATTGCTTTCTGCACTATCTTTATTTTCTTATATTCTATCCCCCTACAAGTAGCTAATTCACTATTTAAACAATCCATTATCTTCAGAGCTGTTCTCTTCCCCTTGCTGAAATGGCAATCACAAGGACAGTTTTACAGACCATGTTCACAACTTGTGAATGGAACATACAGGCAGGGGTCACTAACAAGCTGCTAGCAATCTGTCAGGTGGAGTGAGCATCTTGCCAGAGAGCTGCAGGAGCATCCCCTGGGTTACAACATCTAATTCTGATGTACCCCAGCATTCCTTGGCTGTGAAGCTGGACTTCACTTCAGAGGCTGTAAGAACATAAATGACAAGGTCATTGTGTCCAGTGCTTGTGGTAAATATGGCTTTATGGAAACACATACTTCAGTCCTACTTATCCATGACAGGACTGTCACTTCTCATGTTTCTTTTCAGTTTAGGTTATATTTTAGTCCCTAGATTGCTACTGTAACCATAAATTTACTGTTAGGAACTTTCTCCCTGCTTCCAGCCCCAACAACAGCCACCGCCCTTTAGAGATTCTACAAATCCAGCAGCTGCTGAAGCTTGATGTTTCCAAAGTGTGGAGTTTGTATACTTTTGTTTACTGACATTTTGTATCAACACTGTTAATTAAACCTGTGCCCTGCTGACCCTGTGTAAAATGGAAATCCATGGTTTGTGATCTCTACCAGCAGACAAGAACTCCACATAAGTAGGGGATTAATTGCAGCAAGTAAATGTGTTGGTGGGTTATTTTTTCCTCTGAGGAAGGGGAGGCTTGTTACCTTTATCTGCATAAAACTGATGAGTTTAAAAAGCCCTCTTGGTCTTTCCTGCTAATTGCTCAGGGTAACATATGAGCTGACAAATGTTTCAGCGAGTGTGCCTGAGATGCCAAACGCCCCACGGAGTCTGCTGAGAAGTGCTGATTGCTGCCCCTCACTTTGACCCAGGCTTCACCACAATAAAAACTTACTGGAGCATTAGAGTGTGGTTTATTTATTTGTTCGGTTCTTGCTTTTCATTATTTAATAACACTTAAAGCTGCATAACTTAAAGCCGTGTTATTTGCTAAAAATACAGGTTCCACTCTATCCAGATTTTTCAGCAGGGAAATATGAAAATGTTCTGGTTTTTTTTGTTTTTTTTTGTTTGTTTTTTGTTTTTTTGAGATGGGACACTTTCACCTTCCATTAAGCAGAAGCCAGAATATTAATATGTTCTAATTAATTACCATGAATATCAAGAGCAGTTCTACCAATACCTGAGTTGTGCTTTAAGGAACTCGAGTAGCTCAGTAATTACAGCAACAGATTGAGGGCCAGTGACTGTTTCTAATCCTCTCTAAACTATTAGACACCGACCGCATCCAAATCACTCCATCTCACTATTTCAGTCATCTTAGCAAAACATGTCTTTACTTAGCATTTTTCTCACCAGTCTGACCTTAAATAGCCTTCCATGGCCACGTGTGATCACTGCAGAATCTATCAAGCGGGTGTGAGAGTTACAAAAACAAACTCTCAGATTTGTAACTCCCTCATGAAACCTTTCCATTACTTTTATTTAGATTGGCCACATTTTTACTGCTTTGAATGGGACAGGAGCCTCACAATGAGCTTCCTGGATTTGTGTAATCGAGGAACTTAGTTATGAAAATATACTTTCTTCAGTGTGCAATACATTCTTACAAGAATGGGTAAAATTTGATGCATCTTTAATATTTTCCAGATACCCAGGGTTGAAGTCACAATTGAAAGATGTTGCTAAAAATAAAACAATAGTGCCAGTTTTATGATAACCTCAGGGAGTTGAATTTTTTGTTGGTTCATATCTGGTAACTCAAGTGATCAGTCAATCCCAGAACAAGGTTGTCAGATCCACATGTGATAGAACCCAGAGTGTGGGGTGACTCAAAGTTATTTTAACTTTTCTTTTAGCAGTATCTCAGCCACCTGAACTTCACACCCAGCGTAAATGCAGATATCCAATATTACCACAATGGAGGGTCAGAACACACACTCCTTTTTTCCTTATATTTTGAATTTGCTTGATACAAGTTCACATTCAATTTGTTGCACTGATATAGAGCTAATTCAGTGTTTAAATGCTGCTCTCCTCTGGCAGCAGCAACAAATTAATACTTAAACCCCATATTTCGTGATATAAAAATATTCATATAGGCCCCATCATCAACACTTCTAATTGCACAAACATGAACCAACCCCAAAAACTACCATTCTCTGAAAAACCTTATAAATTGCTGCAGTTTATGTGTGGGTTTTTTGCATCCTGTCCCCATGTTCTGGGCTTGACTGATCACTTGAATTACCAGATATGAACCAACAAAAAAATCAACTCCCTGAGGTTATCATAAAACTTGCATTGTTATTTCATTTTTAGCAACATCATGCAATTGTGGCCTTAACCCTGGGTATTTGAAAAATATTAAAGATGCACCAAATTTTAACCTCCTTGAGGTTATCATAAAACTTGCATTGTTATTTTATCTTTGTCAGTCAGTGACACACGCGGAGTTCCCTTTGAGGCAGGTTTTTATTCCAGACTTTTATTCCAGGTTTTTATTCCAGGTTTTTATTCCAGATTTGTACTCCAGGTTTTTACTCCCGATTTTTTTATTCCAGGTTTTTATTTCAGATTTTTATTCCCGGCAATGCCGAGGCGGTGCCGCGGCTCCGCGGTCTCCAGCGCCACCTGGCGGCCATTCTGCGCCATTGCAGCTGCCGCTTCCCGTCCCGGGAGCCGAGCACTGGCAGAAAATATTAACGGGAATTTTCCAAGGCAGAAAATTTTCCAAAGCAGAAAATATTAACTGGAAAAATTCTCTCATCAATTAATACAGTTCCTTTGGAGCAAAGATATTGCTCAAATTAATTGTCATGGCTGCACTTCCCTCCCCTGTCCCCCATTCCTTCCCTCTAAACAGTTGGACAAAGGGATTGCCTTGAATTTTAATTGAATTAAATTTCATCCAGATCATCATTCTGGATGATAACTTCACAGCTGCATTTTGGATGATAATTTTAGCACAGTCACTGTCAATTTCTAATCAAATTGAGTAAAAAGTTTAATCAGCTTTGCCAGCTGAAGGTCATTAAGTATTTCACCATCAATAGCTTTCACCTGGAGCTCGTTTCAGGCTTGCTATAAAAGAGCCTGATTTCGCCTAAAAACGTGGTAGTTTAGTTTGGGTGTGCTGTTTTGGTACCTGGGAAGCAAGGTAATTTTTAATTTGTATTTTTTTTTAATATGTTTTTTGTTAAAGTAGATAGTGGTTTTTTTGTGTGAAATATATTAAGGCCTTTTCTTTGCTTAGCTTTTCTTAAGCAGCATTTTGAATTTTGAGATGGTGTGATTGACTGTATTGGATTTCTTGTAAGCCTGTGTTCCATTGATTTTTTTAAAAATCTGTTATTTGGCTTTCAAAGTGCTAGTTATTGATATATATATTTAATGCTTACAACAGTAAATAAGAATTCAAAGCAAAAAAAAAGTGAAATGTATTAAGTTAAAAGCACTGTAGTTTGCTGCAAAAATATTTAATGGTTTAAAATGTGTATTTTACTTTTGAGGTCAGCTTTTACTAGAAGATGGTGTTATGAAATGTTCAAACTAAAGTTATTATACATTATCTGTGCCTAATGTTGTTTATAACACTGGTTTTATTAATGATAGGGATCATATTTATAGCTTAATTTAGAGCCTCTAGGGCTAGTCATATAAAAATATGTGAAAAATCATCAGTTATGTTTTTGTTGGTTGGTGTTTGTTGCTCTGCAGAAACTAAAAGGTTAGCCTGTAGAATACTTAGCTACTATTGTGTTTTTGAGGTATTATTCTGTTGTTGAGTATATTTATTGTAAGTTGTGATAAGAAAGTAATTAATTGAATTGCAGTGGTTTAGCTTTGTCTCTATTTTAGGCTTTCAGTTTTTAAGACTGCTTTTACAGGTGTTTTTTTTTTGTTTTCTCAAAACTCTTGGTTTTTAATTTCACCCCAAACCCTGTCCTACTCCATCTCCCTTAAAGGGTGAACTCCAACCCTTTATTTAGCTAAACCTGGAAGATTATTTCTTATTCTTGAGGGAACTTGGCTGATCGCGTTTGTGGCTAAACAGTCCTGCTCTGCCTGTAGAGCTGTATAATATATAATGAAGCCACCTAAATCAGGTGGAAATTGCTGCTTTAGAAGCTAACTAAATTAACAGTATTGATATCTGGTTCTATAAAGAAGTAGCAATGCAGATTTTGATGGCTCTCAGGGAGTTTTCAGGCCTGTAGGCACCAGTTTTATCTTCAGCTGCCTCTTTACCCACAACACTGGCCCTTCTCATTTTGGGGCTGCTGGGCTAAATGATCTGACCTGTTAAGTCTCACCACAAAGCAGATAGATTTTTCCAAAGCTTCTGGAAAATGTTTGTTAAAAGCCAAACAACCCCCAGCCTTTTTGTGGTAATTTAGATATTTTTTTCCTTGGTGTAATTGTTTTCCCCTTATACTTACTTTTGAATGCAAAATAAAAAATAAAAGCAATGAAGTGAGCATGATTGAGTAAAATGGGGCAATCTGGAGAGATGAAACAGAAGGGTCTAATCACTTAAAGATGTTCCTTGTTCTTTCTATTTGCTTAGCATGGTAAAATATTCTGACATTGAGAATCCCAGATTCATTTTCTATGTAATTATACTAATTAATAGCTTTACTGGCAGATCAACAGCTTAGAGCCTAGTTTTAATTCCAAACACAATTGGCTTTTATTTCATTGTCAAATATTCATGCTGTATCTCAAAATATAAAACTATTTCATCTCAAGTGCAAGATCTCACAAAATGCCTCAGTGAAGATGGCCTGGAACCATATTTACTGCTTTGTCTGATTTTGGTACTTACTAATAGAATTTATCTGTTTCCACAGAAAAATTGTGCTATTGAGTGACCTAAAATATGTGCTTCAAAAAATTTCTCAGTTAGGGAACTCACTGTGGCATTTGGTGAGAAGCAGTATGTCAAACTTTACAAAGCCTTGCTTTAGCCAAACTCAGCCTGGATAATCTACTCAGACTTAGGTGGATTCACCTGAAATTTTTAGGTTTAAAAGTATCTCTTGAGAAAACATCACTCTATACCAATCCTAGTAAAATATCAAATTACACACATATTCTTGTTTAAGTCTTAGCTTGGGCAATGTTAACTAAAAAAGGCCAGTGTGAATTTGAGCAAATTCTCATAGAAAATCTCAGCAGCAATGGTTTGTAGATGTTTCCTTAAATTAAGGAGAAAAGTGAATGTTTCTGAGCATTAAAACACTCTTTTTAAAATATTGCTTCTAAGCATTGATTCAGATTTAGGAGAGCAGCAAAATAACCACATTGTTCAGCACTCTGGGCCAATTTCTGGTGGGCTGAGTCTCCCCCATTATAGAATGGCTTGAGATAAATTGCTGGGGTGCCACTTTCTGCTAATTAGTCCAGTGTGAAGGGAAGCAGCTCTTGTTAGAGTCTCACTAATGATGAGTAAGGTGAGAGAGTAGTTCAAAAATAAATGGGTGCAATAGAAAAATGAAATGAGAATGCAGGGCTTTACCTGGCTTCTCCCAAGCTCCTTATAAATGATGGTGTACTCTGGGTAGCTGGGCAATGATACTATCAAAAGATTATTTTCCACTTTATTTCCTTATGTCTTTATAGCTTTTAAAATATTTACTTATTGCTTTTACTATGTTTTTGTCTTGGTTAGTACCAAATTAAAAAACCTTACATATTTATGTGTTTTGAAGGTATTTGTTGAACTTTTAATAGTCTTGGCAAACCCTAAGTGTGTAATAGTCCTGTGCCAGGCACTGCAGCCTTTTTCACGTGCTCAAAACAGAGCACTGAAGGTGCCTTTTCAAGGGTAGTTAAGCAGCACAGTGAAAACCTTTTGGTTATTTGATCTTTAGCAGCAATATTCCCATACTAAATATGCATCCAAACCCTGAACTACAGATTAGGATGCTTATGCATGTCTTCATTAAATAATTGTTTATTCATGATCACAGCAATGAGAACACAGTTAACTTCTGTTAGGCATTTGAGGTCGAAGGCTCTTTATATTTTAATTGTTAACAGATTTTTTCACACTGATTATATCAAAGAGTGGTAATATTAAAATGACAATAAGCCTCTTCTTTTCCTGTGGTATGCAGAATGCCTTTGTAGTCTCAGGATCTGGTTTAAATTGTGTGTGCTGATTTGAGCAGCTGGGATCTGGCTTTTGTTTAAATTATCATGTTTAGATGAGTAATAGGACTTCAGAAATACTTCTGAAAATGGCAATTTTAAAACACATTGCTGATTTAAGTAATGAACCATGGGATGACACTGTCTCTATCCAAGTGAAAAGGTCAGATTTTCTTTTATACTGTGATAAATGTTGGCAATTACTGATCTTGGCTTCTCATGGACATGGCTTCATTCAAAGGGGTTATGAAGAAGGCTTATGGATTAAGGTTAATTCAGGCAAGGTATTTTGACTGGTAAAATAGCAGAGATCTGTTCTATGATCTGATGTGCGCAATACAGGGAACTTGTTAGGAAGTGAGGGAGTAGGAGAGAGAGGAATGGATTCCTACAGGAAGGCTGCCTGCTCAGCTGGGCCTTGTCTGTCCCCATACCTTCTGGGTAATGTAAAATTAGAATACAAGTTCCTCTGGACTTCTGTGTCTCATCAAAACTCTTTATTTTGTCATTAACATGGATTTTTGTATCTGCTGATTGTGAGGTTTGCATTAATGATATTTAGTTACAGTTGTAGTCCCTTCTAATACCTTGGCGTTTGTTGTATTTGGAGAATTATTTAGATAAGGTGTTTTTATAACAGGTTTGTCCTTCACCTTTAGACTTTAATTTATTGTTTTTTATTATTCAGGTTTGAGTGGGGTAAGACTGCTCTGGCTGTGTAGTTCTGTGTTACTCAGTTTTCAGTAACTTCAGAAGGAAATTCTTCTAATAGTTTTTCATGGAGAGACCACTAATGTGAATGAAGTTAAATCAGGTTTCTTTTCGAAAAGATGCGTAAAAAAAATCCTGTTAACTCATGCAAAAGAATTCCCAGCTGAAGTCTTACTGCAGTTTAAATGTTGCTGAAATCATGAAGAAAACATTCAATGTGCCCTTTCTAGCTGCACAGTGCATCATCTGTCCAAGATGGTGAGACAGGTGTGCTTTCCCCAGGTAACTGAAGTTCAGCATGGTTTGGACCTCAGGCTGAAGGCTCTGTTTGTCCCTCATGCTGTGAAAATATTTCCCCCACTCTGCTAAGGCAGGGTGGATCAGAACTGATACTGTTTCTTTTCTTGTACCAATTCAATTGTATATTTAATTTCTCAGTGAAATTTCAGTCCTGCTGCAGCTGAAGGGCTTGGCTGTTGTGTTGGCTCTTTCCTTTTCCTGCCTGGTTGCCCCTTCAACAATTTTAGTGAGAAATTTCTGTAGCTGCTCAGTGATGTAATTTAATTTACTACTAACCACGATTAGCTTTAATCATGATACTGGGTCATGTTCTGTGCAACTGGAACAATTCCTTGCTGATTGAATGGCTGAATATGAAGGTAATGTTTTATTTTTCCTATCACATCTTTCTGAGCTTTACTTCACTGCTGTATCATTTCCCACAAGTCATTTAATCAACTCTAAATCACAATGCAGGGCAGGTAGGTTTTTTCCCCTGTAAATAATTATATACCACATAAAGTTAGTAGAAATTTTTCCCTTGGGTTTTATGTTCTAATGATGTTTTAAGTGAATTCAGGCTTCAGCAATAGCAGCTCAGAGGTTTTGAGAGTTGTGATGTGTAAATATTTTATGTGAGCTGAGTAATGCTTTGTTTTGTGCTCAGCGTTCACATGTGTAATCAGACAATAGTTTATCAACCTTTCACTTGCTCCAAAACATATTCACGGACTAATCTGATCTTTTCTGATCTGCCTTGGGGTTGCAAAAATATATGAAAAAGAGGAGAGAGAAGAAAGAAAAAATACATCTTGTATAACACAAAAAATTGCTACTTTTTACTGTTATTTTATGAAGAGTTCTGGATATTAAAGCTGACTTTAACAGGAATTAAAGCCCTTCTGTTGCCTTGAGGTCTGTTCAGTGATGCAAAGTATTTTTTTAGTTGCATAATTAATTAAAAGGCAAGGTTTTCAAAATCAAAGATGTAAAGCTTTAATCTTTACAGACATAAGCTGGGCCTTTAGTATCCATCTCTTGTGAACTTTAACTGCAGCTGGTTTTTTTAAGATGTTTGCTTGATCCTAAAGTTTCATGAAGTATCATAGCCTTGTGACAAAAGCTAGACTGAAACAGGTTTTATTTGGATTTACCATGAAAGCTATTCCCAAAAGCTGTTATTATACAAAAAGATGTACCTCTTGGAAGCATCCTCGCACACCAATAAAGTCACTTCTGATATTGTGACTTTATTGGTGTGTGAGGATGCTTCCAAGAGGTACATCTAAAAGACTTATTTGTACCAGGCAGTGACAGCTGCTGAAATTAGGAATTTAAGTCCTCATTGCTTCTTTGGGTTTCTGTGGCAGTGAATGCTGTGCTGTGCACTGGCTTTGAAAGCAAAACCTAATTAAACCCTGATGTAAAAGAAGAGTCATCAATTGCCAGGTTTAGGGGAAGAGATGATTCATTTGGCTGCTTCCAGTGCCCAGCCTGGAAGCTGCTCATCAGAAAACTCCCATCACTTCTGGGGGGGAAAAGTGTGCAAGTCCTGTAATTAATTCCAGCAGACATTCATTACCTAATGTCTTCTGCTGAGGCTGGTTTTTACACACTTAGCAGATTTTAACTCTTGAGGTGTAGATTCTGTGCAGTTGACAAGATGAATTTGCTTAAGCAATTCGCTCTCCAGACATTGTGATCTTGGAGTATTGCAATGCCTCATCTAGTTAGATCCTCTTCCCTTTTCAGTTTTGACTACAGGTTTTTCAACACCTGTATTTGAGAATTAAAGTTCGTTTAGAAACTCTATGCGTTTCCTATCTGAATCTCTGCTGTTCCAGTGTACTATTTGAAATGTATTGATACTCAGTATCTGCAAGAAATTTGGGGCCTGAAGGAGCAGACACTCCAAAAAAGTTCTTTATACTGAAATTTCTAACAGACTAATTCAGTCTAGGGATTTATTTATTATTTCAGATGCTTTTGCACTAGATTTGGAGTTATATCTCCCTGCTATTGCCATAATTCTGGAAGAAGGACAGCCAAATCTGAGCTTTCTGAATTCAACCACATCACTATATATGATCTATATGAATATTAAATGATACTTTTCTGTTTTGTGCTTACTCTTAATTCAGTGTATTCTTATGGTTTCAAGGTTTTCTAATGCTGCTGATTAGCTGGAAAATTAATGAAAAGTATAATGAAGCTTAAATTCAGAAATGTTTCAGCACAAAGCATGAAATGTTAATAAAAGAAAATCTATGAATGTTGTATTTATGAAGTTAGCAAAGCTTTTAGCTCTAGTTCAGTATATTAGAAACCTGAACTAGAAAAATCACTCTGCTTAAAGCTGGCTTGAACTGTGGGAGATGGATGGCTCTGGAAATACACTTATCAGATCTCAGCTCTCTGAATATTGCTTTGTTTCCTATAGTGAGAGAATGGGATGGATCTACACTTCCACTGGAATACTTCAGTGAAGTTGGTATTGGGTAGATTATTCTCACTTCTGTCCTCCTGTACTGCACAAGTACAGTAAACCCCCAGAAGGATAACACAGATTATCTCACTCTTAGATAGCACTTAGGCCCCACCTTAAATTTAGCAGCTGCTGTGATCTTAGGTCACTTACATAAAGCAAATTTTTTAAAAAATATCTAGCAGAAGCAGTTTTGGCAGTTGCTTCCCAGTTTGAGGAAGCAAACCCAAATTAAGGCTTTTCCTTAGGCAAACTTTTCATGTGCTGGGCGGAGCAGGAAGCCTGATCCCCTGAGTCAGTTGTTTATCACAAGTTTTCCTTTATTGGAGAGCACTTGTGCTGACTCCTTATACACCTTTGTAATGATAGCTACTTGTTTCTGCTTTTCCTTCAGGGGAGTAGAACAAAATGAGCTCAAGTTTTAGGCAGAAAACTGGCAAAAGTTGATGCAATTAATGCTCCTTCCAACAGAATATGTATTAAAATGAATTGGAGCACATTGGGTTTAATCTTCTTGGCTGACATCTTCAAACAAATGAAGTGTTTGAGACAGTTACATGTTGAGCACCTGCCTCTCCTCAGGACTCCTGAAGATCTCAGCCTTTAGCAGAGTCACATCCTGATGGAAGATGGCTGCCAGACAATTTCTTGTTTGCTGATTTTTTAAAGTTTTTTTAGCCCATTATGGGCAGCTAATACCCAGCACAGAGCTTGTGTTATCTCTTAGAGCTGCCTCCTCCTCTGTCTCTGCATGTAGTCATCTTGCTTCTGGATTTTCAGGTGAGTAAAGCAGGTTAAAAAGTTCAAAATGGAAAGCAGCTGGATTTTAACTTTGTTAGAAACATGGTTTTGTTCTTTAGGATTGAAGATTAGAAGGACCTAAAAGGTATTTAATATAGCAGACTTGTCAGGGGAAGGCATTCAGATTATTAACAATTAGATTATAGTGGAGAATTAATGAGAGGAGAATTTGTATTTAAGTTACCATTCATCATTTGGTACATTTTAAGTAAAGAAACTGTCTCTGAAACCGTTCTCAAAGCTGTTTGGAATCATGACTATATGCTTTATTTTGTAGGCATTTAAGACAACTTGGTGTTGATTCTTTATCTTCTTTTTCTGCCTCTGTCAGGGTTGGGATTGAAAGGATTGGTGTTTTGTGTTTGGACTCAGGTGTTTATTATTTCTTATCTATATCCCAGTCTTTCCAGATGTGAGCTCTACAGCATTTCACTAACAAGCTACAAAATGGTCTCATATCTATCTATACAAGGTATTTTAAGGAAAAACTGTCCAAGACATTTAGAAATGACACCTAAATTATTTTTACTTTTAATCTGATAACTAATCACTCATGTCCCACAATGTGGGCTTTTCTGTCCAATCACAAAATACCATCTAAATCCAAGAAGGTGAAGAAGGACCAGCCACCACCCTAAAACCTCCATCTTAGCTTTGTATGTATTGCTATATTCTAAAACCTTAAACTCTAAATTTTCCACCATGTGATATTATACACTTCTATTCAAACTGCACACCCATAATCTCAGTACTATCATTCCATTTTGGAAGCCTTCTCCATGGCCCCAGGTCAAATGCAGTGTTCTCTTGAGGGTCTGTGCCTTTCAACATAGTCTAAAATTCTCAGCATCCAGGGTTCCAACAACTTGGAATGAGTAGAATGCATGTGTAAGTCTGGATTAACTTTAGCACCAAGCTGGGAAATGTGTTAATACTGAGTACAGAGCCTGAATTAGCAAACCTACTTGTTTATACTTTTAGTAACTTGTTGCTGTGTATTTTTACTCCAGCATGTTGTGTTAGCAAAAGTTAATGGACAGCTGTGCTTATGCACAGGCTGGAGATCTCTTCAGTGATGTTGCTGGATGTGTAAACATGATATTTATATTTATGCAATTCTGAAGTAAGGGATCAGTTTATCCTGACTGTCCACTCCAGTTTTCAGTACAGTACTTTGTTGAATGTAGGGACTAAAGTTGAAAATGAAACTTCTACTTTTCAAGAGCTGTAAAATGAAGGATGCTGAATGGAAGCTGAGGTTGGTATCCCAGTCTGTTTGAAGGGTTCACTCAGTTCCAGTGATGTTTGCAGTGACTTTCACAAATGAAGTGCATGGGTTTGCCAGTCAACATGGGAGTGATCACCAACTGAAGCAGCATCTCAGCTGTCTTCTGCCTCAGATTCTATGTTTATCCTGCAGAAAGGGATGTGTCTCTAGTTACTAAATATGGAAGTAAAACTCTTGTGGAATGGATCTTTTGATCAAGCATTGACATACCTCATTAAAAAACCCCCACAACTTATTTTTCAATATTACATATGCAAACAGGACTGAAGAAACCATATTAAATATCCAGTGGCTTTGTGCTGCAGGTGTTTTTTTGTTCTTATTTTTCCAGTTGAGGTACAGTTTTGTCAGAAATGCGTGTGCTGTGCTTTTCCTTATTTATATAGCTCAGTGTGGAAAACAGCAGTCAAATCCTGAATTAAGTGTTACGAGATCACATTTCACGGAATACCCATTTGCTTATCACTAAATAGATGAATTGCATTGAAATGTGCTGTGGCACCATTTCATTTTCTCAGTGAATAAAGCTGAAATGGAACTACTCAGAAAGATGTTGTTCTTTCAACTGCATGCTAGAAACAGAAATGATAGCTGTCCATCAAAAGTGACCTTGGTGACATGCCATGGAGATGGCTCTTGATCCTGAAATTTCATTATGACCTCAGATATTGGCAAAGGGGTTGCTCATTAGATCTACAGATTGCTTGAGATTGTGACTGAATTATTGCATTTATTAGGAACTCGGGAATCTTTGGGTGTAATTGCAGAATATTTTTGTTGTATGTTAGTCAGTGGAGTTACATTATCAGCAAGGAGCTGATGAAACTCAGGTCAGTTCGCATTTTATCTTGCACTGATCTTTGTGCTGCTGTTGTAAAGGAACCAGTTTAGGGGTGAGTTGGGAAGATCCCCACAAGTTCAAACACATGAGTGGTCTCACTGCACACACTCAAGGGGGTTAAAAAGCAGCCAGAGACCTTTTAAACTTTTTAAACCTTCTAAACTTTTTAAAATCTACCAACAAGTTGTGCTCTACCACACTGCAGGAGTACTAGAGACAGGTGAAGAAGAAACCAGAACTTTTCATGGACTCTATGTAGTGGGCAGTATTAGGGAACTAATCACTCCCCAAAACGCTGCATTTTAGTTTTTTATACTGAACAACAGAAAGGAGTTTGTTCTTGGGGTAGGAGCACAAATTCTGTAAGGTTTTTCTGTTGTCCTCACACATCTGGACATTTGGATATTCCTTGTACACCCCATAATCCATGTGCAACCTTCAGTGTTTCTCCAAGAGCTGCTGTTCAGTGAAGTATTGGCCCTGAGTAAAATGTTTAGCACTTTGTTCCTCTGAAGGCCCAGTAAAATCACGTTAAGCTTGTTAGCTCAGACTTTTGATGATAATATTTTGCACTTTTGTCTGGAAGTTAATCTGGAGATTGGGAAGTGAAAGAAAAATATTTGGGCCTAGTGCAGTTATGGTGGACATATGATTTTACACCTCAGCTGCTGTTGAAGTGTTTCCTAGCAAATGCTACTTTAAACAGATCTCTTTTTGCCATAAATTCACCTTTGGATTCAGAACTTTACAGCTTGGAAGAAGCTCTTGTCTGCCTTCAGCAATAAAGCTGAAGTAGTGTTTTTACTGAAGGACAGAAACTGAACATTGGATTTCATGTGGAATTTTCAGCTGCTTTACTGAACCTGTCAGTATCTTCTGAAGACATATTCAAATATTAGTGGTGGTTGTTTTTTGAGGTTTTTTTGTTATTGCCTAGAAACAGTGAGAGGTTTGCCATTGGTAAACCTGTCCCAACTTCACAGTGTTAGCTGAATTTCCGTCTCTCTGCAAATAATCCTGAATGATAGGCAGAAACTGCTGCCTAAATACAGCATTTTAGAATATTTAGTCGCAGTTACTGTTTCTTTGGCATCTCTTGATTATTCTAACCATAAACCAAGTGGGAAGAGAGGGCATATCCTAGGTCATTCTGGAGAATATTCTGTGAAAAGTCTTGTCTGAGACATGTCTGACTAACACCTATCATGGGGGAATATGAGAAAGTGCTGAAGTTCTGTCACAAGGGCAGACAAATATAACTGGGAAAAGGTCATATTTTGCATTCTCCACGATATGACTTCTCCTTGATCCTGTGAACTCTTGCAGTTTCCAAATAGAGTGTAATTAGAAAGCATGTGGATGTCCATGTGGTGTAATTGAGAAATATGTTTAGAAGAATAAATCCCTACTAGCTAGCTTTTTTAGCTGGTGCTTTGAAATTCTCTAATTGGATTATTAGCAGATGGTGCCGTTTCTATTGTTTTGCCTCACAGCAGTCTTTTCTGAAAAAGGAAGAAAAAAGTGCTTTATTTCTGATTGGAGGACTGTTTCATCTGGAAATTGTTGCCTTTAGTAATCTGCCTTACAGCTATTGTCAAATAGTGCTAGATAAGGATTTCACTGATTCACAGATCTTTCCTGGAGAATATGGATTATAACTTGTTTCCAGTGAAAAGTTCTCTGGTACTTACATTGAGAAATGATGCCACTCCAACATTTGTGCTGAAGGCCCTTTGACTCCTTTTGAAGCTGAAATGTAACTTAATCTTAATTTTTTTGTTGTATCTACTTTGCTAACAGCTGAAAATACTCTTTCATTTAGGCAATGAGCTGTCTGCCACATTCGGGCTCCAAACAGCTCAAACTATTTCTGTTGTAAGTTCTGTGGAGGTAAAAAGTTCTGCTTGTAACTAATTAATCTTCCTGAATGCTGTACAACTCATCATTTGTTGTTTGGATATACATAATTAATCTTAGCAACTGGAGCATGACTTTGCAACAAGACTTGGGATCTATCCTCAGAATGAGATCTTGATGATGAGAGCAAGCAAGCAGAAGTTTAATCTTGAATCAGTTACTTTATTCACACTCTATTTACTGATCAATTTCCTACTACTTTGCCCTATAAGTCTTGATTTTATTTTTTTTTTTAGTGTGTAATGAGTCCATTTTGGCTGTCACCATGTAGGCTGTAAGATTCCTGATAAAAACAGGTAAGTTTACCTGTCAAGTTAGGGCTAAAATTCTCCTGTGTTTGGAAAAGCTTTTGTTGCAGAATGCTGTCTTTATGAAAAACGTCATTAAAGTTTCCTCAGGGAAGCAGGAGAGTCCTGTAATTAAGTTTTACAAGAGTAGAGAGGATGTACAGTTGCCACTAAAGCAGCAGATGAAGAGCAGACATTCCCAAAATCCTGAACAACCTAAATTTTCTAAATATCAAGGTTAATTGCAGTAAAAGTTGCTTAACTGAGAGCCTGTTAGTGTACATGGATGGGACCTTTGGGGTCCTGACAGCATTTAACATTTTCTGTCCTTTCTAAACAGTGGCAGGACTTAGATGTGTTGTTTGGCTGTGCCAGTATTGATGCCTGAGAAGGTTGTGGTAACTCCTCTTGCCAGTTGGAAAATACCTTGGAAAACAAATGCAGCTTTTAAGTAGTTGTTAGAGCTGTTGCTTACAAATTAGAGATTTTTGTGTTAAGGATTCAACCTGTTTTGAGTATATTTGCTCACCAATTTGGCCACCAAAACTGTTAGAAAAATGAAAATACTTGCACAAGTTTATATTGCTCACATCTAATCAATTGTAATGATTGTTACATGGATACAGCATCAAGTAGTTATTGAATATTGCACATTTAATCAGATGCACACAGAACCTGTTGCAGTATTTGCCATCTCTGTAATGTGTAGGGAAGACGCATTTCTTTCCCAAACCCTTATATAGATGTATTTTACAATGAAAAAGCAACATTGCAAATCAGGGTTGTTTACTGGAGCAATATCTGTGATAAGGCTAGAGGTGAAGAGCTCTATTAAAGTTAGCCTTGATGGAAACACATCAAGAAGCCTGCCATTTGTAGTATTGACCAATAATCTTTTCTAGGCTCTGTTACAACTTTCTAACCTCTGTGTCTGGAAATAGTCTCAAAAGGAAATGTAATGATTCCTTTTCCTTTAATGGCTCTCTGGTGGGCTGTGAACTCTGGAGTTTGTGTTGGTGATTAAATGGTCCTCACTACCTATACACTGATTTTTACTGTGGAAAGGCACTGCTGTCATGTCCTTGGCTGTACAAAACCCTTGGCTCTTTGGCTGCAGTGAGATCCTTTGGTACATCCTGGATGCAGAATCAGTGGGTTCCAGGGCCTGATCTCTACTCCTGGCAGCAGAATAGGGTTCTGAATGATCAAGCAACAAAATACCACATTAATGTACCTAAACAAAGCACCTGGACTTGAGCTGGGAACCAAAGATTTAGAATTTGGATAAAATAAGTGAATTTTATTGTTGTATGTTTGTGAGTTTTTACTGTTTGGAATTAAGAGTTACTTTAGCTTGATGTTGTCATCTGGTCCCTCCTGAAGGATACAGTTATATTTCTGTTTTCGACAGCTGTAGTAGTGACTTCATTGCTGCAGCATGTGTTTATGGCTTGAATTATCAGGCTTCAAACCTGTTATGAGGGTTTTGTGCCTTGGGTCACTGTCTGGTTTTTCAGGATGTGTGCTGGGCTCTCTGGGGTGATGCTGTAAACTGACTGTTTTATTTGGATACTGATGCTTTGGAATGTCCTGTTTTAATGGGTTAAGCAAGGAAAGTAAGAACAAGTCTTGAATTTGTGTTGAATTTGTCTGTATGTTCTGGAGTTACTCAATATTTCTTCTGGCCAGATCCAGGGAAGGATCACAAAAGCCAAATTGCACCAGTAGGCATTGCACTGTGAGTGCCACTCAGCTGTGCTTAATCATCACTGCTCAAACTGCTGCATATTGCCATCCCATTTGTTGAGTGACTTTTATGCAGTCCTCAAGAATGTTCTAGGCAAGAGAAGTGGGCTAAACACGTACAGAACACAGCCATTTTTCTTTCAGGAGTTGGTAAACACCTGTCAAAAGGACTTGATGGCTGAACCCCAAAGAAAAAAGCAGCTTCTTTTGGGTGGATCCCTGGGATAAGTGGTGGAAGGAAGAGAAATTAATATCCAGTAGGAAGAAAGGGTAAGAATGGAAGAGTAAAGGGCAGGCTCACAGCACAGGTAATTCACATGTGCTCCCTTGTGCATGAGGAGGGGCTGGGACTCAAGCAGCTGTCTGTGCAGAATGAAAAGGAATCTGAGAATTATAAAGGCAAGATTTTTTTTAACATGCTTCGTTTTGTCCTGATAGTTTCCTTTCTGATGATATTCTGTTTTATTAAATCAATCAACTTATCAATTGCCATTAAGGAAATTAGTTCACTCAGAATCCTGTATCTTCTATCAGCTTTCCCACACTTCAATATGGGGATTTCACTAAAGTTTGATAGCTGGAAACACTTGAAATCTAGACCCTGTTGCTGTCAAATTTAGCTTGAAGTTTTGTTGGAGGATAATCCTTTTGTAATGATAATGCCATAAGAATGTTAGTAAATCCTAAGTCTTGCATTACTTCTGGAAGTTTGGCTGTTACTGATAGAAGAGCAGATCTCTTTCTACAGCCTGATTCTTCTACTAAGTCTGTGTATTTCAGTAAATAGTTAAATTTAGTTGATTTACATCTCCAAGTCAGGGTGAATTATTTGCCAGGGTATATGGCAGAATTTAGCTTGTGTGTCTCAGTCACTTTTTGTTACTGGAATAAGACTTTCAAGTGTCGATTTTCTTCTTTATTGGTAGATTAAAATTTCTGAGCTCAAAGAAAATTGTTGATCCTTTGTAGCTGCTGAAATAAAACTCTCCCAGCATTGTTCCACTGACTCTGCTTTCTATAGTGGTGTCTGCTTCAGGACCAGCCTCATTTCCTGGACTAGAGAGAACTTACCTAAATCAGAAGGGTGTAGGCTGGCCCTGCTACTGCTACACAAGGTAGCCAAACAGGGTTATTATTCTGCATAATTGTTCCTGTACCACTTAGATTCACTAGTTCCTGTGGATCTGCGTTCTAGAATCATTAAGCTCTTTTTCTCAGGATAGAGAAATCCAAATTTTTACCCAAGAGGACTGGCTCTCTGTTCTTGGCAGTTCACCACACTATTTCAAGTATAATGTTGAGTGTGTTGCAGATCTGGTGCTGATCTTAAAGGGTTGAAATCTTTTCACATAGGAGCTTTCAACTATTTGAATTCTTTTCAAGCAATCCAAACTCCAAGAGCTGAAAAGTGAATCACAAAGTGCAATTGCTAAGACAAAGGCAGATAAAGATATGGATGTGTGCCTGAATGAAAATTCTGCTGAGAGCTTATCTTCTGCCTTCACCTCTATGAAATTGTGCCAGTAACTTGAACAATGAAAGCTTTTCTTCCAGCAGTGAAGTCATGGTGCTATCCTCCAGCAAAAATCACCTCTTCCAGGTTCTGAAAGCAATGCTCAGTAGTATGCTAAGTTGCTGAAAAGCTGGCATAGCAAAATTAAAGTGTGAGACCTGATCAAGCAGTTTGAACCAAGTCAAAATGTTCAGCTGATTCTGTAGCTGGCTCATCTGCAAACATTGTGGTCATGGGGCTTAGAGCAGATAAATGGGGAGAAACAGAACACCTGTGTTATTCATCCCTGTTCCTCTGGGGTATTTGTGTGGGATACTAAAGTAGTGGCTGTGTTTTAAAGGAATTCTTGGTATACATTCATGTTGAGTAATTAGTGGTGGTGCACCACCAATTATCACTATGCTTGCCCCTTATTCTGTGCCTCTGTGCTAAATTTCACAACTGGCTCTTTTCATTGAGATGTGTAATTCAAAGAAAAAGTCAGAGTACCTGGTAAATCAGATATTGTTCTGCTCTCGTGTTTAACAAGCTTTATTTGCCAGCTCCCCAAATCAAAAAGTTACAGCACCTGTAACTGTTGCCAGAAATGTTAAACATATTTTCAAGTTCCGCTTTTCTGTTTTTCAGTGTGTCCTTGCTTTCTTGTCACTTTTTAACTCATCAGTTCCCATGGGACTGGAACAATTGTTGTGTAGCAATCTGGAGACAACAGGGCTGCCTCTAAAGCTTTGTTTTAAGACAAGGCCCAATAGATAACACTACTTGTGCTTTTGAAGCTTTATCTTGCTTAATCAAAATCCAGGAAAGATGAAAATGTTTTTTCCATGCCAGATGCCCTGACTGGCAGATGTCTCCTGATCCTTCAGGGGGCTGAGTGGGTTTTGTCTCTTTTTTTTTTGCTGTTTTTGTTTTCTTCACAGAACTCTTTAATCATAGCAAGTGTGACTGAGGTCTCAAACACATAATACAGAAGTGTTCCAATGCTTATGAATTTTTAAGATCTTATCCATCTTATGAAAATGTAATTAGCTCTGCCAACTCCTGAATTTTCCTTCCTTGGGTTTTCTTTAATGTTAGTGGGGGGTCCAAAGCCATTTGCCTTTGTGTGTCTGTGGAATGATCTTTTCATCAGGGTTGGTAGGTAGGTACTGGCTGTGTTTGATGAGACTGAAGCCTTGACCATGCACAAAAGGAATGCCATGGGCAGGGCAGTGGCACAAAAAAGGATGAGCCTGGTGAGCTAGACTAGACATAGTAGGGTGGAGAAAAATGAAGATAAAAATAAAAAGATCATGTAAGAGGATAGCATGGATTGTATTAACATCACAACAAGTTATTTACTATGGAGCTGTATTAAAAATTTATCATGAGTTCTTCAGTTTTGTCCCAAATTGGGTGTATAACACATAGTGTCAAAAACACTGCATGTACCACAGGGCAATAACTTAAAAAAAAAAAAAAAAGGGAAAAAACCCCAAAACAAAACATGAAAATCAGTGAGTTTTAATCATATTTGTTCACAGCAGTTTTTCTGGTTTGTATTCCATGTTTCAGGAGTGGACTTTTGCATGGAGCAAGTACTTGAAAATATGTAACTGGATGAGAAAATAATTGTGTGTTATAACTGCTTTAAGCCTGGCAGGTTTTGCTGTCATCAGTTTTACAGATAGGCTGTTTAGCCAAATTTCAACAACAACATAGCCCCTCAAAGACTTTCCCTGCTCCCCTGCTCCAAGTTCTGCAGTAGATAACCTGCAGTTCTTTTGCAACTATTGAACCCTGTGAAGGGACTGTAACCACTTTTCACCTGTTCAATATCTGTACAGTGAGTTTAAAATCTTAAATCTGGACCATGTCTAGCCTACTAGCCTTCCCAACATCAGGTACTTTTATCACTGACTTCTCTCACTTTACATATGAATTTCTTTGCTTTCAAGATTTCACTGATGTGATGCTTGGTTTTGTTGTGGTGGTTTTGTTTGTTTTTTTTTTTTCATTAGAGTCTCTGAAACAACTTTGACACTGGTCAGGTTGCACCTACCAGGTTCTAATGGAAATGTGAAGGGGAGAAACAGATCTCCTCACCACTAACTGATCTGAAAGTGATAATCCATAAATGTATTGCTTACCAAAAGGAAAACAAGCCCTTCAGTTGTATTGAAGCAGCCTAAATGCCAGCTTTGCTGGCAACATGTCATGGCTTTGCTGTCCTGATCCCCTTCCTTTGTGCAACCATGGAAAGTTTGCCTCTAAAATTCTGAAATGCACAGAATGCTCCCAGACCCAAGCTTCCACCACCTACAATTCAGGCTGCCCTGGCAGTGCCAAGCACCTCCTGCAAACTGGGTGGTGAGTTTTGTTTCATAGGGAAAATGGCTGGGGCTCATGTCCAGGGGCTTTTGGCCCCAAGGGGGCTGCCACCTCCTGTGGGCACAGAGTTTGTGGTGATTGGAGTGGGGCTGGCCCAGTCCCGTCCCCATGGGCACAGCTGTGAGCAGCACTGACAGCAATGAGCCCTGGAGTGCCCAGGGGCACTGAGCACCCACCAAAGGGAGCAGAGGGCACACAGGGGCAGGGCATCAACAGGAGGGGATAAAGGGTTGGGCTGGAGAACAAAGGGCAGATGCTTGAAGCCTTCTGAGGAGGTTACTGTGTATGGGTGAATGCTTAAAGCCCTCTGAAATTGCCTGGTGATACTCTGTGTATGGTGGCTGTCTCAACTGTGACATGTGCTGCAATGGCCTCTTACAATTCTAAAAGGCACAAAATGCTCCCAGAGCCAACCTGCCACACCTATGGCTGGTGCTGCCCTGGCAGTGCCAAGCACCTCCTGCAAACTGACATCAGCTACCTGGGGTGCTGAGTTTTGTTTCGTAGGGAAGAGGGCTGGGGTTCATGTCCAGGGCCTTGTGGGCCTCCTAAAATTCCCAGCAGTGCAGGATGTCCCCAGCCCCAGGCACCCACCACAGCAATGAATGTTGTGCTGCATATCCTGAGCACACACATGTCTAAGGCTGTGATGTGACTGATGTGCTGTGACTTTGTCTCCAAGGGTAGATTGGTGAAATAAGAATTCATGTTTTTATAAATGCCTATAATGTACAAGGTGCTCGTGGTGCTCAGTGCACTTGTCACACACAAACTCCCCAGGTCTCTGTTTGGCATCACCTGGCTCGTAGAGCCCATGGATCCCTTTGGAATTACTGGAGATGAAAGCAAGTAACTCTGAGGACAGATTCTGCCTCCTTGAATGTATGATAATCTTCTGAGTCCCATGATAAATCAGTGCTGTCACAGCTTATTTGACATGGCATTGCTAATGGAGAAATATGTCTTTCAAATTAATCTAAGTGACACAGAGTTTGTCATCTTTACTGAACTTTTTGACTGTGAACAGGATTTTGAACGAATCAGTGTCTTAAATCAGGATCCACAAGAAAATGTGTTAGACAGTTCTCCATTATCAAAGCTCTTTTCGCCAAGTGTGGTCTAAATGGGATAGTAGAGATTACTTAATGTGCTGTATTAGGTCTCATTTATGAATGTGCTTATTTTCTTTATTCTAGCCAACATCTGTAAATCTGTATGTGGAAAATCGCAGAAATTAATGTACATGTTTAACTGGCTCTGAGGAGGGTTTTGACTTAGAACAACATTATGTAATATAACTTCAGCTGCCATAAGTTTTACTTCCCATTTCATAAGCAAATTTGAGACAGTTAATAGCTAATTATCTTAGTTCTACCCTTCTATTTATTTTTATTTTTTACCTAGCTGCCACCTTGCTGTCTCACTCCCCCAACAAAAAGAGAAAGTCTTCTGAGTTTAACTTTCTGTTGATTGTTTCCAGGAAGGGAAGATTGATCCCAAACTACTTCTAAACATGATTTCATCAAGGGCTGAACTTGTCTAATGACAAAACAAAACTTGGGGCATAGTTTCAACTGCACTGTTAAGAGGGCTTTAATTCAGAGAAATATTTTCCTTTAATCTTTCTTGCCTCAACATGTGTCCTGTTCTTCCTCCCATCATTTTTTAAATCCTGATATAGACTTATATGCAATATCCTAAGTTGTTAATATGTTGAAGTTCTGATGAAAGGAAATAGTACATAAAACAATTTGTTTTGGCAAGAGTGTGTGCCAAAAGCAAGCCCTCCCTTGATGTGTCAGTAGAGAAATAAACACAGGAGGGAGGAAAAATGCTGGAGAAACAAACACAAATAGAGTTTGGATATAGAAACACTATAAGTTTACAAATAGTATCTATTAAACAAACATTAAGACTGGAAAGTTAAACAAAATGAAGTTCCCCAGATACATGAAAGCCCTTACTAGTAAGCCTTAAAATAAAACAGAAGATATGAAATTGAAGTGATGAGGTGATTGTTTCTCTTCCCAGTTTGCATTCTTGAAAGGCTTTAATACATGAGTTGCTCACATATTGGGGAAAATTCAAGGTTCTCATTTGGGCTGGGATTATAATTTTCCTGTCTTGTCTAGCCATGAGACATCATTTGGCTTTGTGGAATGCTTGGAGGACAGAGGCTTTGTTACTTTATATTACAATAATTTGCTTGAAAATCAGCATTTGTGACCTGTTGAGTGTGTCACTTCTGGAGACTTCCCTGTATCTTGTGGGAGTGTTGGGTCACATGAAAAGAAATAACTTCTAGAAAAGACCTGGGGTCAGGTGAGGCTCTCCAGGACAATGCAGTGCCTGGAGAAATGGTGGAGGAGAGGGTGAGCAGTGAGCAATCCCCTCCCCAGGGACAGCAAGCCAGGCTGAGCCACAGCCTGCATTGGGTTTTGTGCTTCACAGCCTTCGAGTGCAGGAGAATTCTCTGCAGAGCTCTGGAGCCCTGCTCTGGTACAACTTGAAGGTGCTGCCACTTTACCATCATCACCTCAGGGTGTAAGGCACTGACATTCAGGGTGCCAGGGCAGGTGAACTCCTAAATCTGTGCTTTGAGCTGTAAATGAACTGACATTCTAATTCTAGGCCTTGAAGGGCTTCCTAATGCAGTCCCCATTAATACAAATTCATGTTTTTATAAATGTCTATAATGTACAAAGTACAAATAATGTGAAAACACAGAAATAACCCCTAGTTTAACTGCTACAGTTAAAAGGTTATCACAAGACCATTGCAAAAGAAAGATAAGCCATTTCACCATGGCCTCTCTTCTCCAGAGAAGGATGTGATGCTGTCACTTGGTGCACGAGAGGTGTAGTGACCTTAGTTTGCCAAATGAACACCCTGGAATTTACCCTGTTGTTTCCTATAGGTTTTGTAGTTCAAGTGAAAACATCTTTTCCAGTTTTGAACAGCAAGTGATTGTAAAAAGAATTGAATCTCTTAGAATGCTAATTGCAAATATGAAGACCAAAACATCCCTGGAACCTGGCTCCTCTCTGTGCATTCCTTGTGCAGTAATGTAACATGACTGATGTGGATTTAGCTTGCTGGAATTAAAGAAACCCTGTGCAAAGGGTTCATTTAAAGTTCTCAAATGCTTTGAACAGTTCTTTAGCTTCTATTCCAGCAAGTGTGGCTGCAGCATGTCAGGCTCTTTGGAGGCTGCTGAGCAGCATGTGGCCGCTCCATGACCATCAGCCATGAGAGCCTTGCAGTTCATTTTTTACTGCCTGTAGGGGTCTGGTAGGGTTTTGTCACCTCCTTGGTTTGAGGGATTTGCAGAATTGATAGCTTTCCCTGGGGCCAGCCGTGTTGAGGGAGAGGAGGGGAGTTTTGCCTTTTATCCTACATATCTGTTATCATGATAGCATTTAAGCCACCACTCATCCATGCTCTTGAGAGGACTGTCTAAGGTGTTCTCACCGGTTTTGCTTCTTGGGGAGATACAGGTTTAAGACAAACAGGCTGTTTGGCTAATTTAGGTGCATGGCTCCTTGGGTTACTTCTTTTTGAAAGTTACACACACCTGGGAAAAACCCATGAAATTGTCTTGCTTTCCATAGTGTCTGTACAATATACTTGTTATTACAGCACCAGGAATTTTCATCTTTGCAGAAAGTCCTGTGTGTGTAAAAAATCCCTCCTTAAATGAGCTGTTTTTTCCTGCACAGGAGGGAAACTCTGATCCTGCCTAGTTTTATATTCACTTGTGTATTTGCTGTTAGGGTGCCTCTCTCCCCAAATGCTCAGCTGGGACACTTCACTCCAAGAGCAGAGCCCTGGAGGGGTGTGAGGGAGGCAGCCTTGCCTTCTGGGAGGTATTGTGCCCACAGAAGGGGTGTGAGATCAACAGGAAGGGCTGCTCCAGCAAAGGGCCCCAAGGATGGATCAAGCAACCTGTGGATGTACCTTGAGCAAAGCTTTTCAGTGTGACATTCCACCCCCACCCTCCCACCGCTTCTCACTGCCAAAAATAAAAGAGCTTTCTGGTTCAGGGCTTTATTAGAAGTGGTTTGGAGCTATAAACAAAGATTGCCTTTTTTTGATTTCTGCTGTGTTGAGGGAAATACAATAGTGTGATGTAACTATAAAGGGAAGGGTGGCATCAGATGCCAGGTTCCATTATCTTCCTATGGAACAATATGTAGGCACTGCAGGTTTTGGCTCCCTGAGTTGAAAGTGAGATGACTCATGTAAAATCTTAGCCTAAGGAGGCTTGTTCATTCTGATAATCAGTAACTTAATTAATGCAAATCTCTGAAAACTAATGAAAAGCAAACAGAACTGTATTTGATTTACCACTCCTGTAACTGACTCTCCTTGAGTAGGAGCAGGATTAATCAGCTGCCCTGCAAGATGCAACAGGCTGAGCTGTGCTTTCAGGGAAGGTGATCACTTAGAGTAATTATGGGACTGTTAACAGATAACAGTCCAAAAACTTACCCACTGATAATAGTGAGAGAAATTGATAATCCACCTGTTTTCTTTTGCTTTAATCTGTGTATGACTCATGGATAGAGTGGGCTTTTGTGGCAGTTCACCTGAAAATGGTCAACAACTGACCAGGCACATTTATCAGCTGCTCATTCCCAGAACTGAATTCTTCCATGTGCCGGCTGTCGACTTATTTCCTGGAAATTATCAGTTTCTGATGAAACTAATAGTAGTAGAGGGTGGTATCAGGTTTTGATGTGGAAGACTCAATTTGAATTGCTGCTGTCACCAAATTAATTATAAATTAGAGGTTCCCCTTAATTTAGTTTTATTTTAAAGCTGCTCCATTGCAAGTTTTTGATGCTGAGCTGTATTCCCCCATCTCTAAATGTAATGCTTAACTATGGAAAGAGAGCTACAAGGTTTCTACTTTGGGTGTGATAGGCATCTTTAAAATAAGAATAATTGTTCAGGAGATGTGTTTTTTCAGAAGTATTAAGCATAAGAAAACCTAGACAGATGATATCACAGAGTTTGAAATCACCACACTGGCTCTGGTAGGTGCTTTTTACATGAGAATTGGTTGTTGGCTGATCTTAGCATGAGATTGTTTTTTCTTAAATCCCCACTTTTTTAACCTCTATTAAGCATTTAAGATAGATCAAATACATAGCAAGTCTGTACAAAGTGTTAAGATGCATTTTGAGGAGTTTGTCCCACCTAACCCTGACCAAAAAAAATCAAAAAATCCTTTTAGTATGGAAATGGAGTAAGCATTAAATGATGTGGCGAAAAGGAACAGTGAAAATCACTTACTCACAGGAATAATAAAGTGACATCTCTTCTAATGCTCTTTGCTGCTGCTTCTGTCACTTTGCACTGATATAAAAGTACAAGACAGACAAATTGGCCTTAAAACATTTTGGTGTCTGCAACCTTTGTGGCTGCTGTTCTGCAGCTGAGGAAAGTACACAGCATAGTAGGGAAATATTCCATCTCTTAAATGAATAGTGTAATTACAGAGTATCCTGGGTTGGAAGGGACACACTGGGAACATCAAAGTCCAGCTCCTGCACAGGAGAGCCCCAAGAATCCCATCACACTTCCCTTCCATTAGCCCTTCTTTGGCCATTAGCATGGCTTGGGAAGTGTGCCAGCTCTGGTGCAGAGTCAGAACTGCACACATGACGTGGGTTTTTCAAGCATTATTTGCAGTTGTTTCTTCTGAGGTCCTGCAAAATGTACAACAGCCATCACTTCAGTTAGTTTAGCAGATAGCAAAATGTCATCTCCTGTGTGGATCCATCAGCTGCAGCCCTGCCAGAATACTAATGTTCAGAATTCATTTGCTGAAGTGTTAGGGAACAGTCCCTGGCTCCAGTGCCCTTCATTTTTTATTGCCTATCTTGTTTGGAAGTACAATAAGCTCGGGCTTGGCCCCTGTTATCAAATTATTGTACCAGATATTGACTGAGCAAAATGTTCTCCTTTTCTCTCCTGTGCTATTACCAAGATAAATTTTGTATGTATTGATCCTCTGTGCAAGTACTGATAGAGACTTTTTTTTCTCCTGCAAACAACAGTTACCCTGGGATAGATGCTGCAGATAAGAACATGAGCTGATGGAAAACAGTAGTGTGGGAAAAAAATTCATCAATGCAGAAATGTTGTGTTCTCTAGTAAGGGTTTTTTTGTTTTTCAGTTGTTATCAATGCTTATCGCTTTCTACAAGAAACTGATTTATTTTTAGATGAATAGAATGACAGCAGTGGTTATTATCTTTGTCTTCAATATATAGGTTTCAGAGGTTGTGTGTAGCTTTCAAGGAGGTGGAATGACAGCATGTTGAGTTGTCAAATGTATTTTGAGTGCTTTTTTCTGAGTCAGAGCCTTTGGGGTGAGGAGGATATGTCATTTCAGCAGGAAAGTCAAAGGGAACAAAAATGCACGTAAACACTGAAGGTGTGAGCCTCAGGATAGATCATGACACAGGGTCCTCCTTTAGTGCCCTTAACCCCCCAAGTCACTTATCCCAAGGTATTTCCAGTTTCTAAGAACTGCAAGTATGGGAATAAGCTGCCAAAATCCTCCTTAGGATGATCATTTATAGCTTGTTGATCAGGAATGGTGCAGGAGAGGCGGGTTTTAATGTCACAGTAAAACTCTCTAACAACAGTCAAGATGGAGCTTTTAACTGCTGGAATTTGAGCTTGGGCTGAGGAAGTTTGGAGAGGTCAGGTCAAATGGACAGGAAAAACCCAGAGCTGCTTGGAACTCCATGGGACTTGGTGATTTCAATGCCTTCCCCTTCTCCCCCCTTAGTAAGGGGTCCGTAAATAATTCATAGCAAGTCTAGGGGACATTATATTTCATAATATTACTGGATAACTATGCTTTTCCAGTTAATTCTGAGCTAAATAGATAATTTACTTGTTATAATTTAACACTGAAAAGTTGATATGAAACCTAATTTTCAGAAGTCAGAAATTCCTTCAGTGGTTCTTGGAATGACCATGATAAAATAAATGCCTATTAACTCAAAAACCAGACATGGATCCCTTGGCCCCAGTGCTGTGAATTCTGGGCACTTTGTTATCACCTTTTTCCTGCTGTTTACAGTAGCTGAATATTGCAGCTCACGTTGAGAAACTTGACTGAGAAAAATCAGAACATTTACATGACTTATCCCATGCACCCTGTAGGCTCCTGGATGTCCTTGTGCCCCCAAGTGTTGGGAAGGATGGAAGTTTGACAAGAAAGTCTCACAGATGTGTGCTTAGCAGAAAGATTTTTGAATGTAGAATCTGAAGAAGGAGTATAAATGAAAGCAAGTTTTGATACAGAGGAAAAGAATTGCTGAGCCAGTCTTGCTGGCTAACCTAGGAAGCAAAAGGTGTGTTAGTTAGAAGGGGTTTTTATGACTTAGAGCAAAGGATAAACCCACCTCAAACATGAAGATGTTTTTACCAAGCAGGAAGATAGCTGATATTGCAAGTAGAAAAAAGGTCTCAATTTTCCACTGCAAGAAAACTGAAAAACAGCTTCTAGCTTAAACTGTAATGTACTGACTTTTAGTGACTGGAGAATAGTAACATGATTATGGTAATTGGAGTAGTTATGATAGGCTATAGGTAACAGTTAAGGTATAGATTGGTTCTGCTGTATTGAGATGCTCAGCAAATGAAAGTCTATAATGCATTGTAACAAAAAGAAAAGTCTATAATGCACTGTAACCAAAACCAAAGAGTCTCCAGGCCTGCCTGCAGCTGGAGCTGACAGCTGTGAGCACAGCTCTGTCATCCACCACCCTGGGCTGCTGTGACCTCTTGAATAGAATAAACTGCATTTTGGAGAGCCCCTGGAGTCCCACATCTCTCATTTCAGCTCTTACACCCAGGTGTGGCACTGACTGAGGTGCAGAGCTTTCACTGCAATAGGAAGATGTCCCTTTTCTGTTTGCACATGGATCAGTGTACAGAGTGACAGTGCAGGGCCTTTCTGATGCTCCCTGCAGCTGAAATGGGCTTTATTGATGACTTCCATTGTACCCACATAACTGAAACATCACAGTGGGAGGGACAGGAGGCACAGCTGAGCTCTTTCATCACTTCCCTGGTCAGGCTGTCCCTGCCCTGATCCCCTTCCCAGCCTGGACACCAGCTCCATCTGCCCCCTCTGCTTTTAGGCTTCTACACAACATTTAACAGAGGAACTTGGTTTAGCTTTTGCAATATCTTCATGTCAAAGATATTGCAATATCTATGTCAAAACCCCATAGATTTTATTTCTGTGAAAAATGGTGTTGATCCAGAAGCTTTTAAGGTTTAGTTGGTGTGATCTGGAGCTTGAAAATGCTGTCACAGGACGTTCTCCTCTGTAACTAACAGTATAATTTATGAACTGTTATTAAACTTAGTTTTCATATTGAAAGGCACAAGAAACTGAATCCCAACAGCTCCAGAGTTCAAGCAATTGGGTAAAACAGAAAAGATAATTTTAATGTATAGTCTATGAAAATATTTCTTTCTGAAATTTTCTCACTCAGACCAAAATATGCACAAGTTAATTTAAAGAAAGCATTTAGGAGCTGCCTGCCACATGCACTCTAGTGATGATTGCAGTGCTGGCAGCTCCCATTGCATGGAAGGATCTGATCAGATGATCCTCCAAGGAGTGTGCTGCTGATGGCTCTGGGCAGTGTCCTTGGATTCCTGCACTGAGCTCTGGCTCTGCTCCTCTGCAGAGGAGTCATTTGCAATTCTCTCTTCCTTCATCACCTTCAACAATCTCACCAGTGTTCCAGAATTTTGGCTGTGCTTCATCTCAGTGTCCATTTGTTTTCTTGCAGTCTGTCACTTTAATGCATAGCAGTTAATAAAATAACAGAAATGTCAGGAAGAAAAATACAGCATGAGAGAACTGAAAATGAAAATTGAAGAATGAACTTGAGCAGATTCTAAAACAAACACAGCTGAGAATTGAACAGAGGAGAGAACTGAACAGCTACCAGGACCTGGGCAGGGGCATTGAGAGCTCAACTTTCTCTTTGGTTATTTCTGGGAAAGTGTATTTAAACCAGTCACACTGGAGGTAACCAGGTACATTCTTGCCCAGAACATGGGGCAGGTGAAACACCAAAACACCTGGATTGATTTAAAATAATGTTGGGAAGTTAGGAAGATCCTAGATTTCACTGATCTCTTTGTGCTGTGCTTCCTCACAACTGTCTTTGATTCAGCTTTCACAAAAGACACTTTACTGGTTTTCTTTTTGTATGTTTAAATCAAAGTTTGATCCATCTTAGAGCATAAGAACAAAGTGAACAACTGCTTTAAGCAATTTAAATGGGCATCAGCACTGTTACAAACAAAGCTGAAGTCTCAGTGGATGTGGATGCTGAGGTTGGAGTTCATTTCTCCATCCACCTTCAGGGTATAAAATTGCCAGTAAATACAAAGGCATGGAGGCTGTGGCTCAAATACGACAGAGAGGGTAGGTAGGTTAGGAAATTACTTTGGGATAACTTGGAGGTCAAGAAAATCACGAAAAGTTGGCTTTTGGGTGTCAGGAATTGTGATTTTTCAGGTACAAACAGATAACAGCTCCAAGGTTTCAACCTTTAAACAGATCAGCAAAGGTACAAAGATGTCCAGAGGGAGTTAATCTTTCTGGTATTATAAAGTTAAGTAAAATTTCCCAAATAGAGAGTTAAATCCTTGGTAGCTTTCAAAAAACCCATATCTGCCAACTCTTGTGTGGTGTAATTGCCTTTTATGAGAGCTGACACAGTGGCTACGCAGGGAGCAAATTCATTTTAGAAAAATGGCTGTGTATGAGTGACATCAACTCTGTCTTGCTGTGGAATGGATGTCTCAGGGACTTAATGAATGGAATGTAACAGCAAACAGAGAACAGGGAGAATTATGAGCTTTTATGGTTTTTGTAAATATGTGAGCAATATTTTGAAAAGCCAATTTAGTACTCCACTGAATATTGATGTAGTAGCATTATTTTAAATAATTCACTTTATTGAAGTAGAAAGTGACAAACCATTTAATCTTGCGTTGTGCAACAGAAAAAGCATTATTATCTAATTTTCATCTCTTTTAAATTGTCTTTAAGTCAAATAGTTCAGTGCATGTGTGCTTGCCCATTCAATTTTATAATCCATTTAAGATAAATAGAAAGCAAAAATTCTTTTATGAGATGTATTTGTGATGATTGGAAAACCTGAAGTATGGCCAATTTCTGTGCCTCAACTGAGGTCAAACAGTGTGAAACAGTCAAGGCAGCACTTGATTAAATTAAATTTAACACAGACCTGTGAGTATGGAAAGCACTGAAGGGTTAAATGAGTGAAATGAGAGTTTTTTAGTTACAACTGAAAAGCTCTCATTGGCTGCAAGGTGAAAATGAAGCTTATCTTTGGGAAAGGAAAAACAAAGGAGAAAAACTTAACTTTCCATCCATTCCCTAAGGCAGGACTGTGCCAGACCCTGATCCCTCCCTGAGCTGCACGGGAGGTGCTGCCTGCCTTGGAGGAGGCTCAGATGCGCTTTGGAGCCTCCTGTGCAGAGGTTCAATGGCTCTTGCTGCTTTATTTCATATGTAACACTGCTGCTGGCCAAACTGGGAGCTCAGAATATTCACCTGGATGGAGGTTAAGGTGTTTCTTAAAACCATCCTCAGCTCTAACTGGTGTGTGTGCCAAGGGACAGAGAGAAAAACTTCGTTTCTTTTTACCACCTGTTATGTGAGAAGTAACAACTAATTTGCAATGCTTCCTTATTGGTATTAATTTCAATTTCATTTTAATAGGTGCTTATTAAAAGTGGTTATTCCAGTGCTATTATACATTCTTATTAAATATGTAAGCGCTATAAATAATGCAAGCACTGGAGTGATTTTATAGAGATTGGCAGGATTTTTCTGAGGTTTTCCCTGTTATGGATCACTTTCCAGCGTTTTTACCCCCTTTTGAAGGCTGGAGTTGATGGTTTCATTCTGCCATGTCAGGATAGCTGTGCTTTGTGTGAGCCTCCTCACAAGCATGATGGGCAGAGTGTCATTCCAGCTGAGACAGAAATACTCCAAACTAGAAAATTATTGCCATTTAGCAAGTTAGTGTAGTGAATGGATTATAAAATGTAGTATCGAAGTTTCAGAGCATTAACAGAAGCCTTTATCTTGGGATTTGGTGGACTGTGTGAATAAGTAGCTGGCAATTTCATTGTCAGGCCCAACAAAGTACTAAATGAAGTGTTTAAGTTATTAAAAAATACATCAGTGTCACTGTGTTTATTACCCAAAGGTTTTACTCATTCTCTTGTTTTGGAGAGGAGATTTTGGCTCTGGGCAATGCCAAAGGTTTGGAAATATTTCCTCAGATTCTGAGCCTTAAAGCTTCAAACAAATGGAGAGCCACAATTCCATATCAAGCTTCAGTCTCAGACTTCACTGAGATCATAACAGATGTCAGTGGTCACTAAGAAACTTTGTGAGATGAGCATGGCAATGTAAAATATTCCTAAAGAACATGAGCATGTAAAATATTCCTAAAGAACACCCAAACTCAATATTTCTGATGGCAAAAGCAGGCTCTGCTTAAGGGAGAACAGATATTTTTTTCATCTTTCATAATTCCAGTGTTTAACAATACAGAATCACAGAAGAACTAACTCCTTCTCTAAGGTCTTCTTATCCTCCAAAGATGAAAAGTAACTTTGAAGCTGGGCCAGGAAAACACAAAATTGGTTTGTATAACACATAGGTAAAATCTACATGGGGCAGCTGTGGTTTTGGACTTTGTTTTATCCGATTTCTATTCCCCTTTTTCAGTGGGCTCTAAGGGTACAGTGCCACTTGGGAGGTCTGCTTCCACCTCCTGCCTCTCAAAGTTTAGGTAGGACTTTGACCTTTAAATGCAAACACAAAAAACAAATCATAAAAATACATGGCCACTTCAAATACTGGCCCATTTTTATCATTTTCTCTTTGATAGTATAATCTGTCTGCTGAATACAGAGGGAGTAAAGAGAAATTATTGAACACTTATTACACGTTAACAATAAATAAAGAAGTGTTATCAGGAGAGGCAAATCAGTATTTGAAATAAAGGGTTGAAATAAAAATGATTAAGATTTTATTTCTACTGAATTCATAGTGGTAAAACTGTAAATTCTTGAAGATTGTGGTCTTTAACTTTCTCTTTAACTTTCAAACTGGAACAATCTATAGACAAAAAAATCTAAATTAAATAATTCAATTAATCTGCCCTTATGCTGTACTGATAAAAACCCCTCTAAATACCCAAAGCAAAAATCCCAAGCTCCAAACCAGAACCCCAAAGGTTGTAGTAGTGTGTGTGTATATATATATAATGTATATATCTATTTATATATATATATCTAATAGCTACAAGTTAGGATGTTGTGTCATGTTCTCAAAGCTAATAATAACTTTAATAATAAAATGATAGTGTGCCTTTTTTTGATTTTCTATACCTGAACCCTCCCAGAGGTGTTAACTGTGAGCCTAAATGCTGTTCCCTAGTGGTAAACAACTGCTGTAAATGGTATTTCCCTACCAATATTGGGCTGATGTTCCCTAACATGAGCCAAGAGTCTCTCATGGTAGTGGTAGAAGGTAACTCCTGGTGCAGTGCTGATCCTCCACCAGGCAGAGGAGGAGCTCTTCTGATCTCTCCTGAAATAAGCCCTGCTGGGTTTATCTCTGTTACCTCTTTGTGTGCTCAGGTTTGCCTCCCCTTAGGCTCCACTCCCACTCACTGAGTGTTGTCCAAGTCACATTTTGGTGCTTGTTCTCCTCTTTGGAGTGGTTCTCATTGCTCTCATGAGCTTGGCTGGCTGTATCCAGGTTAGGGTGGGTGAGTGTGCTCAGCAATGAGCTGCTTCCCTCGCTGCTCTCTCAAGAGTATTATCTCAGGGTTTGTGATCCACTGCTGCCCCTAACTATTGTTCCCTCATTTTGCCTGAGTTCCTGATTAATTGTTTGCAGGAATCTGGACTCATCATTTCGAAATAACCACCATATTCACCCAGGCTATCTGGTTAGTTTTGCATTTTAGTATTGTTCTTTTCATTAATTCCAGATACTGCCAGCAGCGTGCTTATGAAGTTTGTTTGCATATAATTTGGTTGAATGACAATAAAAATAATTACTGCCTAAATAATATTGGAGCTATGTGGAGTTGCTAAAGATAGGGTGTTAGTGGAGCAAGAGGGAGCCAGGGGAGTTTCAGGGGGTCTTGGATTTAATAGCACAAAGACAAAGCCTTTAAATGATATAAAGAATCCATAGGAATTCCTATCTAAGGTGAATTTCTCAAAGATATCTTATGCGTTGGCAGCTTGTAGATTTTGTGTACTAAGGTTTACCTCCCCTTAGGCTACATTCCCACTTAGTGAGTGTTGTCTAAGTCATATATTAGAATCTTAGGTAAGAATCTACTAAGATTCTCTACTATCTTCTTACAATTTCTTTATCTCTAAAAATACTCTAAATGAAATGGTATTGCAAGAAAACTCACTTCTTGTAGTTGGCAGAGTTTTTTATGGTTTTGAAGCTCTATTCCACATATTCTTACTAAAGGATGTGCAGTAGGTGTTTCTCAGTGTTCTGTAATTTACCTGCCATCCCTGAGGGGTGAATTGTCACTATTGAGTGTGACACTGGGTTCTGAGTCTCTGCCTCCCTGACAGCTTTTCCCTCTGACAGGATTTCTAGAGTTCTGAAAAACATCCACGCTTGCTTTGTTGTGGCTTCTCCAGCTGCTTGTGATGAGGAAGAGACTTTGTTTTTTTACTTCAAGCTAATAAGCTAATTAGATCTTTAAAATTCTTTTCAGCCTGGTTTAGTTCATGTCCTGAGGGCACAGGAAGAAGTGCTTAGAAATCAATTTATTGGTTGCTGATTAGCCCACACCCTCAAGTGTAAGCAAAGTTCACCTATTTGCATGTTAGTTACTTAGCAAGTTAGCCTGTATCCAATTATTCTTCCTTTTCCCACTTTTTTCCTTTTTTTCCCCTTTTCCTTTTTTCTTTATTTTCTTTTCTTCCCTTTTTTCTTCCCTCTTCTCTTTCTGCCCCCCCATGGATTTTTCCTCCTTTTTCCACTTTTTTCTTTTTTCTTTCCTTTTTCCCCCCCTTTTTTTTTTCTTTCCTTTTCCCCCCTTTTTTTTTCTTTCCTTTTCCCCCCTTTTTTTTTCTTTCCTTTTCCCCCCTTTTTTTTTCTTTCCCTTTTCCCCCCCTTTTTTTTTTCCCTTTTTCCCCCCTTTTTCTTTCCCTTTTTCCCCCCTTTTTCTTTCCCTTTTTCCCCCCTTTTTTTCTTTCCTTTTCCCCCCTTTTTTTCTTTCCTTTTCCCCCCTTTTTTTCTTTCCTTTTCCCCCTTTTTTTTTCTGTCCTTTTCCCCCTCCTTTTTTTTCTTTCCTTTTCCCCCCTTTTTTTTCTTTCCTTTTCCCCCCTTTTTTTTTCCCTTTTTTCCCCCTTTTTTTCTTTCCTGTTTCCTCCCTTTTTTTTTCTTTCCTTTTTCCCCCCCTTTTTTTTTTCCTTTCCTTTTCCCCCCCCTTTTTTTTTCCTTTCCTTTTTCCCCCCCTTTTTTTTTTTCCTTTCCTTTTTCCCCCCCTTTTTTTTTCCTTTCCTTTTTCCCCCCCTTTTTTTTTCTTTCCTTTCCCCCCCCTTTTTTTTCTTTCTTATTTCTGTTTGAGCATTTAGGTGAGTTTTCTTTTCTTCCTCCTGAATTCTGAGACCGTGGTTCATATCCTTGTGATCCTGCTAAGATGACTTTTGGAAGAATGGATGTTTCCTATCTTTGGGCATTATTTTCAGTTTAGACCAACATGTTTTCCCTGTTAGCCTGTGTTTGCCATTTTCTGTGCCCTCAGTGTGTGTCAGCCACTGACCCTCAGTTTTTCTGCCAGCCCTGTGTCACTGTTTGGTTTTGGCTGAGACACATCTGCCAACCTTGGCCACATTTCTGTGAAGTGGCTGTAATTCAGTCTGCACAGATAAATCACCATTTAAAGAAAAACTGTTTTGAAGCTTTCAACTCTCCCTGGTGGATTTTTCCTCTAACATTCTAATTATCTGAAATGGAAGTGTAAACATAAAAATAATCCTGTCAGCTCTGAATTCTTGATTCTCAGGATCTCTGTTCAGCAGAACAAAATTATTTCTGGTTTAAGATCACCTGAGAAAAAAAGTTTAATGCAGCCCTTACTGTCTTGAGCTCCCTGGGCATCCTTTCAGTTTATTTATGAAACCTGAACAACCAAACACCCTGAATCTGTTACTTTGGTTTGCTTCTATCAATTTATAGAAACTCAAGAAGAATTTTAGTTTTAGTTACAGTGGCAACTTCGTAATAACAATGCAAGGAATATTTTCAGATGCCTTTGTTTCATTAGCACATTTCAAATTATGAAATGTATCATAGAATGGACTTATTATGGAAAAGATGGCTTAATACTGCTACAGAACAACAGCAGGAGCATAAATATGTATTTACAGGTTCTCCATATCCCCAAGTGAGCCTCAAAGCAAAAAGGTGAAGGAAGTTAGGGAAAGGGTAGGTGTTGGAAGACCAAGGAAATGGCTGCACAAGCTGCCCTGGATCCAGGGAAAAGGAAGCAATTGGCAAGGGATCAAAGTTTCTCAGAAACTGTTAAACTGTCAAAAAACCACAGAAGAAATAGTGAGTGGGAATACTTTCAGGGTTTAATATTTTGGGGTGCTTTCTTCTTTGCTGACTTTGATTTAATGTCTTTTCTAAGATAATAAATTTTCAAACTGTGCTGTTTTACAGCTACCTTTGAATCTGATCTTCTTCTAGGTCTGGTGCAGACTTGGGGAAATGGGCTGCAGTGTGTGTGCATCAGTTCTGAGAGACCACAGATAAACTGGGTGTACCTTGGTAGAGCTCTGTTCTTGTTCATGTCTTAGAAAAGATTGTCCTTTTATGTTGGATGGGTTTTGTTTGGGTTTTGTTTCGGTAGATTTGGTTTTTTCCATCCCCATGGAACACAAATTTCCTTTATCAGGCTTGGTGTAGCAGCTTATGAGTTTAAAACTGGGCAAAAGTGTTCTCAAAATTAGGCTGACAATTACAGCAAACAACAGGGCAATAGAAAGCTTTGCAGCACTAGGTGATGAGTATTCATGACTTAAGAAACACAAGGAAGTCCTACATCTATCAGGATGTGAAATTGATTGATTGTTCACAGCATAATGTTAGAAAAGCCCCACCACCCTCTGAATCAGCACTGGGTGTTATTTAGCAGCAGTGCACTAAACTCCCAAGCAGTTAATGAACAAACTTTATTTTCCTGTTCAGTGAAATCTAGGATGCTACCATAGAAGAGAAGTAAATTTGAGCTCAATTTTTGTCTTTCTTGTTTCAGCTGATATCTCAGTGTCTCAAAATTGCTTTTTGATAGTTTTAATCAAGGTTACTTTTTTGATTTCTGCAGGAAATTGCTTTTGGTCCTGGTATTAAACTGTCAGTGATGTGCTACTTTAGCACTTCATAAAGGAAGTAAACATTTGTCTTGCAATAAGTAGTGAGAGTTTGTGAGTGCCAGCTGGCTCTCCTGGGCATTCCTCAGAAAGAAAAGGGAGCTTGAAAGAAACAAATGATTTTTTTTATTTATTTCTCTTTACCTAACATGTACCAGTAACACATCCATCAGTAATTAGAGGAATGCAATGATCTGAGAACTTTGCTACTTTCCCTGACTGCTCAAGCTGACAAGCATGTGAGATATCTCAGATTTATCCCCTGGTTGTGGAAGCAGGAATATATTGGCCAGTTATATTGACATGTAAATGCTGAAAGAGTTAAAAAGAAAACTTATCAATTACACAAACATTTGGTGCAGGAGATGCTCAGCTGTCTGTGTTGGAAGATTTTGGGTCATTGACCAAAATATGTGGAGAAAGGAGAGAGTAGAGGTGCTTGGAAGAGCTACAGATCCCTCGTGCTACCTACAGTGTCTGAATTTGTGACTGTTACCAATTCACATTTCCCCACTCCCTGAGTGTGGTTTCGCTCCACATGAAAAATGAGGGAACTTGTGCTCCCCAGAGAGCAGGAGCCGTCCTGCCAGGCTGCTCATGGAAAGTTCCTCAGCTGAGAACTCCTCTGCAGATCTGTCAGAGGGATGTGGAGCGAGGGCAGCCTGTCCCCAGGCAGCTGCAGCACCTGGGATTGGGAACAAAAGGGTTTGAGCCAAGTGACAAGGGCAGCCTCACCTGTGTGTGCCCACACCTGGGTGTCACCACGATAATTTCTGGAAAATCCCTTCAACAGGATTTTTCTCCTGAGAAGCTGAGAAACCTCACAAAAGAAATGTAAACAATAATTATCTGATTGCTTGAAATGAGGTTTGGAGGTTGTTTACCAACAGCTGCATCTTTGGTTGGTTCCATGTAAATTGTTTTTATTAATGACCAATCCCATTCCAGCTGTGTTGGACTCTCTGGTCACTCATGGGTTTTTATTATCATTCTTGTTGAGCCTTCTAATGTCTCCTTTCTCTTTTAGTATAGTTTTAGTATGTCATTTTCTTTTAATCTAATATGATACGATAGATGGGATAGATAGGATGGGATGGATAGGATGGATATGGTATAATAGAATTAATATAATATATAAAATATCAGCTTTCTGAGAACTTGGAGTCAATTCTCATCTCTCACCTCGTCCTGGGGACCCTCAATAATGCTGCAACAATTGGTGCCCCTCACCTGCCCGTGGCACCCAGCACTCCGCTCCGTGTGCAGTGGGTGCAGGGATGTGCTTTGGTAGCAGGAAATTCAGATTTGCTGGGTGAGAGACCAATTTCCCTCCTTCCTTCCAAGCAGGCACAGGGTGGGGGCTCTGCTGGGGCAGTGCCAGCCCTGAGTGAGGCACAGACACAAACCAATGTTCAGAGCAAAGCCAGCAGTGCCAAACCAGCAACTGCAGGGTCACGTTGGGATCAGGGAGTCTGAAATTGGCAGTGCTGGGTTACCTGCTTATAGCAGTTGTGTGAACTCTAATTTTTTTCTCAAAAGATAATATGTAGCTACATATTAGCTGCTTTAGCTATATATGTAGCTGCCAACCAAGTTTTCAGAAAAGATAAGTCTTGCCTCAATCACACCTTTTAAAATGCCTATCATGGGAATAAATCACATGGGACTCACTTTTTTCATGGAGGAAAAAAAAAAAGCCCTTATGAATGTAATTCCTTTTTATACAATTTTACAGACCTGTTGGTGACTTTGGTCAATTGCTTTCTTGTCAATTCCTTATTGGTTAGTACAAGTTGTTATTCTGTATTCATTGGTCACTCAAACCCCCGGTGTGTACCTGCAGGAAAAGTTGCTTGTGGGAGATAGTTTTAATTTTTCTATATAAACCAGTGTAAAAACAGTTTATAGAGGTGCTGCTTGTTTTTCACCCAGGAATGGATTGTTATGCTAAAGAACTGCTCGCCAGGATTGCTTTCACATTTTTGCAAAGGGCTAGCCTGACAAGGCCGGCCACTGATTTTAGGAGAGCAGGCTTGATTTTGAGGCCATTCTTTAATTCTATATTAATTCTGTAACTCATTCTATAATTTTATCTTACTGCAATACCTATGATCAACGACTGGAATTGAAGTTTTCAGCGTCCCTTCCACTGTCCCACTTGGGACACTGTCACCACCTGCAGCGCCCACTGTTCCACCACCTCTGGCATTTCTGCCGCTGCTTTCGTGGCTGGAGCAGCATTGCTTAGATGGAATATTGGAGACACTGATTTATAATGTCACTGGTAGGGACTGAATGACACTTGAGGCAATAGCTCTTGCTGTCACTTTCCTCTGCAATCTGCTGGGATAATTTCTCATGCCCAGAGTACTGTATAAACATTTCTGATGGGAGCATCCATCACTCATTGCTCTTTTAGGTGTCACTAGACAAAAAAAAAAAAAAAAAAAAAAAAAAGGCAAGCTATTTATCCTAGTAATTAATTAGAATCTCCTTAAATCTTAAACCATTGGAACTTTGTTGAAGTTGGTGCATGTCCTGCAATGGGATGTGGCAGTATGGACTTTACCAGCATTTTTCAGTCCATGGTAATCCAACTGGTTTTAATGTGAAGTTGAAATTTCACTTTATTTCAACTTTGAAGTGTGGCTTTAGGAGTCATTTTAAGAGTTCATGTGAGAAGTAATTCCATATGCATTGTGTCTCCATAAAAACCACTAGTGTTTCTATTAAATATTTAGATTCCATAAAGCATTATCATTCATCCTGAAATTTGATAAGCACACTGAGAGGCTTTCAGTGCAGGAAGGAAGGAAGGCAGATATTTATAAGGAACACTTAGCACAGTTTTACCTTGTGTGTTTTTCAAAAGCATCATTAATGAGTCTTTTTTTTCAGTAACACAAGAGTTATTATTTGTAAACAAGAAAAAAATGAGAGTAGTCTGAGCATTGTTGTGGTTGTTTTATTTGTTAGGGTTTTTTCCCAAAATGAGAATTCTGCATTATCTGTTAAGTGTATGATGTTTACAATTTCAGATAGTTATCTTGGTCTTTGGAAGCAGTTTAAGGCTAAGACATGTGAAAGACAAGCCAAGTTTTCTCTCCTTATTTCTTTTTAATAACAAACCCCAAGACCACACAAACATAGTTCCTATTTAGAGATTCCTTTTTCTGACTGCTTTGGAAGTGGCTGGTTTAGGGGGTGAGGCTGGATACCTTAGTGACTTAATAACTGCCTTCAAAAGGAAACTCAGAATATTCTGACAAGTCTGTCCTCTCCACAGTAAATGTGTGGACCTTGTTCATCCTGGTAGTGAATGTTTCCTGTCTGGTCCAGTGAGGGTGTTGCTGGAATATTTCCCAGTCTTTCTGCTGTGTTTGTGCATTGTTAATAACAATTGTTTGAGATTTTATGTAGGTATTTAAGTCTTATCAGAAGTTGTGCTTTTATGATACCAAATACTTGTTTATAACTGCAAGAAATTCCCATTTGAAGTTGGAGGTAAAAAATTGTCAAGTCAGGAAGTCCATGAAGATAGGCTGACAGACCTTGGCCGGGTCCTGGAGAGTAACAGGGATTATTAACAGATAATTAACAGATCTAATTTCTGGTGGCCAGAATCAGTATGGGGCTCCTTGTACACCAGGAGAGCAGAGAACCAGGACTCTCAACTCTGATTAGTTCATTCAGTTTAAGATTCATGCAGAAATGTCTTAAACTGACAGGAGAAAACGTGGACTAAAATAATCACAAGAGAGTTCTGGTTTTAGCTTGAAATTTCCAACACCTGTTCTGCAAATTCAATGCCGTTCAATGAAAGTCTACTAATACCTGATTCCTTCTCAAGTAGGTTTTTCCTGTGGGTAGGTCAATACATCTGAAGACATCAGACCCTCAGCTGAAAGATGTGTGTGAATAATGAAAGCAAAGCATGCATCTGATCTAGTTTGAATTGAGTATTTTGAAAGAAATCACTTTACCACAACAGGTTGGGGTTTAATTTTTCTGCCAAAAGTAGTTACCTCGTGGCAATATGTAACCATACAAATGTTCTCGCTCAGACTGTCCTCATCGTTATTTGGTTTTGGTGGGGTTGCTATTACACAAGATGTGGTCTCTAGTAATATAATAAATTAATTTTACCTTGGGGCAGGATTTAGTGCTGAAGATGAGTCTTTCAGTGGCTGTTTTGTTCTTGCACTGTGAGAATTGTGCTGTTCTGAGAGTCTTTCTTTTATAATAGATTTTCTTTCCATGGGTGTTGGACCAGGGAACTGCTGTGTGTTTCCTGAATTTGTCCCTCAGCATCACTGTTAAAGGATTTGTCATCCTTCATTTTGCTCTTCTGCTCTTTCACCTTGAGGTATATATTCCCTGTAAAAACAAAGCCCTCAGACACAATGTAAAAATAAAAACAATGCATCACCTATGAGAATAAAAATCAATATCTTAACTAGACCTTTCCACACTTTCCACCAAGTTATTTCCATCCAATATGAAGAGGGGAAAAATGCAGAAATTTGCTTCCCCTCTGCTTCTTGGGTTGCACCTTACTGCAGGGCTGCTCAGGTGAGAAGTGAAAAGGCTTCTCTTTGGGCTGTTGTGCAGCTGTGATCAGGACAGGGCATTTTAGCTTAAGCAGTGTTTATATACAAGGAATTAGGGTTTTTCTGCAGCAGTTGTCCCCTGAACATGAGCTCCTGTGGGGCTGTGGAAGATCTCTGTGCTCTGTACCATGTGCAGCTGCTCAAGGAGAGGCTGGGCTGAGGTGAGGAGGCATCAATCCCACAGCTGGGGCTGCTGGAGCTGGGACATTGTTCTGGGAGCAGCTGAAACTCCACAGAGGATGCACACAGCAGCACCAATCCTACCCCCCCTGCACTTGGAGCTGTGACATTGTTCTGGGAGCAGCCTGGAGCTCCACAGAGGATGTGTGACCGTGTTCACAGGGGTCTGAGGATGAGGGAAGAGACGAGGATCTGACTCCATGTTTCAGAAGGCTTGATTTAATATTTTATGATATATATTATATTAAAACTATACTAAAAGAATAGAAGAAAGGATTTCATCAGAAGGCTGGCTAAGAATAGAAAAGGAATGATAAAGTTTTGAGTTTTGTGACTGACTGAGACAGTCTGAGCCAGCTGACCACTAATTACAAACAAACAACCTGGCCACTAATTACAAACAAACAACCTGGGCCAATCCCAGATGCACCTGTTGCATTCTACAGCAGCAGATAACCATTGTTTACATTTTGTTCCTGAGGTCTCTCAGCTTCTGAGGAGGAAAAATTTTAAAGGATTTTTCATAAGAGATATCTGTGACAGGGATGCGCCCAGCAGCACCAATCCTACCCTGCACTTTTGTCAGGAAATACTGAGTCACACATGGAAAGGACTTCACCTCTCTTGGAGCACATTGAGCTGTTACAGCTCATTCCTAGAAATATCCTGGTGCAGAGTGGGTCTGTAAAATCTGAATTCCTGGCATGCAGCTGAGGAATGTGTGCTGCTGTCTGTTCAAGGGTTCCACATTCAGGCAGATGAGATTTGGGTGTGTGCTCACACTGAGAACAGGGCGCAGCAACTGAAAACTCCCAGCTCTGCCCAACCTTGGCATTTCTAAATTCAGAATGGAGAGTCAGCTACAGGGAACTGAGTCTTAAGGAGGTTTGTGGCATGAGACTAAAAAAATAGCAAATGTAGGCAGAGAGCTGCTGTTGGCAGCATACCAAATGCTGAATTCATTCTGGACTTTGTGCTCATCAAAATGCCCCAAAGGGAAGAACAGCCCTGGGCTGGAAGGGCCCTTTGTGGTGGTCAGAGTAGCTGTTGGAGAGAATTTTTCAAAGTCCCTTTCAATTCCTATCTTTTTCTAAAGCTCAGTGAGCTTTGTTGATAACCTGTGATAGATTAGTAAAGATCTGTGAAAAGGGGATCTTCGCTATTAGTGAACCTTGTCATTCCTTCCATAAACGTTTAAAGGCTAAATTGCATGTTTCCATTTACCCTCTATAGTATTCTGAATATTTTGGTAAAGAAAAATAATCTTAAATTTCTTATATTGTACTAATGTGATGAGCACTGATCACAAACACTCTGTACTGAATACAATACAGAGTGAAAATGATCATTGTCAGGGCAGTGAGTATATAAATTCAGGAACAAGTTGCAATTTCTGCATTTTCCCCTCCTCATTGGATGGAAATAACTTGGTGGAAAGTGTGAAAAGATCTAGTTAAGATATTGATTTTTATTCTCATAGGTGATGCATTGTTTTTATTTTTACATTGCATGAGGGCTTTGTTTTTACAGGGAATATATAAAAGAAAAAATATATCTAAGAGGTAGTTAAGCAAAAGGTAGTGAAAATTAAATTTTTTACCCAGGAAAGCATCAAAAGCTAATCCAGATGGGTGCTGAAATAACTCTGCAGAATTTATTGGTCAGTGCATTAAATGGGTTGAGCTTCCTCTGCAGTTCAGGAGCACCCTGAAGTGATTGTGCTGCAATTTTGGAAACCACTTTCAGATGAGTAATGGTTCAAGATTTATTCTTTTTGTGTGTAAAGATAAATAATGTGCACATACAGGTACTCATTAGTTTGAGTCTAAAATTTCCCAAGTTGACACAGTTACAAAGCAGGTAATTTAGATGCAATGCACTTTGAATATCTTGTTCAAGGACAGCTTTAGATATCCATTATCTGAAAAGCAATTTGTAGCAATGCATTCAATTTGACAGATGAATGTTGAACTGGTAGTAAAATTATGATAATGGAACTTTAACAAAGTAAAATACAGCTTTAATAGTTAAAAAGTAAAGCAAAAAATTGCCACTAAAAAAAAGATCTCCAGAAAGCCACAAAGTTCCTCATGATTTTTATGAACTATTTTTTTTTGTTCCTGAAAGTATTTGCGGTGGAATAAAGGTAGTCTTACAGATGTTAGAGTTCTTAATTTTAAAGAATTTGAAGCAAAATATGTCTTCAAGATCTGAAGAAAGAGTGAAGTAATCAATAATTACAACCAAAATATTTGCATTAAGCAGATCCAGAACACTTAAAGATTTTGGCAATAATTCTATGGAATGGGTCAAGAGGCCTGCTAGAAAATCTGGGTGTTTCTGTGTCTGTATACACAAGTAATACCCAAAGTATACAGCTTAACATATTTCATCCTGGTTGCATTTCTTCTTAGTCTGCATTTTGTAACTGCTGCTCTCTAAAACCATTCCCTGTCATTTCTTGGAATAGCTCTCTTATTGTCAGGGTAATTGAGGATTTTAAATGAGACTTTATGTGTAATAAACTTCAGCAGGAAGAACAAATCTTTTCCTGGTGTATAATCACAGAACTTAAGGATTGAGGAAGAAAAATCCCTATAATTCTAATATGTACTTATTTAGATGAGTTATTTCAGAAGGTTATTTTGCACAGTTAAAGGTCTCTTTCCACAAAGCTTTTTGAGGCAGCAATAAGATGGTTGAGTGTGCTTCCAAACACTGAATTTAATTTTTGTAGTGTTGCCCAGGTTTAAGGAGAGGACTTGTTAGAGAGAGCTCACATCTCATGAGTTTGTAATAGATAAGGATAATAAACTTCTGAGTGAGACATTGATGTCTCCTGAGTTTTATTCACTCACGTGGAGCAAGAAAGACCCTGAAATTCCAGCAGGGTGGCAGTGACAGCAGAGATTGACCCAGCTGCAGGAGCAGACTGACCAAGAGTTTGGTGAGTGAGGGCACAGAGATGCTCTGGCATTGCTGGCAATGTCTTTCTGAAATGCCAGCAAAGTAAGGATTAGCAGTGAGGATCAAGGTGAGCGCCTGGAAGGAAACCTTGCAGTCTGATTTGGCTGAGTGCTGCCTCAATATACACAAAGTACAAAGGCACATTTCCTGTTGTCTTTATGTGGGCATGGTAAATTTGACATCACTGAAAGGTGATGGTGTTAAATCCCAATGCCAGGCTCCACAGAAGGGTTTGTGATAGCAATGACTCAAGCTGGTTTGCCTAAAACTGCATTGAGACAGAGCTACTGCCTCAATACCCACCAGACTTGAATGTGTCCAGCCTCAAGTGTAATTTTGAATTCAGGATGTATTTTGTACAAACTCCAGGAGTTGATGTTTAGCTGAACACTGGAAAGTGACGTGAGAGAGAAGTGAAGCTAATGTTGAGTTTGAATAATGGAAGTTAATGCCATAACATGGAACCAGCCAGAGTTGTTGGCCTTTCACACTTGGACAGTAATTTATGTCCTGAGGAAGAGACAGTCATGTTATTAAGTGTAGTCAAAATATTTCGCTATATTCCCACTGGATATGTTGTTCTTATTAAAAAAAAAAATCTCAAATCCAACCCAACACCCTTTTCTGTTCCAGGAGTTGACCTTTGCCCCTGCATATTTATTCTGCCTAATTACACTGGAAAGATTTTCAATTCAAAATGCTGGGTCAAAAAAAAAAAAAAAGATCTTGTTTGTGTGAAATGGAGACGTGAAGAGCTTAGACTTACAATTGAAACTTCAAAGCCTTTGTTTGACATTTTCTAAATCTGTCTCCTGGCTGTTTTAGGCTCTAAAAATGCTACTTCAATAATTAGATTGCCACAAAAATTCCCACTAACCACATAAATTTGCACTTGATGCACTTGAACCTGTTCCAGGTCGCCTGTTTACAGAAGACAAATTCCGTCCTATTTCTGGAATTACTGCTTACATTTTGGCACAGGGGAGCAGTTGTATGACAATAAAATGGTGGAGAAATGTTCATCCTAAGTTCAAACAAATCATGAGTGACCAGGAATCCAGGCTTCCTACAGCAATTACTTTCCACTTTTTTAGTTTATTGGAATGTCCATTAACAGAATAACTCTATTGCTTCTTTTTTGTGCTCATATATTTTGGATTTAATTCCTTCAAATCTTCAACTGCTTTAATGCTTGTTTAGTCACTTTCTTGGTTACTGTCTCCTGTTCCATGTATTTCAAGAGAGCTAAATCCCAAGCCCAAGTGGCCCAGCTGGTATTTTGTGTTCACCAGCTGGTGCAGAATGAAGGCAAAGCTGTCACAGCACAAACAGCCCCAGCCTGGGAGCTGTGTCCCATCCCAGCCTGCCTGGAAACTCCAGAGAATTTTAGTAATGAGGGTAATATAAAAGTGGATCTGTATTTGAAGGCCTTCAGGGGCAGTTATGGAAAGCTGTCCACAAAAGCCTTCAAATAAAGATCCACTTTTCTATTCCCTCCTTGCTGAAATTATGTCAGGTTTCATTTCTAGATTAGGAAAAAAGGCAAAAGGCTCAGTGCTGCTGAGCTGTGCTCCCTGAAACACAGAACTGTTGGGGTGGTGTGGGAGGCAGGGGGAAAGCATCCTGCAGAGTGGCACCAAAATTCCATGCTACAATGAGAAAGAGGAGACGTTAAAAAATCAGATTAATGATGCAAGTGAAAATAATGATTGGAAGTTGCAAGTAATTATGTTTGACAGTGGTTATGGAGGGAAAAGGCTGCTGCCAGATATTTAGCTGTTGTATTGAAACTTGAAATATGTGTTCTGCACAGCATCTTGGAAAAGAATTCTATCTGTGATGTGAATTTTGATTTTCTCCATGCTGAATGGTAAATGATAGTATTTGACAGACAGTAAAGAAGGTACAAATTCCAGTAAAAAACATTTTAAAGAAAGGGAATAATAAAGTTAAATCTTTTAGACTACTCATGATGAGACAGTAATCTACAATAGCATTAGAACAATTTTAGTGGTATAGAGTGGATTTCTAAGGCATAAAACCTCAGGCTTAGAAATCATTCTGGCTATGAAGGCAGGGTTTAGAGTCACTATAGGGTAAATTGGCACTTTGACATTCAGAGACCTTTTTCAAGAAGTAAAAGGTTAATAGCATAAGGCCTTTTCTTTTGTCAATTGTATTCTCTGTGAAGAGGGTTGCTGAGGGTGAATCATAAAATGCTTCAGTTCTTCTTGAAGAGAAAATGATAGAAAAGCAATTAGGTTATGGAATCCTGAGAGTTCACATATAGAGTTACATAATTTCAGGATTTTTCTCCCATTTCTTCCACAGTGACAGTGAATGATGTCATAAAATTAAACTGTTTGAAATTGGGCCTTACTGCTTGGCACCAGCAAGAGAAGCTTTATTTTCCAATTCAGTTTTTTTGTTTCTATATTTTGTATATCCATTAAAGGAAGCATAGTTGCTCTTTTAATCCCAACATTTCTAAACGTTTTCTCTTGAGAAGAGACAAGCATGATCACAAGGAAGTTTTATTTCAAGGCCCAGCACATTATTTGCTGATCGTTTAAACAAGGAATGTTAGCATTTAAGGCTTTCATTTGTACTTTAAACATGTTTAAACTCTCTTAATACTTCAAAAGTCTGAGCAAATCATTTTTTTTGTGCCTGAAAGTAGAAACAAGATTGGAAGTAGCACTTTGGAGTCTTTTGTGCCCATCAACCTCATTAAACCAACAGCTTCTGGTTTCCAATTAGGAACCACATTGAATACAGGCTGCTCTCATTCCAATGGGTTTTATGAATTTTCTACAGCAAGTGCAATATTGAGCTTGAAATCTTCAATTCCAATGCCTTAGAATAATCATTATGGAGTTTATTTCCAAGTATTGCCTTGGAATAAATGATGTGAGGGAGGCTGTGCAGCCCAGAGATCAGCCAAATCCTTTTTGTTCTGTGGCTGGTCACAGTATTGTCCCGATGGTTTTGGTTTCATTGGGAAATTTCTTGTCCTTTTTTTCCCCCTGGGGGTTGAGGATGAGAAATTAGTAAGCCCAGACATGCAGAAATCTACGAAATGAATTAACTAGATATGCAAATCTTTTGAAGTGGAAAATTCCATAAAATGCTCTCAGATCCCTCATTCTGTGGTGTTCCATGCCTTGCATGCAGAGCAGATATTGAAGAGCACTGTTAAAAATACTGTTCTACAGCCTTCCAGATCAATGTACATACATATGTAAGCACTTACAGGGAAAACTTGGAATTTTTTACAGTACTTTGCTTTCAATTACCATATCCATTAAAGACATCCATAAGGGGAAAAAATATTTCTACTGTCAAAGACCACAAAATGTTCACATTAATAAAACATTGCATATTTACAAAATACTTTTAGTTCTTTATATTTACTGTAGACTTCAACTTAGAAAAAATAATTCTTGAAACATGCTTTGAAAAGCTCAGACTGCTCTATAACCTGGTGTATATTATAAATCTTTACAAACTACTAAATGGGGGCCAGAAGGTCTGACTTGCCAAGGTCATAGCCCCTAAGTAACACAAAAACAAAATCCAGGTTTTCTGTTCCTGCTTTAAGCTCTAGATATTTCCTCTCTGTGCTCAGAAGAATTTTTAATGTGAGTGTGTTGGCAAAATGGGGATTTAGCTGCCTTAGCTTTGCACTGAACATATTTTTTAACTCCTGACGTTACTGAACTTTGAGTCAATGGCAGGAAATCACTCTGTTGTGAGTAGGTGAAGACCCATATCTCTGATGCCAGCACATGCTAAATGACATTTTAGCTTCTCTTGCTGCATCTTTTGAAGGAAGAATTCTAGGAAGGCACTTATGCTTCAAAACCAGACAATTCAGCTTGACACATTGGTCATGTGAAGCATCCAGGGTGAGGTAATGGAACACTTTCCCACTGTGGCAGTGGCACTGCTCTAAGTGCAAGTGCTAATAACATTCAATCACAATACACATGTGATTTACAACAGCTTTGAGTGCTTTATTTTCTCCAAAGATGCCAAATCTGGCAGCTTAGTTTTGTCCTCTAAGACAATGCAAGGTAATAAACGCTTTTTCCCTGTGAGAAGGCCTTATTTAGGGCAAATCCTGCCCATCTTTCTGATTTGGGTTCCAAACAGAGGAAGTAGTCAAATATTTAAAACTTTAAGCATTTAGGTTATAAAGTTGATAGTCTCTTGGAGTTGTTAGCTCTTGTCCAGGAGAAGTGTTCACTTCTGGGCCTGCAGATTTGAAAACTTCTGCATTTAGCACACTTCAATGGTGGAGCAAGCAGCCTGTATTTAAATTTCTAGCCATGATTTGTGCCCCTCTAACTGTTTGGGAGTTTTAACAACTGCTGGTGTAGACAGCCATGAATAATGAATTATTGCCTTGAATAATGAACTATGCCTTGAATTAGAAAAACAAAACAAACTCTAAATGTCCTCTGGTGCAAAATCTCTCAGAATTGCTTAGTGACAATTTCTAGCAGAGAGACAGAAGAAGCTGAAGCCAAGGAAACACTCACTCCTTGATGTGGCAGTGAGGGTCATGGGTTATGTTCTGACTCTCCAATCTCTCCTGTAACCATGGCCAAGCCTGCAATGTTCTGTATCCAAAGTAACACCCTCAAGCCTGAAAGGATGCTATGCTTGTGACCTCCTTGCCCTTTTATATGTTTCATAAGTATTGAAATTTAGATTTTCCAACTAATTTGGTACTTCCTTGCAGGATTATTACCCTCCCTGTAAACAGAACAAAATGTCTTGAGTATTGGCTGCTCATGCAAGCCATGTTCTTATTGATTGCAGATTTAAGAAGAAAATTCTCATTTATTAGGAGTCTTTTCCATGGTAGAAGCAAATAATAATAGGTTTTGCTTCCTGTCCTTTCCTCCTTTTTGTCATTTATTTACTTAAATGCTGAGCATGAAGCAGAAAAAGCTGTAGCAGGTTGTGTGTGCATGAGACAGGAAACTCAAGAGTTAATGCTCTAGAGCTGATGGAATATATGGCAGGGTGAGCAGCAGAGGGGATGTAATGTGGAAGGCTTGTTTCTCATATAGGATACAAATCTAATACAGAAAAACCTAATTCAATTTACTAAGCTTTTAGTGGAACTGCTTTTTGTTTACTTCATAAGCTGTAATTTAAAATTCTTTAACACATTTAAAGCGTTTTCAGCAGCTGTGAAGGTGCATGATCCCATCTTAGTGTTGGCTTTCTGGTACTTCCTACTGACTCCTGAAGCAATAGCAGATTAGAAACCATAATAAGGAGCAAGTGAATTCAATACCATCCATTATTAGAATTAAACTGACAGAATAAACCAATTCCAAATTTCAAGGACAATTGCAATTCAGTATCTGAATGTAAGCAAGAGACAAAATAGATGGTTTAAGTTTCATTCATGATCTCTTACATAATTACTCTGCATGAGAGCTGTGTTTTAAGTGGAAGAAATCCCATTTAAATTCCTTGTTGCTTAAAGTTACCACACTTTGTGTGTCCTCTGTGAATCCCAGGTGTGCCAGGAGACAAAGTGGCAGAACCCTTCTGCCATGGAGCCATCTTCCCCTTTCCCATGTATCCCAGTGGGAGTGCATTTATATAATTTATCCATGTGCACCATATAATTTAACTTGAATTTAACTTGAAATTTAACTTGAATTAAACACTTATGCTTGTGTGTTTCACAAAGAATGTGTTGGAAGCTCAAAATTTTTCAGATTTCTATTTTGGTGCTTGTTTTTTCCCCCCTTCTCTCCCCAAGCAGCTGCTGTGATGGTTCTGTCTGATTCTGCCCACCCTGCTCTATAACTCAGCTTTCCTAGCACAGGTTGCTGATATTTTAACCTGTTTGAAGGACGTACAAAGCTTCTTTCCTTGCCTGGACTTTTGTAATCTCTTTCAGAGATCATATTTAATATATTTCCAATTATATTTAATATAATCTATTATATTAAACATAGTAAATGTGTTTAATATACTATATATATTCTATACAATATACAGTAGATAATACTTATAGTATACAATATATGTTATATATTATATAATATATATAGTATACTATATGTAATATATTAAATACATTTATAATATATTTAATATGTATAGTATACTATGTATATAATATATATGTATATAATAATATATAGATGTATACAATAATAAATATTTTTATAATGGATAATGTATATTTTATACATTATATTACATAGATTACATAGATTACATAGATTACATAGATTACATAGATTACATAGATTACAGATTATATCTATTATATATATTACATTATATTATATATATTACATTATATTATATATATTACATTATATTATATATATTACATTATATTATATATATTACATTATATTATATATATTACATTATATTATATATATTACATTATATTATATATATTACATTATATTATATATATTACATTATATTATATATATTACATTATATTATATATATTACATTATATTATATATATTACATTATATTATAAATATATTTAAATTAATACATTTATATTAAATAAATATAATATATATTAAATATATATTTCTGAGATTATATTTCCTCTATTTCAGAGGAAGCAGTAACCTTCAGTAGTGTCTTGGATCCGATGACTGCTTTCATTTTACAGTATTTGAAGAGCAGTACGTGCTTATTTCAATAGACACAACATTTGACAACGGAGGCACGGGTGCAAATATTATTTGTTTAGCTTAACTCGCCCTTAACAAGGAACGCAAATCGCTGTTTTCTCGGCTAACAGAGGAAGGATGGAGAGGGCTCGGGGACAGCGCTGCGGCCGCGAGAGGGCACCGCGACCCCGAGGCAGCGGCACCGGGGCAGCGCGCACCGAACCCAGCCTGGTCCCGGCTCCTGGGAAATCCCAGCTCCGGTTCCTCGGCCTGGACAGCGTGCCCGAGCCTTTGCTGTGCGTCCTTTTTAGGCAATGTGCTCGCAGACTTCATTTAACTCGCTGTTTCTCGCTGCCGCCCCGCCGCTGGCATCAGGGGGTTTAAAATCAGGCGGGGTTTGGGATGCGCGCATCAGGCTGGTCGTGTGAGGAAGCGCCGAGGGATGTCTGATGTGATTGAGAGCTTCTCTTTGAGCTGTTCAGAGAGCCCTGTGACTTGTGATAAGATTCAAGGCTTGGTTCCTTTGAAGTGATCAAAATTAGTCATTTCTTCTCCACCCTCATGGCTGCTCTGCTGTGCAGGTAGTCCTGCAGCACTGATGCTCTTTTGCACTTCAACCAAAGTGCCACATGCTTGGATTCCTTTCATGGCTCTTACTTTTTGCCCATAAACTTTGAGATTTCAGGACTTCATCCAGCTGACCAGTTCCCATTAGGCCTCTAGACAACTGACTATTGTGCATGCTAAAAAATGAGCATTTGGGAGCCATCAGCTGCCCTGCACATGTGCAGGCCACATGCACAGCACCAGTGCAGCGAGCCCTGTGCTTCTCAGACAAGCCTGTGCACGACTGCCCAGGATGTCCCCAGCAAGGGACATGGTGACGTTATGTGTGACACACCATGCCATTTATCTTGAAATTACCTCTAAACACTTGTGCTTGCGTGTTTCGCAAAGAATGTGTTGGAGGCTCAAAATTGTCCAGATTTCTATTTTGATTTTTTTTTTTTTTCTGTCTGTTTCTGCCCACCCTGCTCCAGAACTCAGCTTTCCTAGGCTGGTATGGAGGGTGCTATTCCAAGGAAATGTTGATGGTGGATTCTAAAGAGAAAGCACCTACAGAAGTACTTAGGTGGCAGCTTGAATGTAGATATACTCTGACAATCGTCTTAGTAAATGTGATCTCTTGCTAAGGGGGAAAAAAACAAAGCTATTTTTTTTTTTCCTTACTTGAAAACAAATATTTACATATTAGTCAGTTTTCAAAGATGTTCTAAGTAGTGAACTACTAATTTACTAAGTGAAACTATATTTCTCTGTAGTATATTTCGTATTGCAGAAGCAGCAGGCAAGATTTAAATCCCTGCTGAGCAGACAGCACACCTTTGATAGTAATCTTGTTTGTAAGGGGTTTTACATATATGGAAATGTTGGTAGTGTCTAATACTCGAGGAAATAGTACAGATAAAAGCTGTCCAGCTTTAGATGGCTCCTAAAAATAACTTGCCTAAATTTGTATTTATATTAGGAAGAAACACTTTATTTATTCAAATTATCCAATAATTTGTAGCTTTGTGCAGTTTTGTGTTACACTTGCTTTCCTGACCTCTGCCAGTGCCCCAGAAAGAGAATGAGGAGTGACTTGTCTGCCAGCCTGTGGCAATTGCTGTGGCCCAGGAGCCATGGGATGTGTGTGAAGGAAAACCAACAGAGCTAACACCCTGCTCCACTGTGGTGTGTCCTGAGATGATGTGGCCATCTCCCTTTAAGAGCTGTTTGAACTGGAATGCAGGAGAATGTGCCTCTCAGCTTTTATAAAATTAAATATGTTTCAGGGATAGGCTCGGCTTTTGGCTCATCCGTTTTCCTGCCATTTAATCAGGTTCACTTGTCTTTCAGGGAAATTTTATTGTGAGGGATTACCACTGAAGCATGGAATATGTCAGCTGCTTTGGATGACAGTGTTGAAGAGGCTTTAGGGATATCGTTTTTTGCTATGATGTCTGCATTACCTCTAATCTTATTTACTGAGCATCCAACTGCTCCTGTACCCCCATCCTGAGGCGAGGGGTGTGTGCCTCTCCTTAGGGCTATCTTCAGGGCTGGGAAGATGATTGCTGGTGACCTAGAACAGGAAAAGAGCCTTTCCTTGGAATGGTGGCCTGGCTGCCAAGGGAAGTCAGGTTCCAACAAAAGTATTTTCGCTGTCGGAATGAGCTAAGGGCGTGCACCGTCCGTCTGTGCAGAGGAGACTTCGGAGCTTTGCGAGCACTTTGTCTTCCTAAGCAGTGTAATTTCTGTCTTGCCTGGTCTGAGCCAGCTGTTCCTTGTTCAAGAGCTGATCTCTTGTAGGCTCACACTTGACAGAGGGTGCTGGCCTCAGAATAGATAGTGCTGAGTGTTGGTGACATGCCTGGGGCTGGCCGTGCCTTGGCTCTGGAGAGGGAAAGGAGAGGGACACGGCTCTGGCCCCCCTGGTTATCTCTGCTGCTTCGGGCTCTGTGAGGATGGACAGGGCTCTGGGGCTTTGCCCCTTTCTTCTGCTCACACTGCTGGTCAGAGTCATTCCCTTCTGCCTTCTGATCCAGGAAAGGAGAGGTTAATTTGGGAATCCAGGCAGGGTGATGCACGCCTTCCCAAACCTTTGATTTCTGTGGATTTGGGATGATCTTTTCTGAAGCAGCAAAAAGCTCAAGGGGTGAGAGCTGAGTCCCTCTGGGCATTTTCCAACCTTGTGTCACTTGCCACTGAGCCTCTAGAGCTGGATATGGCTGTATAAGAGCCACTGCACTGAGCTTTGGGTTCTCGTGTGAGGGGTTCAATCTCAAGGCTTGATTAAGGTGGTTTCTATAAACAAATACAATTTTTCATGTAAATAATTCACTTTTATATGAGAAAACCAACTTTCTTGCTTTTTCAGACAAGGGCCAGGAGAGCTGAAGGTTAACTTATGGTCTTGCTTGTGCTCTTTGACAAATTTGCCTTCACTGAGAAACACTTGAGTGTCAAATGTTTGCTTGTTACAGAAGGCAGTAGACAAGAAGCTTTGCTGGCTGTGAAGGGGAACAATTCACTGGTTTGAGCAAAAATAGCCATCCAGGAGGGCAGGGATGACTCAGATAATTCCAAATTTCAATAATCAAAACATGAAGAAAACATTGCCAGAAATTAACAAGTTATTTAGGATTTGCTACTGCAAACTTGAAGGCCATATTTATAGCTTGTGGAGAACATCTTACAGCAGTTTTCCTACTAGTCCTTCACTTAAAATACTTAATTTTTGTAGAAAAAAAGATGAGAGCATGTTTTGGGCACAATCTGGGAACCTGAGTCCTAATGTAACTTACTCATGTCAAATCTTTGGAGTGCTGTGAGGGTTTTGTGGCAATGCTGGCCATGATCCTTGTTGAAAACTTCCTTACCCACAGGATCAGAGCCTAGACTCCATAGTCAGGGACCACAAGTTGGTGATGCAGATAAAGAACAGATTATCTGTGTTCCCAAGTAAGTTAGTCATAAACCTGTCTTTTGAACTATTTTTAAGTCTGTGAAATAAGAAACAAGGTTTATTGAAACAGGCCGATGTTTATGATCTGCATACATACACGAGCTTTATTTTGGGTCAGTAGGTCACTGTGTGCTGTGTACTACAGGGCAACCCTACCTGCTGAGGGGCCAAGAGTTACCTTAAAAAAAATGCCTTGTGGCAGGACTTGCCATTTTCCTAGTGCTCTGGGACTTTTGGGGTGTGCTGCCTTTTTTGGCCCTCTTTAGGTAAAACATCTGAGCCTTAAACCGCACCAAATCAGAACAGGATGACCACGCACAGGGACCCTGCTTTTGTCTTATTAAGCAAATTTTTCCAAGTTCCGACTTTTGGTGCTGAACTTCATCCCTTGAAGCCGAGCGGTGACCCCAGAGGAGTCCCGGGACGGGAAGGACTCGGGCTGGGGTGGGACAGGGACGGGGCCGGTGTGCGGGGAGCACAGCCCGGGTGTCCCCGGAGCGCTGTGCTATAGCAGCAGCCCTGGTGTCCCCGTCGGTGCGCAGGGAGCACAGCCCGGTGTCCCCGTGTCCCCGGAGCACTGTGCCATGATAGCAGCCCCGGTGTCCCCGGAGGTGTGCGGGAAGCACAGCCCGGGTGTCCCGGTGTCCCTGGAGCGGTGTGCGGGAAGCACAGCCCGGGTGTCCTGATGTCCCCGGAGCGCTGTGCAGGGAGCTCAGCCCGGGTGTCCCGGTGTCCCCGGCAGTGTGCAGGGAGCTCAGCCCGGGTGTCCCGGTGTCCCTGGAGCCGTGTGCGGGAAGTACAGCCCGGGTGTCCCGGTGTCCCCGGAGCGGTGTGCAGGGAGCCCAGCCCGGGTGTCCCGATGTCCCCGGAGCGGTGTGCGGGAAGCACAGCCCGGGTGTCCCGATGTCCCCGGAGCGGTGTGCAGGGAGCCCAGCCCGGGTGTCCCGGTGTCCCCGGCCGAGCAGCCGCCGCCAGGGGGTACTCGGCGAGAGCGAACGCGGCCAACAAAGGCAGCGCAGCCTCCCCGGCCGCAGGGGCAGCGCGGAGCCGCAGCGCCCGTTCCCGTGCTCCAGCCCGCACATTCCTTCCCGAAACCCGAACCGGGGCTGGGGAGGGGGGCTCGCCCCCGCTCCGGGAGCTGCGTTCCCCCGCCGCGGCGCCGGGCGGGGAAGGGAAGAAGGGGCTGCGAGGCGGTGCGGAGTGCCCTCCGCGCTGTCCTGGAGCCGGCCCCGCTCCGCGCTATCCCGGTCCTGTCCCGGTCCCCGTGGGTCCCGAACTCGCGGCCGGCGGGCCCGGGCCGGGCGGGCGGTGACGTCAGGCGCGGCGGCCAATGGCGCGGCGGGGGGGGCGCGCCCCGCTCCATCCCCGCTCCGCGCTCGGCAGCGGCGGCAGCGCTGCTCCGGCACGGCTCGGCTCGGCACAGCTACAGCACAGCCCGGCACGGCTCGGCACAGCCCCGCACGGCCCCGGCACTGCCCGCGGCGGGGGCGGGCCCGCGGCGGAGGGGTCGCTGCGAAGCCCCGGCCGTGCCCTCCGCGGGTTACCTGCCCGGCCCAGGTGGGGCGGTGCAGAGCGGAGGAGGCTGTTTTGGAGGTTGCCGCCGCTCCTGATGGATGTTTTGTGTGTGTTTGCCTCCGCTCCCGGGTTCTCTTTCATCTGAGGACGCATCTGGCTCGAGCTCTGTTAAACTATCTGCCTTCTGGTACCGTTCGTAGATAACAGAAAGAAACCTGAGCCCGAAAGGCAATTCCCCACCTTCTTCCACCTAACGTGACCTTCTCGGGAGCCTTTGAAGCTTTGCTGGTGCTCCGGCGATGATGGCCGTGGTGGGTTCCCTTGGGCTGTACTAAGAGCCTCTTGTTTTCTTTTCCCTTTTTTCTTAGAGGCATTTCATCTTTAAGGGCCGGCTGCTCTCGCTCACTTTTTATACCCACCGAAGCCATCGAGCACCATGTTGTCTGGTGGGAGAAGTGCGTTTCTGTGCCTTGGAACCATCCTGAGCTTTTGGAGCTCCGCGAGTTGGATGCCTGTTGGAGGATGCCCGCATAAGTGTACGTGTATCGCTTCCAACGTGGATTGTCATGGACTGGGACTCAAAACTGTGCCGAGGGATATTCCCAGGAACGCGGAGAGACTGTAAGTAAAACCGCTAAGGGCTTCTCGAGCGCTTGTAGCAACACCTGGGACGAGTTTCCCAACACCTGCCTATCAGTGCAGAGCGCTCGGTAACAGGAGTTTCAGCAATCCAGCACGGATTAATGTTTTCAGGAGGGAAGGGGAGGAGCTTTTCGGGACTCGCAGCGCTCCTGCCGCTGTGCCTTTGTACAGACGATGGGTTCCAGAGTTTCTCGGGAACTTTCAGCTGCCGCCTGATCGGGTTGTGCAGTGACTTGCTTGAAATGGAGTTCGGAGCTGTACCTGGAGTGCTCCCGGCTGTAATCGCTGTCAGTGCAAACACCGGTTTAATATGCAATTAGAAACCTGGATGTTTTCACCTGGCGGCTGGTAGCAGTTTCTCCTTACTTTCTCAGCATGGTGATTTCATCACCATGGCAAAGCGGCTGCTTCCATAAACTAATTCAAACGGAGAAGTCACATTAAACAGCCTCTAATTTCTATTTTAAACTGCTGCGGGGAAGCGGGGTATTCAATTTTTAATCTGCCTCAGGGTTTATGATAGCAACGTAACGCTGTGGGGAGCACGGAGAATAATGAATGTGCTCGTAGCAAATCCCCCGTATTGCAAGTTCTCGGGAGTTTTTTAGCTGACTTTTTTTTTTTTTTTTTTTTTTTTTTTTTTTTTTTTTTTTTTTACTCGCTCAGTAAGTTCCTAGGGAGAAAGCTGAAAGCAAAGTTGAGTTTTCTGATAGAGTTCTGGCACTCGCTCGGTGCAGGGGACGGGCGTCTCTGACGTGCCTTAATGCATAGCAGATGGCACAGCTCGGAGTGCCCGGTGCGAGATAGGGACACGGCCGGGGAGGGGGAAAATGTTAGAGGGAGACATCTAGGGAGGGGTGTTAGAGGGATATGTCTATGGGGGGGATGCTAGAGGGACACGTCCAGGGAGGGGGATGCTAGAGGGACAGGTCTAGGGGGAAATGTTAGAGGGACACATTCATTGCAGGGGGGGTGTCAGAGGGACACATCCAGGGGGGAATGTTAAAGGGACATATCCAGGGAGGGATGTTAAAGGGGCACCTTAATTCTGGGGGGGAGTGTTAGAGGGACACATCCAGGGAGGGGGATGTTAAAAGGACAAGTCCAGGGAGGGGTGTTAGAGGGACATATCCAGAGGGGAGAGTTAAAGGGACACGTCCAGGGAGGGGTGTTAGAGGGACATGTCTGTGGGGGGGATGTTAAAGGGGAACGTCTTGGAGGGAATTTTAAAGGGACACGTCCAGGGGGGATTGTTAAAGGGACACGTTCATTAATGTTAGAGGGACAGGTCCAGGGGGGAGTGTTAAAGGGACACGTTCATTCCAGGGGGGAATGTTAAAGGGACATGTCCAGTGGGGGAATGTCAGAGGGACAGGTCCAGGGAGCGATGTTAAAGGGACACGTCCAGGGGGAAAATGTTAAAGGGACACACACGTTTATTCCAGGGGGGAATATTAAGGGGACATGTCCAGGGAGAGGGGTGTTAAAGGGACATATCTGTGGGGGGGAATGCTAAAGGGCCACATCCAGAGGGCAATGTTGAGGGGACATGTCTATGGGGGGGAAAGTCAGAGGGACAGGTCCAGGGAGGGGTGTTAGAGGGACACGTCCGGGGGCAAATGTTAAAGGATACGTTCATTCCAGGGGGGAATGTTGAAGGGACATGTCTATGGTGGGGGCAGAATGTTAAAGGGACACATCCAGAGGGGAATGTTGAAGGGACATGTCTATGGGGGGGAATGTTAACCAGGGAGGGGTGTTTAAGGGACACGTCTGGGAGGGCATGTTAGAGGGAGACGTTCATTCCAGCGGGGAATGTTAAAGGGACATGTCTGTGTGGAGAATGTTAAAGGAACACGTTCAAGGAGGGATGTTAAGGCTCCGTGTCCCGGGAGATGTTAATGCGAGCCCCGGCCGGGCTCCGCAGCGCTCTGCTCCGGGGTGAGCCCAGGAGAGCGCACTCGGCTGTGCCTCCTGTGGGTTAGCCCTGACTTCGAATGTTTTTGAACTTGTAAGCAAATGCTGTAGATTGTATGGCCTGACTTCCTGTTTTATTTCCTTCTGGGTCATAGACTTGGGGAAACTTCAAATTCTCAGGCAGCTTTTCCTCCGAGGAAGAAAGCGGGATGAGGTTACTAAGCAAACAAAGTTTGTGTGCAAAGAGCACTCCTAAAGGCTAAGTTCTGTCCCAGAATGAAGTTTTATAGAATGCTTGGCTGTTTCTAAATGCATTTTATAGTGCTGAGAGCTCTTAAATGATAGCAATGTGCAGCTTTCTTACTACACTATTCTACAACCTTTAATGTTTTGTGGCCATATCAGCTCTCCTTTAACCTCAGCTGTGTGAGCAATAGCTTTCAGATGTCATTGCTGGAGAAACCTGAATTCTGTGCCTGAAACTGTGTGCTCTAAAATTGGTGGGTAGCAAGCTGGCATTTCAGAGCCAAAAAAACCCCAAATCTGGAACAACAAACCCCACAACAAGGCAGAACCGGGGGAGCATGCCAAGAATGTGTGATAACACGGGTGGTGTGTGCGCTTCGCTGGTGAGGCGTGTGAATGGCTTAAAGAGTTAAAGGCTGGAATTAAACTTTTAAATTGCAGGTTAAAGTGATTCACAAGCACAAGGTTAGTTGGCCACCTGAGAACCATTTCATAAATGGTAATTTGTTGTAGCTGGAGTTTCAGGGGGGCTGGATTCGTGTTGTTGCTGGGTTTCATTTGTGAGAATGAACATCTCTGTGAGGTTCACTTCCCTTGCCTGCTGCAGGAAGCTGAGCCAGAAGAAGGAGGCTCTTGGCCTTGCCAGGCTAAGTGTTAAAAAGAATGAAAGAGAGCATAATCATTGTCTTGGTCTTGTTCTTTTTGGTGTTATTTACAGATTTAAATTTTAGATTAATGGCTGCGAAAAGAACAATAGTAGCGATTTCACAATATTCAGTTTGAACATTTAACCTCAGAGATACCACCACTGATAAATGTGAAATGTAGCTGTGTTGGATGGTTTGTTTGGGGTTTTTTTACATATATAAATAGTGTATTGTTGGATCACTTAGTGGCTGAAACCTTGTGGAAATAGGATACAGAAGGTCATGTGGTAACACTTTAATCTGTATTTTAAATACTGTTTTCAGTTTTCATTTCTGTCAGTCCATTGTCAGCCTCTCACTGCTTTTGTGGCGTTCACCAGCATCTTCATTACAACCGTTTTAAAGCTTGTATCAGTTTCTTCAAATCTAGATTCCTACTAATTGCACCAACTTGGGCTTTCTGATGTAAGCAGTAGCGAGAAAAAGACTGAGTGTAAATTCTGCTCATAGGTGAAATGTCAGTCAGCCACAGGATATATCGGAGTATCTCATTCTGCCCTGTGCTCCCCAGCAACCTGTAACTATTTATGACATAACAGTGGGTTGATGTCTAATCTTCTTACTTGTATGTTTAGCATGTAAATAAGACCAAATTGATCATATCTGAAATCACAAAAATATTTTTAATCTCGGAGAACTGTTTATATGTTGGGAAAATAATTTTAACAAGTTTCTTGGTGGCCACACACGAAGTTCCTTTTTAAACTGTTGTGCTCTGGAAAGGCATTTATTTCTCTCTGCATTCTCATGAGCTAAAAATTCCACATACCTGTTCAAGTCGGAAACTTTTTGCTTTAATTAGTAAAAGATCTAATGGCAGCACTTAAAATATTTTGCCACCGAGCTTGTAGAGTTATGTTTGGAGAAATGTTACAGATTGTTTGGGCTAATGGAGCCAAGTTAAATATTATTCAAATTTGTGTTAATATGAAACCCAGGAAAACTGAAAATATGACATTAAGGGAACAATGGGAAATATCTTTAGGGGGAAAAGAATTTCTTATTGAGTAGTTCTATTAAATGGACTAGCTTTGATTACTGATTTTTCATGAGGAATGAGCTGCATGCTTGATTTCTTTTTTTTTTCCATGAACACTTTGAAGGTCTGAAGGTTTATACCTGTGATTTCTACCTTGAAGGAAATCCACAGATTAACACTGATCACAGAAACAGAGTTATAAAGCAATCCTATACTTCTATTTTTAACTTTTACGCAGACTGATCTCTAATAGTAACTTTGCAAATATATCTAGTAGTGTTAGGTTTGTGCTGCAGTTTTTACCTTGTGATTACATTTTATGAAAGTCTTCTAATTGTGTGGTTGAGATGGAAGCTTTGGTTCACCTCTCATGAAGAGCTAAAAAGAGGTGAAAACTGTCCTGCTGCACAGTGAAATTACTCAATCTGGAGAAAATAAACGGTGAAGCAAATGCTTGTCACTTACAGGAGCAACTTCCAATTATGCTTTTTCTGGAGAAACGATGCTCAGGATAGGCATCATATTCCATATTTACAATATTTCCTCATATTGCAGAGTGTGATGCTCTGCAGGGGTCCTTGAGCAGGATGGCAGAGCTGCCCTCGGGGTTGTTTTTGGTATTTACTGATCCCTTCCACACTTGTGAGCAGCTCAGCACCTCACCAAAAATAGAAGTTGACAGAATTTTTGTGTTTTGGAGAGAAGCTGGTAATTCATTAGATAAATTCTGGAGTGGGCACAGCAATTCTTATACTTGAGCTGGGCAACTGATGAGACATTTTGACCTAATAAAGGAACAAAATTTAAGGATATCCATGAGAATTCCAAATATTTTACCTTTCTGAAATGTTCCTTTGGATTGCTCCATCAAACTCCCATGATCAGAGTTTCCTTAGTGGTGCTTCACTTCTCAGATGTGATTATTTACATGATTTCCTTCATTGGAATGCTTTCTATATATGTACAATATCATACATGTAGCTCCTTATAACGCTTAGTAATGCTGATAGCCAGGTTTAATTTGAGATGATGCCTAAATGCAGTGAGCAGATCAAAGCCTGACAGCTGAGTTGAGTGTTTCAGCTCTGAAGGGAACCAGTGATTCTGAGAAAGTGCTCAGAAGTCTTCTGGGTCAGTGTCTGCCTCCTGCTTGAATGTGAAGCTTGAGCCTTTGTGATTTTCCTCCCATTCATGCCTGGTTATCTCCCTGTCTGCTAGCAGCACATTACATATGTATAAAAGCTTATTTGGGGAATTTAACCGTGTTTGAGCTCTTGATGAGTTTGTTTGGTGGCTTAGGCTCTTGTTTAATTGATGGCTCTCCTGTGTTAGTCATTGCTTTGTTTTGCCTTTCGTTTGAAGGATTCTTTACCTTGCTAAAGTGATAAAGCTTGCAGGACTAATCTGTTCTGTGCTTTGTCTGAGCAGCTAAATTGAGTGTGTCCACATTTAGGTGCAATTTAGAAGCTTAGTCATCTGCTTACTCCTGAGTTTTCATGTGGTCTGGGGTTTCTGTTACACAAATATATTATTATGGTGGTTTTGGCCTAGGTGCATGGGGCTGCTGAAGCTGCACTGGCTTGTAATAAGTCTTCAACTTCCTCAATTCTGTCTCCAAATTAAATCTAAGCTCCTGTCTTGAACGCTTCCATATCCCTGCAAAAGGAGATGTTAAACACATGCAAATATAATTATGTGACTCTTACACTGACATTCTGCTTTTCTAGAGTTCTTCCCACTGGGGATTACCACTCATTTGTTTGTAGTAATTGTCTCCAAAACCTTGCATGGAGCATTTTTCAGATATTTTTTTCCTTAGGTCATTTGTCAGTAAGTGGATGTACATGGCTTTAACTTGGAAAATTTGCTCTTGGAGGGACTGATCCTGGGAAAACCCCACTGAATTCTCTGATTTTATGGGGATAATTCCCTTTCCTAATGTAACTGTGACTAGCAGTGCTTGAATAGATGTTGGCACAGACCTGGGTAGGATCAGTCTGCTGCTATTAAATCTGTGACATGGTTTTGAAGTGATGGGAGCAGGAAGGAGGATGGAATTAGCTGCTGTAAATTGGTAGCTGTAGAAGCAAGCAGTGGCCATTGTCATGTTGCCTGTATTTATTTGCACAAATTTGGATTAGATTTTGAGATGAAAGAGACCTGGCTACTTCCTGCAGGACCTTTTAATGAGCTTCTCTGAGACTATTTACTTTTATTCATATTCTTACTTTTGCAGCTGAGTATTGATTCATGCAAAGGAATTAGGCGAAAGGAAAATTGCCCCTCTGAAGGGCAGCTGTTGTCTTTTTGGAAGTCCTGAAATCCAGATGATGATTTTTTTTATACCCCTGGAATTTGTGCACTGTATGGGTTTGGGGAAGCATGTGGCCAAAAATGCAGGTGCAGCTTACCTGTAGGGATGAGAGGCCAATAAAAAAAGTAAATCCTGATAATCCTTTATTGGCACCGCAGTTGTATAAAACTCCTTGTGTTTTACACTGTCATTTGACCTTTACAGTGAGAACTACCTGTCATCTTTTGCCATGTCACTGCCAGGTACAAACATTTCCAGGCATGTTTAAAGCAAAAGTAGCTTGTCCTGCATGGACATTGGCTGTATTTGTTGTATATTTGTTGTCTGTGTTTTCAAGAGTGTTTAGGCTACTCCTCAACCTCCATAGAGAGAGAAAAATGATTTTTTCACAGAAGTCTCACAAGATGTTTGGGGATAATGATAATAGGGGGAAAGGACTTGGCTCTAATGAGGGTATTCAGTGAATAATTTCAGTGATTGCATGTAAAGAAGTGAGTTTGTGCAACCAGGATGTGTTCCTTCCCAGGAGCTCACACCTCAAATGACTTGGAGCTTCGTTTTCCCAAAACCCTTGATAAAGGTTGTGTTGCTGGATTTCCCACAGTGTGGAGCACCTGTAGGAATCCCCTCACACATCTTGAGATCTCACAGCTCTCTAAAGGGATTTCTCTTTTCCTGTTGGGCTTATTGTCCATCCTGCAGGGCAAAACAGGGAGGAGGAGACACAGAAGTTCCTAACTTCAGGTGAGGAATGAAGATAAGTTTGGGCAGCAAATCCTAAGTGAACCTCAAAGGGCAAAGCTTTTCTGAGAAGAATGATGCTGGCAGCATGATGGAGGATGGCTGACTGCAAGGGATATGGGGTAGAGGTTCCTTCAGGGGACTGTCTGTCTGTCCGTCCTGTTACAGGGGTGTAGCTGGAGCAGCGGCGTTCAGAAAATGTTACAATAGTTTTATGTATAGTTTAATACTAGCTTATAATAGTTTTATTCCCTGTCCTCTTGTGAGGTCTGAGGGTCAGGCTGGTGGAAATGTGCCTCCTGTCCTTGGCTCCTTTCTGCTCTGGGGTCACAGGAAGCTTCCAGAAGTTCTCATTGACTCTTTATTCTCATTGCTTTATCATGACACAGTGTGGATTTTGATCTAGCGCTGCTCTGGTGGCTCCCGTCTCTCTTATGTTCTCCAACAATTTGCCAATATCAAAGCAATATCAATTCTACTTTTTTGTTTGTTGTGTAAGTTATATTTAGGGTAAGAAAAGGCTGGGTTCCAGTCATGTTTGGGTTGCAATATGGCCCAGGCTCTGTTTTCAGTATTTTTCAAGTCTTTTCTCCAGAGATCTGTAATGCTTTATTTCCAAGTCTGTTTTCAGTGTTTTCTAGTCAGGCATATCATCATTTAAGATCTTGAATGGATCCTGTCAATAGCAAGAACTGCTTCTTCCCCATTAGCAGATGCCTTGTGAGCACCTGACAGTTTGTCTAATGGCATTAAACACATCAGAGATAGGGCAGCAGGTCTGTGCTCTGTACTCAGTAAATCTGAGATTGAGTTGAAGGCCATCTCCACAGAAAAGGGAATTTAAGAGGCTGATTCTCACCTCTGCCAGTTATTTTCAGCTTTTTTTTTCCCCCTGAAACTGAATCTGGTCTGTCAGTTGTCTCTGTCAGAATAAATTTTTGTATTTTGCTTTTACACCATCTGTTTGATGGCTGCAATATATGATTTTAATCTTATGATTGATAGATTTCTGGAGCTTTTAATTAGATTTTTACCTTTCTATTTGTGATCTACTTCTTCTAAGTCCCTAATTTTGTCTCTCAGGTAGAAATGAGACTGTAGCCATTGGTTTAAGTCTCCATTTCTGCCACTGCTGAAGGAGCATTTACAGGAAAGATGAGTGTGGTTAAAATGAGGCAGAAAGCTCAGTTTTAAAGCTGATCTTGTCTTGAATTTCCATTGATGGGCCTTCAAATCTATCTGAAATTTGCTTCTAAAGTAATTATAGAATTGGTGTTCCCATCAGTTCATTTTTACCTGTTTTCCTCAACAAGAATGATGCTGTGCCTGCCTTTATTCCTGCTCCAGCTGCCTGCAGAGGGGTCAGCCTGGTGGAATTAGTGCCAGGGTTCTGATACAGCTCTCAAACATCTGTAAATGCTGTTGGAGTGCAGCAGCACTGGGGATTTTGGGACACAAAAATGTATAGCAGATTATATATATTATAATATATATATAATTTATAGATTTTTGTCCCTGGTAGTGCCTCACTGGCTGCCCTGGTCAGTGCAGTTTGTGGCAGCAGTGCTGGATTTGGGAATTAATTTGAATTAATGTTTTATTTGGGAATTAATTGGAATTAATGTTGTATTATGGGAATTAATTGGAATTAATGTTGTATTATGGGAATTAATTGTTGTGTTTAGGAATTAATTACCCCTGTTCTGTGGTGTGGGGATGTTGTGCTGTCTCTGCAGCCCTGCAGTCCCCCACGGCACAGCACACAGGAGCTGCCTGCACTTTCTCAGGGTGTTTCCTCAGCACCTTTGGTTCTGCAGAGACACAGATTGGTGATTCTGTGTCAGCCAGGGCTCCTTGGGAGGGGAGGACAGGCTGCTCTGTTGGTCAAAGATTTGGGGATCAGAAACCCATTTTTAACAGCCTGTCAACATGCCTGTAGAAAATGCAGGGAGGATGGTGCTGAGCTCCATTTCTGATAGATTTATTCTTTTTTTTCCTTCCATTCTGATGCTCTTTCTTGATAGGAACAGTCCTTTTAAAAATAAAACAACAAAACAGCAAAAACAACAACAACAAAAAAAAAAAAAAAAAAAAAACCCAAAAAAAACCAAACAAAACCCCCCCCAAAACAACAACGAAAACCCCATACAAACAAAAAAACCAACCAAAAAAAAAAAATACCCAAAACCAAAGAAACCCCCCAAAAACCCCAAAAATATCACCAAAAAACCAACCCAAAAAAAAGCCCCAAAGCCAACAGTTTGTTTTACAAAGCTAAAAATTTCCTGTAATTTTAATTCCATCAGTTAAAAACCAAGAGTGCGAGTTGGGCTGTGTTGGATGGAGGGCAGTGCCTGCTGTACTCACCACTTCTGTCTCTTCCCTTTGCTCTTTTTTCTTTGCAGAAAATCCCTTGGGAAATCTTTGTTTGCACAGTGCTCAATGTGAAGGGATCTCGAGCTGTTGTGAGGGCACTTTTAGGCATGATAACAGAAATGGTGATAAATTTCACATTAGTGGAGCTGAGGTTCTGATCTCCAAAATCACAGCACAATCAAATGCAGCTTTTAATGTGTGTCTCCAAACTTTATTTCAAGGGCTGGATTCTGCCAAGGTTGGCGATTTCACTGTGAGGGGAGAGAGGCACAGAATGGAGGGGAAGAGTGTGGAAATCAACTTTCTTGTGAAATGTGTCAGAAGACAAGTATTTTACTCTTAGGAAGATAACAGTTTGATAGCAGAAGCAAGTGCATGCAAATATTTAGGGGACTATTCCTGAATCCTTGGGCTTTTTTTTTCTGTTGATCTTTTCTTTTTCTCCTGTGGCAGGTAAGAATGTGATAATTAACTGGTGCAGAATACAAGTGTTAATAGACTGTGAGCTATTACTGGTGTACCTAATAAATAATCCTGAAAGTTCCAAAGGTTGCCATGAGTTGTGAGCCTTCCTCATTTTCTCAGCTCAGAGTAAAACCAAGTATTTTAAGGCAGTTTAGCAAAACTGTCCTATTGAATTGTCATCTCTGCCATTTTCTCTGGGTGTGCACTGGGCAATATTGAGCACTTCTTCAAATGTTTTAGCAGCTTTTTAAGTTGAAATAGTTGGTTTTCTGTCTGCCTAAGAAGGTTTTGGGTGTTAACATTAAATGCAACACCAGTGTCATATGTTGCAGTGTCATATGTTACAAGAGATTTCCCTAAAGAAAAAAATTGACTTGACTTGGAAGAATTTTTTTCACAATTTGCCCCAAAATACAAAATATTCCAATTCCTAACTCTGGTTTTCCTTTAAAAATCACAAAAGTTTTGTCCAAAAATGGAAGAGTCTTCCTTAGAATTTTAAATTGTGTTCCTTGGGATGTGCTGTCTTATCCAAGGTGAAAGAACAAAGAAATCCTGCCTTGTTACCCATTCCCTATGTAAGAATAAAATTTAACTTTACATTAATGATTTTTCCCAATAAGGAAACAGCAAACAGCAGTTTTCCCATCCTCTCTGGGTTAGGACAGAGTGTGTAGCATTAAAAGTTCACATAGCAGATGTGACCAGAGGACATCCAGCCCATTAAAGTAATCCTGCAAATGTATGCACTGCTTGTCCACAGCTATGGAGACAGCAATGTTTAATTAAAGCAGTTGTGTTGTTTAAATATGACTCTGAGAAATTTCAGCAAGGAGAAGATGAGTCCAGTTTGTGTCTTGTGCCTTCCTGTTTGTCCCGGAGCACGTTTTGCCTGGGCTTCAGTGGGAACTTAAATTATGGATTTCCTCCAGTTTTGTCTTTTGTCTGTGTGATGGTTTTGTTTGGACTGGGGAGGCATTATGTTAGGGAGGTTTTTTTGAAATGCTGATTTTGGCAAAACCTGGATGAAACATCTTTCTTTGGGGAGGGCAGCGCTGGTTGCAGCATCCCTGAGCAACGTGGGAGCCTCTGGGTCACAAACTCGTGTGAAATTGTTGTAGAGTGGTGAGAAATCAGCCTCATCCTCTTGAAGTGGTGGAGCTGGTTGGAGGTGGGGTGTGGAGAGCACAGCTGGGCACAGGAGAGCTCACTGTGAGGCAATTGTGCATTTCTGACATGCCTAGGTAAATGCAGCAGGGAGGTTTGCTGGAAACCAGAAAAAAAAAAAAGTAAAAAAAAAAAATGATGGAAGGGAAATTCTTGAGCAAAGTGAGCTTGTTTTCCAGAAGTGGAAATAGATACTGAGAAATAAGGCCCTAAGGGAAGGGCTGGCTCTTCAGAGAGATGAAAACACACATCTGGATATAAATTTCTCAGATAAGAATGTGAAAGTGTAGGAAACAGCCCAATGATCCTTTGGAGCTTTGAGTTTTAATAGATAACATGTGAAAAGGCAGCAGAAGATAAGGAGCAGTCAGAAGGGTTTTATGGATTTTTTGGGGGTTTGCTTGGCATTGGTTTAGTTTTATGTTCATTTTTTCCCTCTGGAAAGTTTTTTAGCTAATTGCTTATGAAATTTTCTAGAAGATGATGAAAATGGATTTTTCCCAGTTAATCCCAGTTAATGTTAACTTCATTTTATAGAATAGATAATTTCCAAGCTGGTTCTTCCACAGCCCTCATGTGTGCAGCAGGGTTTGTACAAAGTGGTTTTATAAGCACAAGGAGTTTCAGTAACTTGAAACATCAGATTTCTCTGCAAAGGCTGTAGGAAAACTTGAGTTTTGTGTTCATTTAGCAAACACTGTGAAATCAATTCAGCTTTACTGCAGCATGCAAAAAACCAAAAGTGGGATGAGGATGGGGGACAAGGAAGGTGGGAATCCACTCAAGAGTGAAGAAAGTTGCTTGTAAATTGGTTGCAACATCTGGTTGCTAACATCAAGTCAATACAACCCTTCCTTCAAAATTCATTTTACATATTAAAACTGTCCTACACATTTTATTGCAGCATTTTGGCTTCCTCTGCTCCTCAGTGGCCTCTGCAGACATGTTACACTCAGTGTGCTGGTGCTAGGAATGAATAGACTTGGTGAAACTGGATGCTTTTTACATTAAAAAACCCAAAGCCCTGAACAGCAACAAAAAGAAAAACCCCAAACATAAACAGAGATCTCTCTTACCTTTCCAGGAAAAGATCTGGGAAGGGTTTCTAGTCTGTGCATGTCTGAAAGTGAGCAGGGTGATGAAATCAAGGCTTGGTTTTCATGCCAGGCTTCACTAAAATAATTTGTTTGTTCGTGGGATGTCTTTCCAAATTATCAAGTATTTACAGCAGTGAGGAGCAGGTGTGAAATATTGCAAGTCTGAAATATCAGGTTGTCTGCATTAGTGGAGAACACCCAGACACTGCAGTTTATTCACTGTGATCTGTTCAGTCACACACCACACTTAAGTGAAACACAAAATTAAAGCAAAGTGTGTTTTGCTGAACTTTGCAGCGATGCTTTTTGCCCAGATCAGTCCAGAAGTGTCAAACACTGAAGCACATCTCTGTTGATATCCTGATGAGGTTGTCCATGTGGTAACTGAGTGAAAATGTGGCCCAGGGAATGTTTGACCTGGTCTGATTTCTGCCTGAGCTTTGGAGCAGCCCTGGGCTGGGCTGGCCACTGAAATCCCTGCAACAAGGACATGGGAGAAGAGCTGCAGTTGGAGGAGTTAAGTAGGAATGGCTAAACAAGATCAAGAATTGAAAAGAAGTAAAGAAGTGACCTTTTGTGTGTGCAGTTGTTAACCTTGGGGTTTAATTTTTAGTATGAATTAAAATGACGCTTGAGCTAATCTGGCACAGAACTGTACTTGCTGCTCTTTGTGATGTGCACATCCTGCCTTCTTCATATTAAACCATATTTCTGTAGCAGCTGTATTTTAAAGCATTTTCTATTTTTTATGCTTCATATTTAAAGTTTTCTGCCATTCCCTGAACTCCCCTGAAACAAAAGACAACAAATACTTGTTTTACCTTTTCCTTTGCAGAAAATGTGGAATCATGGAATCACTAAGGTTGAAAGGGACTTCATGAGGTCTCCTGGTTCAGGCTCTGCTCAAAGCAGAACATGGAATTCACACAGAATTCAGAACATTCCATCTAGAACATGGAATTCAGACAGAAAATGTCTGTTTGGGTCTTGAAAAGCAGAAATTGCCTCCTGTGGTATTTTCAGTGACTTTTCCAGTGCCAAACTGAGGCTGCTGCTGAGCAGCCTGTCCTTTGCCATTTTGTGCTTTTTAACCTTTCCAAGGCAGGGGTGGCATTTGCCTGTGTTGGAGGTGTCAGGGCAAGGCTGGGCTGTATCAGCCTGATCTCTGTCCCTGCAGCTGTGTCCTGTGTTCCTGCAGGCTTGGTCAGGAGCTCTCGAGGGATGTTTGACCTGATCCTCTGCCCCTTCTGGCTGTTCCTCTCCCCTTGGACACCAGAACATGGGAGGCTGTTCTGGTGAAGAGTCTGAGCACCTCAGTCTGTCCCTGAACCATCAAATCTTGTTTATTATTTTATTACTTTAGTTGAGGAGTTAGGGCATGGGTTGGGCTTGATGATCTTGGAGGTCTCTTCCAACCCAGTCATTCTATGAATTATTTTATAGCTGATGTGTCATGGACGCATTTTATGAAAAATCCTTTCCTTAAGATTTTTTCCTCCTGAGAAGCTGAGAGACCTCAGGAACAAAATATAAACAATGGTTATCTGCTGCTGTGGAATGCAACAGGTGCATCTGTGATTGGTCTCATGTGGTTGTTTCTAATTAATGGCCAATCACAGTCAGCTGGCTCGGACAGAGTCTGAGGCAGCTGCCTTTGTTATCATTCTTTTTTTTCTATTCTTAGCTTAGCTAGCCTTCTGAGATGAAACTTTTTCTTCTATTCTTTTAGTGTAGTTTTAATATACTATATATCATAAAATAATAAATAAAGCCTTCTGTAACATGAAGTCAGATCTCTGTCTCTTCCCTCATCCTGAGACCCCTGTGAACACGGTCTCACTGATGCAATGCTGGGAGCTTTTCTTGGTGACCCTTGCCAGCTTGAGCTCCAGATGAGCTCTGACTTTGCTTAGACCATCACTGGAGGTTTGGGCAGTGTTGAATTAAATTAAAGAGAGGTTTCCTGCGCCCCTGGGTGCTGTTTGTCCTCTCCCTCCTGTGCTGGGGCTCCATGTCTCTCCCTCCTCAGCCCAGGTGTGCTCTGGCACTCAAAGTGCCAGCCCAGCCTCACCCCTCTCATTGCAGTGTCCCTGACTTTCATCAGGCACAGGTGACGCTGCCAGAGCAGATCTGGAGCGCATCAAGAGCAAGTTCAGACTCTGGGGACAGAGGTGAAGGACACAGAGTGTAAAATGCACTGTTAAACATTATGCTGTCAGCATAACCATTCCTTGATGTGGGTAATGAAACCTGTACACTCTGATTATTAGACAGGAATTCCTGCAGGCTGAGACAAACATGTATTTCCTTGGAAGAAGCAGAATACTTGAATTACTCAATCCATTATGCTGCTTTCTGTGGGCCTTGGTGTGACTTCCACTGCAGTCTGCTGTGGGTAATTCAGCCTGGAATTCAACTGCACAAGTTGCAAAAAGTGAAGGGTTTGTTTTTCTCCTGGATATTTCTTAACGTTTGTAGTTTGCCAAGTTTTTTTTTTTTTTTGTATTTTTAAAAGGATGAGGGCAGAAGTGTGTTGTCTGTAAGCAGTTCCAGATCATTTGGACGTTTAATGTGTGTTATTAACCCAGCACTGCTGTAATGGGTTTAAGAATGGACAGCTTATTCACTAAATTAGGGCACTTAACCTCCAAGGTCCCTTTTTCTCATTGTTCAGACAGAAAGAAAACAGTCTGACTCATACCTGAAAGTTTTCTCTAATCAGAACAGAGCATCTAACCTTTTTTGAATTAAAAGCTGTCGTGTAGGTGTGTTACAAAACTATGATGGACTGCAGCATGGGGTTTGCACACTCCAACTATTGTGTGGCTGTTTAATTGCTATTTAAATTTTCCTGAGGACTGAAACTATCCAGGGTCACACACATGGTCTCCAACAACTGCAGCAAAAATTCAGAAATGTTGACTAGTGAGTTGGTTGTTACTCTGGTACAAGATGTCCACATTGCTGGATCCCAGTGTTGCTGTGTGGATCTGTGCAGTTTTTGTTGCTGAAACTGTGCAGAATATTTGGAAAGCACTGGTGGTTGTGGCAGAGATTGTTTTTTTCTCTCTTAGTGTTTCTCCACCTCTGCCTTGTTCTTACTGCAGATCAGGGAAGGGGATCTGTGGTCTCCAAGCTGCTGGTTTGCAGTAGGATCTCCCCTTAACCTCTCTTTAATTTAATGTAATTAACACAGGTGTCTCTATTCAAACATCACCAGACAGATTCCTGAGAGTTTCATTCCTGTCCTGAGAGCCTGCACTGACCCAGCATTGCAGATGGGCTGTCAAAAACCCACAGGGCAAGACAGCAGTGGATTATTCCAAATAATCAACCCCTCAGTCTGTGGTTGAGGTGCCCTTTGCTGCTCCAAGGGCCCCTGCTGGAGTTTTGGGGCACAGTGGGGCTCCAGGATGATTTGCTGCAAAGCATCTTCCTGCTCATGCCCTTCCCCACCTGGGCTGGTTGCATGGGTTTATTCTCTCTCAGGTGGAGGGCTTTGAATGCTTTTCTTCTATTGAACAAAATGATGTGAAAGGTTCAGAGAGTGCCAGTCTCAGAGAGCTCAGTAGAAATAAAAATATATTCTCATGCTCCTTTGCAAAGTCAGCTGATTATAAGAAAAAATAAGTCATTATACAACAAGAATATATATATTTATATAGTATATATATATAATATTGTATATATATTTATATATATTGTATATATATATATTTATATATGCAATTATATAACAATAATAGTACATTTCATCTCTTATAGATGTGAAATGTACTATTTTTTAAGAAATGGAATTACCTCAGCTGAATATGATCTTGAAGTTTTTTGTCCTTCCTTAGAAGTGATGTTCCTACTTGCCCATGTGATTTGGAAACTAGTGGGATTTGTGTATTTCATAAAACCCAGTCCCAGGAATTCATTTCCTGCATTGCAAAACTGAAGATGAAAATATGTTCAATGTGAAGATATGCAGATTGTGCTGCCAGAGGGCTTCAGGATAGTGTTATAATTGAGTAGTTTATCACAGGAACTTTGAAGTTCTTGGATTGAAGGCAAAAGAGAGAATTGCCAAGTGCTTTCTGTTGGGAATTATGGTCATTTAAGGTTAAGAGGCTGGTGGCAGTTCATACCCATTAAAGAAAATTAGCTACACAGCAGAAATCCTGGAAAATGGTTAAAATAATAAAACAGACATTGCATGTGTGAGGACTGGAAAGGGCAGCCAGAATCTGCTCTGTGGGTACATTCACACATGGGAGTGCATTTTTGTCCCTTTCCTGGTGCTGGTTTTAGCATGATCCCAAACCAAGAACCAAAGCACTCCTAGAGGGGGGAGGCTTTACTGAAACTCCAGCTTTGCCTCCAGCTTTTAACCGTGCTAAAAATCAAGGAGGTTTTCCTCATGGCTTTAAGTTTCTGGAGTGCAAGAGATAGCCAGGTCACGGGTGGAAAATGCATTGCTGTGGAAAATGCAGGTTTGTTCAGCTCAGGTGCTGTTACCTGAGTAAGGGGAAAACAAAGCACAGAAAAACTTGCAGGGGATGACTCGGCTGCCACTCAGGATGCTTTGGGCTGACCAAGTCCTTTAGCAGTGCAGTGGCACAGAAAAAGCCTTTTTTTTTCTCAGGAGTGAGGGCTGCTTCAGGTACTTGGAGGAATTGGGCTAATGAAAAACATCAGCAGCTCCTTAGATCCAGGAATCTGGATTAATTCATTATCACTTGGGTTTTGGCTCCCATGTTTTCAATGTGGATTTGCCATTTAAAATAAACCCTTTGGAATGAGGTACAGATTAATCATAGCAAAGGATGTGTGCTGTCACTTCAAAACAGGTGCTCTTAAGTTTCTTGGGAAATTATTTTTCTTCTGTTCTTCATGAACATTTGGAAGTTGTGTGAGTTGTGTCCCTGGTGAGGTTTGTTTTGATGGGAATTCTAGATGGTGTGTTGGATCCCGACCTGTTTTTAGGGAGAACAAGAGAGGTTTTTATTAGTTCCTAACTTTGTTCTGTGACACACAAATTTTATGCATTCCTTCTTGGAAAATACAAAAAAAATGAGGTGAAGAGAAATTCATCTTCCCTGTAGATTGTGGGGTGTTGGTTGACTCAAGATTCCTTTCACAGTGTTGGGTTCTGGGCTGATTTGTTTGTCCCTTCTTTGAACTGGTGTGTGGTAACCACTTTGAAAACGTAGCAGGAACAGAAACTCAACTTTGTGTTTGAGGTTCTGTGCCTAGAAATGAATATTTACCTAACTTAGGAAGCAGCTGGACAGGAAAGAATCCTGGAGCTGTTTAACTTGGGTAAGAGCTGTTTTTTGAAGTGTATGGCAGTTCATTTTTCCTTAAATACAGTTTCCCTACTGCTCTTATTGAATTCTTTATTGATGCAAATGAAGAAAAACTGCAATTAAGTCTGGTGCTCCTTCTCCTTAGATAGCAGGTTATTTTTGTTTTCCATGGGTTTTCATTTTGTGTAATGTTGTCTTGGGTTAAAGACAAATAATATTAATTAGACAATAAATGTTTTTCAGAATCTTGGCTATCTAGGATTTGTGCTTGTCACTGAAATGCAAAATCAGCTACTGCCATGAAATTATTGAGCATCAAAGATCTTCAGTTTTGTTGTTAGGAATGTCACTGTTTGCTAGATGAGCACCTGAGAAGTCTCTGAAATAGAGGCAAATGTACTGGTTTTGAGCAGTTATTGATAATTAATGGCTTTAACCAAATGCAACAACTGTGTTCCTTCTAGAAAGGGAACTAAATTGAGGCCATTTATTTTTTGACCAAAAGGTAACAGAATTAGGCCTGAAGTCTGGCAGTTTTTCAGATAAGAAAAATATAAAAGAAAAGAATTTTTTTTAAGCACAAAATAGAGCCTTGTCTTAAATCAATCACAAGATTTGCAGAAAGAACATCAGAATGAGTGTGTTTTGTGTGCCCATGAGCTTGTGCCTTTGTATCAGAAGCTGCAGAACCAAACCATTACAGAGCTGTGGAGAGAGAACTGGTTTGTGCTTTAGGAAGAGTCTTTTGGCTTCTCTGTGCCTGGAGAAGAACAACTGGGCAACCAGAGCTCTGAAATGAGCAGCTGATTAAGGGACCCCAAACCTATAGTCTTGAAGATGTTGAAGAATTAAGTTAGGGATTGACCTGGGTGTGTTTAAGATTCACAACTATGATAAGGGCCCAAACTTTATTATCCAATTATCTTGGATATTATAATAGAGAGAGGGTTCAGATGGTAGCAGAACAACCTCTGACTACAATAGGAACTTGCTGCAATCTTGTAGTGTTGCTTTGGATTTTTGCATCCTTGTACATAAGAGGATTTGAACATTGTATAAGGTATTTTGTTTATCTATACCTTCTGAATTATTGAGCTGAAGATTGTGCAAGACTGCAGCATCTGATTGCTGTTGTTATTGGCTCCCCTGTGAGAGCTGCTCTGCTCATTGTGGGGTGCTGGGGTGTCAGATCAGCCCCAGGGAGGGCAGGGAGGCTCCAGGCTGTCCGGAATGAGCAGCTGTGATTGCCAAGGCTGCAGAGCCTGGAAGGCAGAGGCAGAAAGTGTGAGGAGACAAGTGGATTGACTTCTCCAGGCATGAACTTCAGCCAGCCCAAGGAAGAGGGTGGGGGCTGAGACAGCGTCCGGATGTTTTGGAAGAGTTGAGTGGCTGAGCAGAGTAATTATCAACTGAAATTCAAGTGATGTAGCAGAGGAAATCTGTGCACTCCTGGGAATGCTGGTGCTTTAAGACATTGAAAATCTGTCTTGAATTCACTTGATTGTCTTTAGAGAAGAATGAAAGATGAAGCAATTCAGAGGAATTGTTGCAATGAAGCAGGATTTGCTCCAGTTGCTCCAAGCATCCCTGTTTGTAATAAGTGTGTGTGTTGTGTGACTCAGTCTTCAGCATCTACAAAATATGTGTTGAATTAAATTGTTATTAGAACATAGCAGGACATGTTTATGAGTAAAGCTCCCTTAATAGCTCATCTGAACTCACTTTCATGATGTCTTGTACCATTCTAGTCCAATTCATGTTTCTATTCTCACTGAAATAATTCCTTCCACGTCTGTTTTCTTAAAGCTACCACTGTAGCTGCACTGTTCTTAGCATGCTTACTCCTAAAAATTATGCTAAAATAAATTAATAAATTGACAAGGCAGACCTAATGTCAAGAGCTTTACCAAAGCTGGTATAGATGTAATTTCTGATTTCTTTTTAATGGAGTGATAATCAACTTTGCTGCTGATACTCCAGAAGAGACTTGTATTCCGTAATGGAGATTTCTTAGATGGTTTTTAATTGATTAGACTATCTTATTTGAATGTGAAATAATCAAGAGTAGTAACTGATGCTGTGGGAGAGATGTGTTGAGTAGGATTCAGGATCTTCTTGGCCTCTCATACTACCCAAAATGCAGGAATTCTGCATAATAAGAATATTATTTCATCTGGACATAGATACGTGTTGAAGTGAAATATAAATAAATTTGCCTGCATGGTATTATTTTCTTCATATCTTAGACCCAGATGATTTCTTTTCCAAGAAATCTGTTTGGTTCCAAGAGTCCTTTTGAACACTGATGTGTTTGAAAGCCAACCAAGATTACATGTTAAGGTTTAGCTCTTTGTAGTTGAAACCCACTAGTGAGCCCATAATCAGCTGCCAAACTTTATAAAGGAAACATAAAATATTATGTTGCCCACAAATACCAGCTGTAAACCACTAATGTCTGCATTAGTTCAGTAACTTCAGAGTCACAAAGTTTAATTGACTAATGGGGTAACCTGTGGCAATCTGCTGCTCTGCAGCAGTGTTAGACCTACTGTGAACAGGAGGAGGAAATTTTACATAGTTCATCACAGTTTCAGTCTGTTTTTCTTCAAATGGCAGATAAGCCTTGAGGCAGAGCATGCTGGAAAAAGCAAATGTTCAGAAGGTAAACACTGCTTTTTAAAACAGACAGAGGCTGCAGTTATGGTTTGAGCAGAGTGAACTTCATGAGGAATGTTTCTCTTAAGGTTAGGGCATGGTGCAAGTAATTGGAATAACAGAAATGGAAACCTTTCACTTAGACACTAAACTCTGTAGGTGATTAATAGGATGATTGATATTGTGTATACAGGACAGGCTGTGCCAATCTGCAGGGGCAGAGGAAAAAGCGATCTCGAGATATGTGCTGATCAAGGAATGCTGCAGTCTTTCAGAACAGAGAGCTGCAGATTTCCCCGGGGGATGAATGCTGAGTGTTCCTGGGGAATTGTGCTCGTGTGTGGGATTGCTGTCTCAGGCTGGGTGTGGTGGGGAGGTTGCTGTGTGCATGGCAGGAGTGATGGTTCTGCGTGCACTGAAGCCAAGCAAAGCTGTGCTGGGATCAAGTCTTACCAAAATACACAAAAACAGGGCCATGGACACCGTGTTGCTCCATGTCCCTTGGCTGGCTCCTCTCTGCCTTGGGGGATTCCAACCACCTCAATGCTGTGTTTTGCTAGAGCTTCTCTGAGATAAAGGGAAAGCTTGTGATGGAATGCCATGAAAAGCAGATGGGGAACAACGTGCAAGTCAAGCACCAGCTATTTACTCGCTGCTTACTCCAGACGTAATTCTTTCCAGTGATTCTTGCAATCAGCTCACTGGCACACCAGTGAGTAGTTAATGATGCACCAGGGTAGAAGAACTGAACTCAGAACAGAAGAGAAAATTAGGCTGGAAAATCTGAAAGATGCAGGCAGTGATTCAAAGGTGTTCTTAAGGAAAAGCGTGAGTCAGTTGAGAGGATGAAGACAAATGGAAGAGAATGGCTGGTACAGGCAGTGAAAGTGCCCTGGACAGCCTTGGTGGTTTCTTTTCTTCAGTGAGCCTTTTAAAATACAGCTGATAAGTCAGGTAGGGATACAGGCTGTCTTGTTCATAGAGCTGAAACATAGGGACTTTTCCCCCCTCATTTCCTGATCTTTATCCTTACTTTCCTGACAGGAGAATGTTTCTTGAATTATAGAAATGTCTCGTGCTAAGAGACATGAACTAAGGCCTATAGTTTGTGAAATCTGTTTATAATCCATTTTATGACTTAAGGATTTTATTAGTATTATTTTGATGTCTGTCAATAACCATTAGAAGTAGATTCCAATATTCTTCAACACTTATTTCTGTGCTCTGGTGCATTACATACTGCTCCAATCCAGTTAAGGTCTTGCTTGTATGTTAGACTCATAGAAAGACTGATGTCAAATGTTCTAAAAAGTTATGCCAAAAATATTATACATTTTGTGTCCACATGCCATATTTTTGATGAAGAAAGGAAGACCAGCTGTTTGTCTTGTCCTTGTTGGATAGCACTAGGTCAGGAAGAACAGTGTGGACAGGACTGAAAACCATGAAATATCTACAGCCAAGCAACAGGATGTGCTCAGCTGGCAGAACTTCATGGGTTCTTGGCAAAGGCAGGTCTAGAGGGGAGAAAATGGCAAACCAGGTCCTGTGGCACCAGTGGGTGTTCCAGTCTGCTGGGCGGGAGCACACAAGGAGTCATTGAACTTTGTCCTCTTTTCAGACTCTGTGTGGCCAAAGTTTCTGCAGCAGGTTGGACTCACTTGGCTTTAGAATAATAATTTTGGGACCTTGTACACTTCTTTCAGCTGTTTTGTATTAATTGGGTCTTGGGTATGCACAGCCTCTTACAGAATTGTAATCTCAGGGGGAAAGAAGCATATAGTGAGCACTGACACTAGAACTAAGAATGGGAGAAACCCATTTTTAGGGGAAATTTAATCTGTGAGAACAACTTAGAGGAGGAGGCAAAATGCATCGGGATTGATGACTTGCTATTTGAGATCTTGATGCTTTTAATGTTTGTTTGTACAGTTTGAGCAGCTGGTGGGTGCTCCAGTGATGGAAATACTTTCTGCTAATGGGATTTTGGGTGTCAGTTATGGTGTCTGAATGCTGCTTTCTGTTTCCTCTGCAGGGATCTAGAAAAAAACAACATCACAAGAATCACAAAGACAGACTTCACGGGGCTGAAGAATCTTCGTGTCTTGTGAGTACAACACAAAACTTGTCTGGTTTTTATGAGACTATTTTAGGGTGCTATTGCTTAGAATTTCCTTAATTCCAGGCATCAAACTCCAGTAATTTTGGCACATTATTCAGTTGTTGGTATTGTTTTTAACCAGGCAACCTGAACAGTTTGCTATGTGAAACAGTAAATTTTAGTTCTATACTAAAGTGACTGCAGTTTCAGAGCTTTCAGTTGTTTCTTACTGGCTTTGAATGAGTCATGTGCTAAAGATTGTGGTCTGCTTTGCAATCACTCATGTAGAAATCACTTCTACTGAGACATTAGTAAATGGGACTTTCAGATTTTGGCCACTGTGAGGTACAGTCCCATGAACAGCATTTTGCATAGTATTAAGGAGAAGCTGATCAAGAATAGCTGTAGAGCTTGAACACAAGGAAACTGATGAAGTTTTTTGGTCTAGTATATAGTCATAAATACAAAGATTTCAGTTGGTGCTGTCTCAGGAGTTCAGTATCTGTCAAGAGCTAACCATACCTGTAGATAGGCCTTGAACATCAGGCTGCAGACTTTGTCATTCCTGTTTTCTCTGCATGAACCTCAAACAGCACTACTGAGTTAGTGAGGAATAGTTTTCCTCTGAGTACCTTCTAAAACAAACCCTTAAAGCTGCAACTAAAGAACTGTTATAGTTCTTTAGTGAAAATTAAAGTAATATTTAAGTCCTGCTAAGGAAAAGGTGAGATTTGCTCCTGCTACCTTAACACTTATGAACAAGTTGTCAAATACTAAGGAAACACCTTAAATCTATGGGAAGACTTTTTGTTCTTGTGGTGTTTCTCTCATCTCTAGCAGAGGAGTTGTTTAGATTTCCTTGGCTCCCATCCCAGCTGTCAATACCATTTTGAGAGTCTATTAAAATACATGTTCTATACTATATTAATGCCAATAGTTGTTTCAGTTTGGTTGGGTTTTCATAGTGTCAGGCATTGCTTAATCATGCTGCGGTCTTTTATGCCTTCAGGAATAGCCAAAATGTACAATTGTCATCTTTAGAGCTTTTTTGTGCTTTTGTCCTGTGTTCATTTCAGGTTTGTGTAATTCATTTGATCAGATTTCGAGTAGTGTGGTGTCTGCCACAGATGTCATTGGAATAAAGCATCCTTCAGATTTTTCTTAACTTTTCTTTGGTTTCTCTTATCATCTCTTCATAGTTCTGTTACTAAACCCCTATTTTTCCTTTTTTCCCCTCCCTGTTTGCTGGAGGGCACAGTGGGAATACAGAAATCTGCAGCCTGTCTCAGTGCTCCTAGAAATGTAGCATAATTGTGTTTGCACACATCAGAATAAGGACTAGGAGCAAAGTCACCTGGAAACTCATAGCCCTGTACAGCAGAAAAAACTCCTCCAGTCTCACACATTCAAAATAGATGGAAAGGAGAAAACTTTTAGTTTTCAGTCAGTTATCTCAATTATGGCACACAAATCTCCTAGAAAGATGAATAATGTCCCAGGGCTGTAAGCACCAGCCTCCAGACCAGCACCTTGCTGAGCAAAATGTGGTTACAGAGGTTTAGAAACAAAAATATTTACCAAATGTGGAGGTCAGGAGGAAAATTTGGAATCAATTTCCTGTTAGTGACCAAGAGAAACAGTGCTCCTCCACCCTGATTATTTTGGTAATCTCCAATTAAAACTGATATTGATGCTTAGGTGAGAAGCATTTTGATAATGTTTGAAGAGAAGTGGGGATGCTTTTCTGTTTTGTTAAAATTAACTGGTATTTCTGGAATTGCAGACACTTGGAAGAAAATCAGATCAGTGTGATAGAACGTGGAGCTTTTCAGGACCTGAAACAACTTGAAAGGCTGTAAGTATCTGTATTTATACCTGTGGAAAAGCTGCACATTTCTACCTCACTCTTAATGGTCATCCATAATATATAATGATAATAAAATTAACTTTCTTAAAGAAAGAGAGAGATGAGTACCTGCCTAAATTAAAACATGCTCTTAGAGACAGCTGAATTTACATTACATGATAGCTAATACTTGAAATTAAGTGTAGAGTGACTGCCAAGAAAATAGAACTGGAAGTGAAACCAGAGTCTCAATAACATTACCAAAAGAACATAATCTGGGCGAGTCTTAAAATTGGTCTGTTGGGGAAAGATTTTTTTTAAAATAATAATTTCATATCATTGTGTATTTTTGTATTTTATATATGTCTGTGCTGATGGAAATTTAATTTGTTTCCTTTGAGAACCACAGTATTTCTAAAACTGCCTTTATATTTAGTTTTCTGATTCCCTTAATTTCCTCTGAAGTAGCACAATGCCAGTGATAGCAGTGAATGCCAGGGTATCAAGGAAGACTTGTGGAGGATGGATTGTAGAGTTCCTCTGCTTTTTAAATTATTTTTGCTTTTTAAGTTAAGAAATGAACTGCAGAGGAATTATTTTCTTTTTTGGAGAAGGTGAATATAAGATGTCTCTTAATCTGGAATCAGTTTATAGGAAACTCCTGGCCCTGCAGGAATATAAATTTAAATATTAAAAAGGACAAAGTTAATTCTGCACCCAATTGCTGCTCTTAGCTGAGTGTGCTCCTTTTTATCATCATTAATTCTGTTTATGGTGAGAGCAGAACAAAATCTCTATAAAACTGAAATACCTTGGAGAATTATTCTTTGTTAGAGGTAGGTGACCAGAACAATATCACAAGCTGGTTTGGAATGCAGCCTTTTTATGCTTGGTTGGTAACTGTTATCTGCAAGGCATTTCTTGTAGGACTTGTTATTTTCCCATTGATATTTTCTAAAGCAGCTTTCAAGAGTTAAGTGCCCACCAGCAATTATTCAAGAGAAGTCTGGAGTATTGAGCTAATGCTGTGCTAAAGCTGTTTCAGATGATCTCAGGATTAGATTTGCATTGGAGTTGTTTAATGAGTGTGCTGAACATTTAAAATTAATTTACCCAGTACTTTTGTCATGAGTCAGAGAGCTCCATCTATGGCAATAAGGGAGATGAGTTTTAAATTCCAACAGATTTGCACCTATATTCAATTAAAAAGTACTTTCAGGTGCAGAGTTTTGCTGTGGCTGATTTATTTCAGGAAAAAACCGACCCTAGCTTCATTTTCTAAAATTAAACATAGCCTGACATTGTAGAATAGTTTTTTTCACATTATCTATCATTGTGAAGAGTCAGTATCCTAACTACCAAGTCCTAGTTTTGAGCTCATTTTATATACATGTGTATACATATATAAATAAATCTTCCTCATACCTATATTTAGATAAAGATTCCTTTCGTTTTCTCATACCTATATTTAGATAAAGGTTCAGGTAGTTAAATTTTGAAAGAGTTTTGAAGAACTTCCAGGAGGAAGGCTGGCTGTTGGTAGCCAGAAACAAAACTCAAATGTCATCTGTGTGTTTCTGCAGAGCCTGCTCTGCCAGCAAATGAGAACAATATACATTGTGAAAGCAGAAGGCAGGAAATATGATACCTTTAATAGTGTCTCTTTAAGCCTGTGATCTTTGAAAGTCTCAGCTTTTTTTTTTTTTTTTTCCTTCCCTGTACGAACTCTTAACTTGGCCTGTTCACCATACTGCATCTCTGCTTCCCTTTTAGCATTGCCTGTCATTAAAAATATTTCCTAAATTAATGTAGTATGAAAGGGAGGTCTGGAAACTTGCAAATTTTTGGTATTTTAGCTTAAATCATTTTTAGGACAAAACTATAAATCTGGGCTTTTTGCTATGAGTAGGCTTTGGAGAATGGACTGTGGAAAGTTTGGCGTAACTCACAAAGGCTAAATTGCAACATTTTAGGTAATATTAAAGCTATTTTATTAAGTATTGTCAAACATTGCAAAATGTTAATGAAGAAAGTATGTTGGTTGCATTAAAAAAACCCTGGCTTTTTTCCATTTAATTTCTTTCAAATAACAAATAAAAATCCCTTACATTGCTTCGATTTTTGGAATAGTGTTCTTTTTTGATCTATGGAAGTGGATGCAAAAGTAATCATTACCTTATTTTTAAACAAAGCAGCTGTACTGGGTCAAACTTTAAAGAACAGGAGTAATTTCTATTCCTGGCAAAATACCACATATAAAGGTTTTCATTCAAAGTAACAGGGGAAGTATGTTCCACTCCTCTCCTCATGGTGAGCTTCCAAAGGGCTCAGGTGAATATTGGAGTTCATTTTATTTTCACTTGTCTGGACATTGAAGCACTTCCATCATTATTACCTGAGCAAATCAGCAAAATTTTGTTTGACACGTTATGTAAAGTAAGCTTTAAATAAAAAAGAGCTGTTATCCACTGCTGCCAAATCTGCCATGGGGGTGGCCCTCCAGTTATTTGGATTTACTCTGATTTTTTTGTGTTTGGTGGGACATTAATGCTTAAAATGCAAATGAAGGAGGATATGGTCAGTATTTATTTGCAGGGAATAATTGTTTTAACTTGCATGGGTAGAGTCTGACTACTTTGTTCAAAATACAAATTTTATTGTATTGGCTGAATAAAATTTGGCCATATCAGTTGAAGAGAGAACATCATGCAAGGTATCTTGAATTGACAGCACAAAGCTGAGAAATGAAGAATTGTGGAAGTGGAAGGTAGAAACCACTTCTTTTTTTGGCATGTTTGTACTCAGCACTTGGAAAATGAAGGACTCTAACCCAAAATTCAGTGTAAGTTCTGTTGAATCCCAAGATCCAGAATCCTGAGAAAGACCAGTGATACTCACCACAGTGGAAAAGCCAAAATGTTTCCAGTGCTTTTATTGCAGCAAGGTTGTAGAGCTTTATTCCAGAACATAAAGATTAGTGGTGAGGTAGCTGACCCCTATTTTGGATTTTACCATTTCACTTTTATGCTTTGCTATTAACACAGTGTAGGATTTTAAGATAAACGATGATGAAATTTCACGTGCCAGGGGGATCAAGAAGTGAATTGGTGGGCCTGAAAGATGAACTGACATTTCTCCCAGAGCCAGATGTATGTCACACATTTCTGTGAAAAATGAGGCAGGATATAAGACACCAACAGATCCTGACTTTTCCACGGCCAGCTGCCAGAAATTGTCACGTAGCTCTGTAATCTTCAAAAGAATGGACTTTGGCTGATGGCTGCTTCTTTCTACTCAAATTAGTGTCTTTAGCAAGCATAAAAGATCTCAACATCTGAAAACACTAAAACTGTGTTTTTGTTGTTTAGGGGAGGGGGGGAAAAATGTATAAGTGCGGCCAAATCAAATCTTCTCAAAGTTGGGAAAAGTAATTAGCTCTAAGAAAATGGCAAAAAAGCTAGAATCCAGATTTTAACCCTGGTATGGTTTTGGTTTGGTGTGTGTGAAGAGACAGGTCAAAATGGAAATTAGGTTTAATTTTTAGCTGCACTGATGCTACTGTGCATTGAGTCTTTGTAAGCAGCTTCCCAAATGCTTGATTGGGGTATTAAAGTGTATTTATTTGGCACAGTGTGGTGTAAAATTGCTATTAGTGACCAAAGATGCTAAGGGAAAGAATAAATTGTTATGTGGTGCTTCACAATCTGGATTTCATAAATTGAGATTGGACATGCTTTAAATAAATCATGTAATACAAAAAGCATCTTCCACAATTACCACGCTGAGTGGAGAGGTTGGTAGGTGCTTCAGAGTAGCTGGGGAAGAAATAAAAGCTTTGGTCAGCTTTTTGCTGCTGTAAACAAAGGCAATCCTTGGCAGCATGGAGCAGACCCTGGTGCTTACACAAGGGTGAGCAGTTTGGGTGTTCCTGCTGGAGCTGCATGCACGTTTCAGAGGCCACAAGGAGCTGTGAAGATGTTACACTGGTCAATTTTAACCTTTCAGAAAAAAAAATCCTTCTTGTTTTCAGTGCCCATTTTGCTGTGGTATGGTGGGGAACACATCCTATTGGAAATTTGTGCTCATGAAATGCTTATCTGGAAATGCAGGAGAACAAAGACACCCTAAAGGGGATTTAGAGCTGTGACTGGGTATTTAATTGGTTTTAGCAATTGTGTGTTTCCCTCTTGCTGCTCCAGGTGAGTTGGTTTAGTACCAGGTGTGCTGCCAGCCTGCCCAAGGCTGCTGTGTGGGGATCTCTGACTTGTCAGAGTGACCCCAAGATGTGTTAGAAAGTCTCTTTTCCCTGCCCAGTGCTTGAAGAAGGAGTCAGAGCTCTTCAGTTCTCAGTCTCAAGGTTGTTTATTGTTCCTTATCTATAAAATTCTTTCTCCTGCCCTGCTGAGGTCCATCCAGCAGGACAGTTCCAGGCACTCTGCCTGCCCCTGGGGCAGTGTTATGTCTTTATACTAAAAACTATATGTACAATATTTACAATTTCTTCCCAATACCTATCACCTGTGTTAGACAGTGAGCTTCTACTCTAAACCAATCCAAAAGTGCCAACATCACAGCAGAAGATGGAGGCCAAGAAGAAGAAGGAGAAAGGCTGGACATGCCCAGATCCCTCCATCTTGCCCCCTGAACCCCCATACCAAAACCCCCAAAATCTACTTTTCCACCCTGTGATAACTTCACTATTATTCTACCTAAACTGTCATGGCTTGTAGATCTTCATACAAGGTTGGTAACTTGCTCCATGGGTCATAATCAAACCCACAGGGGCACCTTGGGCTCTGTGCCAGGGTCTCTGAGCCCCCTGGCAGGGGTCTGGGCTGCTCAGGACAGCCAGAGGGATGCTCTGGGTTCCCACTGCTGCAGGTGTTTCTGCACACTGCAGTGATGGATTTCTCTGCTTTCCCCCCAAAGACAGCAGCATCCCCCTGGCTCCTGAGGAACTTGCTGTGGGATATGTCAGAACCTGAGCTGCACTTTCCTACAGCTGCAGGAGCTGCCTTCAAGGGGAAAAACAGCCCTGAGGTGTCTGATCCCAGGTCACAGTCTGGGGGTCAGTGGTGCCTCTTTTGTAAATGAGGGAAAACTGTTTCCTTCAGAGACCACTGG